>NC_045436.1:20660073-20801675 GCF_002776525.5 Piliocolobus tephrosceles | reverse complement strand
TTTTCTATGTTTTTCATTAAGGACACGACAAATCTTTTCTGTGTGGTTTCTGCCTTACCACTTATTGCTCACTTTAAATTTGTGCTGTACCAATTGGTGGCTCTCTGGATTAGGCCATTAGTACTAGAAAGGGAGGTAAAAAGGTAGAACAGCTGAAGCAAGAAAAAGAAAATATGCAGGTATCTGAAGCTGGAGAGAGAACAGTTAAAGAAAATCATTAAAATGTGTTGTTTTTACTCTTTTTCATAGGGCAATACATATTTGTGATTTTGCTAATTTTGTATTTTTTGGGACTTGCTTTGTTTAGAGGTTAACATACGAAGAAAGAATGGCTCGCCGACTACTGGGTGCTGACAGTGCAACTGTCTTTAATATTCAGGAGCCAGAAGAGGAAACAGCTAATCAGGTACACCATGTTGCTCTGGACTTCTTAGGGTAACATTTATTATGTTCCCTTTTTCCATCTTCCTTATGGATACTGTTTTTGGGATTCATTCTGTGGAAAGTAGAGGGCAAATCACAGAAAAGCAGTATTAATATCATCAGTCAACCTCACAGCTAATTTTTATTGAGCACATACTATGTTAAGTGACTGACAGAATTCCTTCCATCAGTGATGCCTGTTCTTTTTATCTTCTTCTTGATTATTCTTCTTTCCAGTACCTTTCCATTTTCCTATCCTATGTTTTTTGCAAAATAATTTTGTGTGGAGAAACACATTTTCACTGACATTGTTTGAAATAACTAGTGAATATTTCCCATTAGAGTTGGCCCTTGAACAACACGGGAGTTAGGGGGACCAACCCCATGCACTGTTAAAAACCCACATATGGCCAGGCGCAGTGGCTCATGCCTGTAATTGAAGCACTTTGGGAGGCTGAGGCAGGCGGATCACAAGGTCAGGAGATTCAGACCATCCTGGCCAACATGGTGAAACCCCGTCTCTACTGAAAAATACAAGACTTAGCCGGGTGTGGTGGCGCATGCGTGTAGTCCCCGCTACTCGGGAGGCTGAGGCAGGAGAATCGCTTAAACCCAGGAGGTGGAGATTGCAGTGAGCTGAGATTGTGCCACTGCACTCCAGCCTGGTGGTACACTGAGACTTCATCTCCAAAAACAAAAAAAAAAAACACATACAACTTTTGACTCTTCAAAAACTTAACTAATAGTCTACTGTTGACTGGAAGCCTTACTGAGTTTATTAATACATATTCTGTATGTTATATGTATTATAGACTGTACTTTTAAGTAAGCTAGAAAAAAGAGATGTTACGGACCGGGCGCGGTGGCTCAAGCCTGTAATCCCAGCACTTTGGGAGACCGAGACAGGATCACGAGGTCAGGAGATCGAGACCATCCTGGCTAACACGGTGAAACCCTGTCCCTACTAAAAAAAAAAATACAAAAATCTAGCCGGGCGAGGTGGCGGGCGCCTGTAGTCCCAGCTACTCAGGAGGCTGAGGCAGGAGAATGGCAGGAACCCGGGAGGCGGAGCTTGCAGTGAGCTGAGATCCCGCCACTGCACTCCAGCCTGGGTGACAGAGCGAGACTCCGTCTCAACAACAAAAAAAAAAAAAAAAAGAGATGTTACGAAGAACATCTTAAGGAATAGAAGTTACATTTACAATTCATTAAGTGGAAGGTGGGTCATCATAAAGGTCTTCATCCTCATTATCTTTAATTAGAGTAGTCTGAAGAGAAGGAGGAAGACAAGGGGTTGGTCTTGCTTGTTGCAGAAGAGGAAGAAAATCCATATATAAGTGGACCCATGCAGTTCACACCTGTGTTGTTCAAAGGTCAACTGTTTAGCCTTAATAGCTAGTCAAAATAAAATAGAAAATATTATCTGTTTATCTTCTTTCACATATATACAGATGCTCTTTAACTTAGTATGGGGTTATGTCCTGATAAACCCATTGTACGTTGGAAATATTGTAAGTTGAAAGTGCATTTAAGGCCGGGCGCAGTGGCTCACGCCTGTAATCCCAGCACTTTGGGAGGCCAAGGCGGGTGGATTACCTGAGGTCAGGATTTCGAGACCAGCCTTACCAACATGGTGAAACCCTGTCTCTACTAAAAATACAAAAATTAGCCGGGTGTGGTGGTGCACGCCTGTAGTCCTAGCTACGTGGAAGGCTGAGACACGAGAATCGCTTGAACCCAGGAGGCAGAGGTTGCAGTGAGCCAAGATCGTGCCATTGCACTCCAGCCAGGTGACAGAGCGAGACTCCATCTCAAAAAAAAAAAAGTGCATTTAATACACCTAACCTACTGAACATCATAGGTTAGCCTAGTCTATTTTAAATGTGCTCACAACACTTACATCAGTTTACAGTTGGGCAAAATCATCTAACACAAAGCCTATTTAAAATAAAGTATTGAATATTTCAAGTGATTTATGGAGTACTATACCGAAAGTGAAAAGCAGAATGGTTGTATGAGTACTCACAGTACCGTTACTATCAAATGCTTATTGCTAGCACAAAAGTTTCACTTAAGGAAAATTGGAAATCTTGCTGCATTCTTATTATTTCTATTATTAGTCTTCACATCTTTTTTTCTACCATTACAGGACATTGGTTCTCCTCATGCTTCTGTAGGGAGTCCTCTGGATGGTCAAAAGGTTAAGCTTTTCACCTTTCTTCTTCCAGTCTTTCACTGTGTCTATTTTCTTCTGTTCTTCCTGTTTTACGTGTGTTTCTACCTTTTCTGTCATATATTAATTATAAATGCTATGACCAGTGTCTATTTCATTTAATATCAGATACACAAAATTACTGCAACATGAGTTTTCTTGTCATGTATTTACCAGCTTGAATTTATTTATTTATTTATTTTTATTTATTTATTTTATTTATTTATTTATTTTGAGATGGAGTTTCGCTCTTGTTGCCCAGGCTGAAGTGCAATGGTGTGATCTCGGCTCACTGCAACCTCTGCCTCCTGGGTTCAAGCGATTCTCCTGCCTCGGCCTCCCCAGTAGCTTGGATTACAGGTGCACGCCAACATGCCTGGCTAATTTTGTATTTTTAGCAGAGATGGGGTTTCACCATGTTGGTCAGGCTGCTCTCGAACTTCTGACCTCAGGTGATCCAACCGCCTTGGCTTCCCAAAGTGCTGGGAATACAGGCATGAGCCACAGTGCCTGGCCTCCGACTTGAATTTAATTCTGTCATTAGTGGATACTCTGAACATTAAAGCAAGAAAAGTTTTTCATTTGTTATACCTTTCTATGGGGAAAAAATGTGCTAATTCTTCAAGTGATTAATTTGATAGCAATTAGATGAAGCAAAACAACTTGTGGTATAATTCTTGCAGTTTTATTCATACTGTTGTACTTCTTCCCTCAAACCAACAAACTGTTTTTTAAATACTGAGTAACTTCTTTAAGAGGAAACATCATTAAAGTCATATTTCATTTAATATTAAATAGGGAATATTTTACGTAGACTGCCTTGCCTTGTCTTCATTGCACTTTTTCTTTTTTGTTTTAGAGACAGGGTCTCACTCTTGCCTAGGCTTGAGTGCAGTGGCACAATCACAGCCCACTGCAACCTCAACTTCCCAGGCTCAAGCGGTCCTCCCACCTCAGTCTCCCAAGTTGCTGGGACAACAGGCATGTACCACCATGCCCAGCTATTTTTTTTTTTAATTTTTTGTAGAGATAGGGTCTCACTTTGTTGCCCAGGCTGGTCTCAAACTCCTGGCCTGAAGCAATCCTCCCACCTCGGACTTCCAAAGTGCTAGGAATTATAGGCATGAGCCACTGTACCTGGCCTTTATTGCACTTTATAGGCAAGGAAATTGTAGGATCCACTTTCATCACCATAGGAATGTTGATGGATTGTTTGCTTTTTTTTTTAAGGCAAATTTTGACTAGACTGTCCTATTTTTTCTTCTAAAGATGGTGGGTTCCTAGCAGCTGCAGAGCTGAGGAGGAGGCCCTTGCAAGGCAGGGATTGTTATAGGTGAAAAAAACAAAACAAAACAAAAAAAAACATGGTACCATTTTTTCCATTATTCTTTTGCTAAAATTGTGTTAATATGGCAGCTGTTTGCCACATGTACTGTTAGCCTTCTGGAGAGATGCACCACCCTGCATCAGCTTTTACCCTACAGAAGAAAATCAGCGTTCCATTATATTTTATTGTTATCAACAGTTTAGGAATACATAGCTTTGCTTTTGCCTTTTTCTTTCCTTCCCCTTTTTTCCCCTTGCCTGAGAGAAAAGAAGGAAAAAAAATTGATCTTTCTTCCCCCGCTCTTTTTGGATGATAGGACTTGAAGACAATCTGCAATACCATATAAACTCACTTCCAGATGTTTTTTGTTTCCTATGCAATTGAATTGGGCTCAGACTGTGTTTTTAAGCTCTATGGTAAAAATACCACTGTCTTCTAGGTCCTTACTGGGGGGCAGGGATAGACTTGACACTTTGTCAGAAGGGATTGAGTCTGCTAACTTAAACTTTCCTTGCTACAGGAATACAAAGTCTCCAGCTGTGAACAGAGACTCATCAGTGAAATAGAGTATAGGCTAGAAAGGTCTCCTGTGGATGAATCAGGTGATGAAGTTCAGTATGGAGATGTGTCTGTGGAAAATGGAATGGCACCATTCTTTGAGATGAAGCTGAAACATTACAAGATCTTTGAGGGAATGCCAGTAACTTTCACATGTAGAGTGGCTGGAAATCCAAAGCCAAAGGTGAGCTGGGAACATGGCTTTTTAAGAGTCATTCTCTGAGGAAAGGTTTAGCTTCCAAACTATAGCATGCTGGTAGGAGAAAAGAGATACAAATGATCTTTCTCAATACCCACGATATAAAGGGTTTTTAATATTCTGAAGTTCTGGGCCATCTTCAGGAGGCATTAGAAACCAAAAAAGGTGGTGGGGGAGTGGAGTTTGGGTTTGAAGAATAGAATACAGAATAACTAACAGGGAGCTCTTCACACACCTATATCATTTATTCCTCACTGTTACTACCAAATAGCAAATAACTAAACTGAGTTCTGTGAGGTGAGTTTCCAAGGTCAGAGAGCTGGTGAGTGGCCAAGCCTGCATATGAATCCAGTGCTCTGTACCATACAGAGAAGTAATGCTCACCACTGGTTGTAATAACTTACAGTCTTTAATCAAAACACCAAAGCTGCTTCTATTAATATTTACAGAGGGAGGTGGAGTGAGGAATATTGTTTAGAACGGATAATGACAAATTCTGATACCATGCAGGACTAGGATGACCTGGATGGGAGCCCTCCATGCAAACATATGGAAATGCTGGATAAGGAGCTGCCCTCTTTTTAAAGGAAGGCCTTAGAATCCCTGTTTACTAGCCCAGCAAGGCGATAAACAGGAGTACACTTTTCCCTAGAACTTGAGTGAAAAGAATAAAGAAGGCAAAAAATTAAAACCCCTAAACTACACTATCATATGATAAGGAGCCAAAAGCTGAGAAATGTGAAATTTAGTGCTGGATGATTAAAATTCTTAGAAGCAAGCAAAAAATTGCCTTATATAAAGGTAATAATATATGAAGAAATAACCATGAGGAGAGTTGTGTTAGGCCATTTTTGCATAAAGGGATTCCTGAGACTGGGTAATTCATAAAGGAAGTAGGTTTTATTGGCCAAGCATGGTGCCTCACACCTGTAATCCCAGCATTTTGTGAGGCCGAGATGGGTGGTCAGGAGTTCAAGACCAGCCTGGCCAACATGGTGAAACCCCATCTCTATTGAAAATATAAAAATTAGCTGGGCATGGTGGTGGGCGCCTATAATCTCAGCTACTCAGCAGTGAGCGAGATCATGCCACTGCATTCCAGCCCGGGGCGATGACAATGAGACTCCGTCTCAAAAAATAAAAGGTTTTATTGGCTCACGGTTCTGCATGGTATACAGGTATAGTACTGGAATCTGCTCCTGGTGAGGCCTTAGGAAGCTTACAAGCATGGCGAAGGCGAAGGTGGAAAAGGTGAATCACACAGCAAGAGTAGGAGCAAGAGAGAGAAGTGGTGGAGGTCCCAGACTTTTAAACAACCAGATCTCATGTGAACTGAGCAAGAACTTACTTACCACCAAGGGGATGGTGCTAAACTATTCATGAGGGATCCACCCCCATGATCCAGTCACCTCCTGCCAGGCCCCACCTCCAACATTGGGAATCCCATTTCAGCATGAGATTTGGAGGGGACAGACATCCAAACCATAGTAAGAGTCAATAGTACAAGAAACAGAAAAACAGAAGGCCAAGTATTGCACAATATTGAACAATCTTAAGTAGCCTCTAAAATAACTTTAAAATGATTGAAACAATTTTAAAAAGAATGGAAACTATAATGAAAGAACAAGAATACAAATTTATAAAATAAGCATAGAGCAATGTACTCATTGAAATAAAAAGCTTAATAGTGGCATTAAATGAAAGAAGGAAAAGTGATAAAAAAAAAATACATATATATACATACCTGACACTTTCAGGTGTTAATTTCCAATAGCTCTGTGCATTGTTTTATTTTTCCACTATGGCAGGTTTTACCATCATATTCTTTTCTTAAAACTGACATGCAACGCCAAAGTCAAAGATCAAAGAAAAAAGCCTTGAATTTTCAAACCCTATATACTTCCTAATAAAATGGGATTTTTAAAAATAAACTCCATTGTTGTAGAAAACTTTTTACAATATTCTTGGCATAATTTACGTTAACAGCTGTGTATTCACAACATGTTGTCAAATGCATGTATTAAATTTGTAGCATATGAATGAAATTCAACAAGGAATTGTATCTTGAACTCCCAAGATATTCACAAAAAGATTCTACATTATTTTCAAAACTTACACAAGACTTAAGATCACTGATCACGTTCTAAGATTACTGATTCTTATAGAATACTACATTAACTTGAAAGATGGGCTTTTGTTTTTAATATAACTGTATTTTCTTCCTAATATAAATTTAAATGTTTCACAGCTAACTTAATTGTTTAAACTTTTTATTGTTAAATGTTATTCTTTCATCCCTCCTTCCTATCCCTCAACCTTCATTCTCATTCCCATTCTTTTCTTCCCTCTCTCATTTATTAAAGGTCTACTTTGGCATGTGCCATATAAATTACATTAGGATTGTTAAAGTATGGAATATTCATGTTTAAAGAAATACATGTTTTTTAGGCTTATGTTTTAAAAATATTTTATTCCTCCCTTGACATGCTTGTTCTAGTCGAGCCATAGGAAGATTGAAAATAATTTCTAATTTACCCTATTCTCATTCTTGTGCCCTCCCGAATTTCTCCCTGCATTAGTAGGCTTGGTAAAATTTTGGAAATATTTCTTAGATCTTATTTGAAAGTTGTATGCCAAGTATAATGGAGGTGAAAAAATATGATTAAAGAAATAACTCAAGAACTGGCATTGTGGCAACAATGCAAAAGGAAGAAATTGTATACTTATTACAGCTTCTTTTTTCCATCAGAAATAGTCAACCATAGCCAGGCGCGGTGGCTCATGCCTGGAATCCCAGCCCTTTGGGAGGCTGAGGCGGGCAGATCTCTTGAGGTCAGGAGTTTGAGAACAGCCTGGCCAACATTGTGAAACCCCATCTCTACTAAAAATACAAACCATTAGCTGAGCATGGTGGCATACACCTGTAATCCCAGCTACTCAGGAGGCTGAAGCAAGAGAATCACTTGCACCCAGGAAGTGGAAATTGCAGTGAGCCAAGATCATGCCACTGCACTCTTTAGCCTGGGCGACTCGTCTTAAAGGAAAAAAAAAAAGAAAAAGAAAGCATCAACTACTAAAAAGTAAAATAATTATGAAGTATGATACTTTACATAATTTAAGTTTTAGAACTGAAAGTTATTAGTCTAGTTGATGATTACTTTTTAGATTCTAGAGTTTAATACATAATATAGTTTCTATAAATTTGGAGCTATCTGAAAAATGTGAGTTTGAAAAGTTAGAGCAGTCATATCCTGATAATTCATGCATTTATTTAGTGCTATATATTTCTAGTCTTTTCCTTTCTTAGGATGGAGGTTTCAAAAAGATTTTTCAGATTCAAATACTTTGACAGACAGTTGAATTTGAATGCCAGTTTATGTTACCAATTTTCACTGATTTACATTAAGGAAGAAGTTTGTTTTAACAACTAAAGGGTCTAAAGTATATTTCTTTTGTTAGGAATCAGTTAGGAATACTTTTGGCTTCAAGGAACAAAAAAATGACAACAAAGAACTTGCTATGGCTTAAAAAAGGAAGGGTTTATTTGCTTATCTAATAAGTCTGGAGGTGGGGTGATGTAGCTATTAATTCAGCATCTCAGTCATATTAGGGCTGTTGGCGCTGTGATTCATTATGATGAGCCTGTCTTTCAACTGTGTTGTTCCACTAAATCAAAAATAATAATGAACTTAGCCAGGCATGGTGGCTCATACCTGTAATCCCAGCCACTCAGGAGGCTGAGGCACGAGAATTGTTTGAACCCGGGAAGCGGAGGTTACAGTGAACCAAGATTGCACCACTGCACTTTGCACTCCAGCCTGGGGCACCCTGTCTCCAAAACAAAACAAAACCTCAGAACTCAGACATCCATGGACAATTGGTTTTGTTTAAAAGTGAGGGAAGGAAAGAGGACCTTTGGACTACTTTAAAATATTGTATTTAGTCAAAATTTACTTTTATTTTTCACATTTTTTCTTTTGAGACAGGGCCTCAGTAACCTAGGCTGGAGTGCAGTGGCATGATCACGGCCCACTGCAGCCTTAACCTCCTGGGCTCAAGCAATCCTCCTGACTCAGCCTCCCAAATAGCTAAGACTATAGGCATGCACCACCATACCTAGATAATTTTTTTTTTAAATTTTTTGTAGAGACAGGGTCTTACTATGTTGCCCAGGCTGGTCTTGAATTCCTAGGTTTGAGCAATCCTTCTCAGCCTCCCAAAGTGCTGGGATTATAGGTAGGCATGAGCCACTGTACCTGACCCACATTTAATTTTTTAACCCAAGTTATATATCTGAAAATTATTATACTTTTCAATACTACTGTGTTTTCTTTAACATAATGGGGATAGGTGACATTTAACCTTTGATCATATGCTTCCTGGCCCAGAAATGAAGCAATAGTGTTCCACCCATCACCAACCCTTAGTCATTACCTCCCTCCCTACCAACCTCTTTTATTTGTCAAACACAATTCAGTGAAATGGTTAGAGTTTGGGGTCTGCTTTTGTTCTCCAAAACAACCTTTTTACTTTTATTTTATAAACAATACATTTTAATTGCTGGTACATTTGAAAAAAGAGAGAAGCAAAAAGAAAAACAGCCTGTAATGCCACTTCATAGAAATAATCATTGCCAAAATTCAATATATCCCTTCGTATAAATAATATATGAATGTAAGTACCACATTTTTAAAAACAAAAGGAAGGTATATAATTTTAAAACTCCAATAGAATTTAAATTTTTACCTGCTTTTTTTCACTGAAAAATCAATTTCTTATTCAGGTATTTGGTTAACATTTTAACATGAAAACTCAGATCAGCTCTGCAAACCACACTGCTTACTACTTTCAGTTCTCCAAATAGAGTAGGAATACACAAACTCTTAATCTTTAATCTTTGTTTCTATTCACAGATCTACTGGTTTAAAGATGGGAAGCAGATCTCTCCAAAGAGTGATCACTACACCATTCAAAGAGATCTCGATGGGACCTGTTCCCTCTATACCACAGCCTCCACCCTAGATGACGATGGGAATTATACAATTATGGCTGCAAACCCTCAGGTAAAGAAGGGTATAGTTCTGGGCTCAGTTCTGTGTCTAGTGCTTACAGGCATTTGATTGGACAAAGGAACTATTTAAAAGGTGAAGTTAAGAAGTTTCTTTGATTTACGAAACTATTTTTCCAAATTCTACATCCATCTTGGTTTCAGAGGATAGAAGGATTCTTTGTTTCATGAATATTTATTTATTCCATCAGATGTTGTTCTACAGGAATGATTATGGTGCAGATGTTCATTGCTTCCACAAATATTAAGGGTCTAATATGTACACACTTTCTATGTGGGTGACGGGGTTGCAGTGGTAGACTGGAGAAAGTCCTATGGTTAAAAAAACAATTAACAAATACATAAATAATATAACTTTACATGAAGTTATATTACTTTACGTAAATAATATAAAATTACATGAAGAAAATAAAGGAGGAAAAGAGAGTGAGTGGCATACATAGGCTGTATAAGAAAAACTCAACAAAGTAAAATATTTTAAAAGAAACATCAGTGGGATTTAATGTGCAAGAGTAGACAAATGATAATTTTGTTACCATTCAGGTTTATCAGTTTTCATCAAAATGTTTTCTCTTGTATTTGCCTTTAACTTAGGGTCAAAAAATCAGTTGCCTTCTTAGAATTTAGTAGGAGGCTGCAGGTATCGTGTTGCCAGTTCAAGCCTGCAAATTCTTTTTTATTATGTTATATATTTTAGTCACTATGCTGGATATAGGGGATACAAAAATGAGTAAGAAGTTATTTTGTACCTTAAGAGCTCAATGTATGACAGGTAGTTTTACTAAGTCTGTAAAAGTCATATAAATAATACACTTTTAAAAGGGAAAAAAAAGGCATGGTAAAACAGTTTTCTCTAGAAGTCATCTTTTTAGAATCTCTGATCTATTTATATCATTCCATATTATTTCTTTTGAAGAAAATATTTAGCATTAGAAACTATGTAAATAATTTTAATGATGCTACAAACTTAATTAAAGTTTCTGGCCCGGGTGCAGTGGCTCACACTTGTAATCCCAGCACTTTGGGAGGCTGAGACAGGTGGATTGCTTCAGCCCAGGAGTTTGAGACCAGCCTGGCCAACATAATAAAACCCTGTCTCTACTAAAAATACAAAAATTAGCCAGGTGTGGTGGCGTGCACCTGTAATCCAAGCTACTCAGGAAGTTGGGGCACGAGAATCACTTGAACCTGGGATGCAGAGGTTTCAGTGAGCTGAGATCATGCCACTGCACTCCAGCCTGGGTGACAGAGTGAGACTCTGTTTCTAAATAAATAAAGTTTGTTCAAGGTTTATTATATTCTGATATTCCACGGTCATATAAATATATTTTTCTGCAATAATACTAAGATCAGAATGAAAACAAATTATCCAGCTAATCAGGTTGTGACAGAGCACAGCAAACTCTTCACTGTTAATGAAAAGCTTCTATATTAATGCACATTCTTGAAGTTCTAAACTTTTTAATCAATGAACACATGACCATCACCCTGAAAAAGTCTAAATCACTATTATGAAGTTGCATTTTAATGTTTGTGTTTATATTTGACATATATGAAGAAACAAAAGTGGAACTTTTTTTTTTTTTTTTTTTTTTTTGGAGACAGACTCTTGCTCTGTTGCCCAGGCTGGAGTGCAGTGGTGTGATCTCGGCTAACTGCAATCTCCACCTCCTGGGTTCAAGCAATTCTTCTGCCTCAGCAGCACCACACCCAGCTAATTTTTTGTATTTTTAGTAGAGACGGGATTTCACCTCAGGTGATCAACCTACCTTGGCCTCTTTTTTCCTTAGTATATTTTCAGTGCATTTCCTTGACATTAACAAATTCTAGCTTTCAGTTTAGTTTTTTGCCTGTTGAAGAAAATGGTGGAAAACTGACAAAATCCAAACTTTTTCTTCATGTTGGGTCGTTTATTCCTCTTTTGCCCTAGAAAGGCTGGGATATATTATGGGATGGAATTATCTATAGTCCTTAAGTATTTCCAACACTGGGACCCTGCTATTAATTTCAAGGCATTTTTCTTAGCATGTTATAAATTGTTATTGGAATAAGTCATTTTATAGAACAAAAGAACATAAAAGTAAAACTGCAATTGTGAGTCTGCTTAGTGTCTTCCTCAAACTATAGGAATGCATTTTTACATGTGGAAAAGTTCTCAGTGGGGAAGGAATGACTCAGTGCTCATGGCCAATGGCAGTGTGCAGAGTTTAAGACAGCAGGCCAGCCTTGGGGGTCAGTAGTCTCCAATCATTTAAACTCTCTTGACAAATTATTATGAAGTCACTAGATGAAGGTGAGCGGCTGAAGATCTCCCTTGGATCATTCCGTATTACATACATATAACATCACATTGTACCCCACAAATACATACAATTATAATTTGTCAATCAGAATAAAAAATAAATTTTTATTTATTTACATAGAGACAAGGTCTTCCTCAGTCACCTAGGCTGGAGTACAGTGGCATGATCATGGCTCACTGCAACCTAGAAGTCTTGGGCTCAAGCAGTCCTCCCACCTCAGCCTCCCAAAGCAGTGCCATTAGCCAAAAATAAACTTTTAGAAAATAAATGTGATCTTACCCAAAGCCCAATATATAATGCCAAAAAAAAGAAAACCTGGTAAACATAGGGAAAAAAGGAAAGGAAGGAAATAAAACAGAAATGTTACTACAAACGCCAAGATTGTAGGGCAACACTGATGATACCAAAAAACCTAGGATGAGGCCGGCAGGCCGTGCAGTACAGGCGTTACAAGCATGAACTTTGGCATCAGGTGGATCTGAGCTGGAATTCTAGCTCTTCCACTCACTACCTGTGTGACCTTAGCAAGTCACTTAACTTCTCTGCCTGTTTCCTCCTTCGTAAAATGGGAATAATAGTAATACAGATTTAAATAGTACATGTAAAAAGCATTCAGTTTACCTGGCACATAGTATAGTTTCAATAAATGCTACTTATTGTCATTATTTTCATTCAGAGACAGTAACTACCCCATCTTAAAGCAACAGGCCTACAACAGAAGCCTGTGGAACCAGATGTAAAGGATCAGTTCCGTGTCTAGGTACTCCGTTCCCACAGTACTGTCAGAAAGTAAGCAAGTTAATTTGGGATGGAATTTCTACCCAGTATGTTGTTGGTGTGTGGTCTTCTGACCTCCTGGCTTTTCCATTTTATCACCCCCATGGGAAATAACTTAGGCAGCAGATGTGGCTGTGCCACAACTGCCACAGCTGTGGGCTTGGGTGGAGGAGCTGTGAGCTAGAGGACGGCCGCACCCATAGCACAGCTGACATCAGCCACACATGAAGCTGGGAAGCTGCTCTCTGCGCTCAGCACCCTCAGGGCCAAGAGAGGCCCCAAAAGAGAGTGATCACTGCCCTCATTCCAGGCCCCAGTAATTCACTGCTTTACAAATCCCAGGCTGAGCCCCATGGTTAACCCTCTCTGGTTCTTTGCTCTACCCTTTGGAGAGAAGACAAAGCAATGAGAAGTGGACTAGACCAGCCCTCCTAACAGAATATCCTATCCAACCTGTGATTTCAGCCAAAGGTAAAATAACTATTCTGGGTCTATCAAAAGGAGCAAAAAAACAAAGATTCAAAGAACCCGGGCATCACAGTAACCAGACCAGTTCCTAACACTACCTATTAAGTATTCCAACCGACTCCAAAGATCAGTTGACACTCCCAGTATCTTAATTAAGGGGTAGGGCTAAGAATCTTCTTTGCCTAAATAACCCAAGACAGGCAAAAGGAAGGGAAACTCATGAAATGACTCTGAGTCTAGGCATCAGTGTGTAGATGTGTATGTCCCATTGAAATTGTTGTGAGAGAATTTCGATATTTATGGCACTTCGCAGTAGTAGTATTTGCTCCAGGTTTCTGAGCATGTTGCCTGGTTGATTTTAATTCCAAGAGTAAAACCCCTGTTTTCTGTCTTGGGGTCTTTAGTAACTGGTATGTCCAAATATGGAAGATACAAGTTCTGTGAGTCATCACTTAAAAATTGGAGTGAACTTTACTACCCATTAGAAAAACAAAGTGGCATTTAAACCATGACCAGTGACAGACCATTTTTCTACCTAACTCTTGGTGTAAGTTACCATTTGTTGCTATAGGGATGCCATTCTGGAAATGTTTAACGCTGTTAGAATCTCAACTTTACAACATCTATTACCATATATTAAAACATTTTGTTCTTGTAATTTATGAATTAAGACATGAGTTGAAATAGTCATGTCGTAAAAGGTGGCAAAAAAAAATTCAAAATCGCTAAATCTTTCAAGATATAGTAATCCCAAAAGCATAAAGTGTAGTTGACAGAAAACTGAAGTTGACTCCTTACTTCCTTAATGCCCTTTAGTTACCTTAAATTTTGAAATGTTAAAGTTATTAAGGTTTAGAAAAAAAAGTATTTGGGTTTGAAAGGGAGAATACATGTATGTTTTCTAGTACACTGTAGCCCAGATGATGTGAAATGACCAAGGAGAAGAGGAAGAGTGGAGTGGAAAAATTCGTTCAGTAATGAAACACAGACGGTAGAGCTCTCCTGAGCAGTGGAAAATGATTACAGCAAGCAGCCAAGAGGAGAGTGAGAACCAAGGAGGGAGGAAAATATTCAAGTTCAGCAGAATATTTATAGAATATGATATTTTTCCACCTGGGTTAATCTTTTGGGAATAAGAAAAACGTTAGATATTGTTGACTGCATCCAAATTCTACTTGGGATAGAACACACAAACATATACTGGGCTGTATGTCACACTTGATGTGTGTAGCTCAAGCAATTCAGAAGAGACCAACGCAATCACATAGTTTAGCAAAATAATGAGTGATTGTGCAGTTACACCAAACAGAATGCCAAAATAAGGATCACAAATACAGTTTATTTTAGACTCTAATCCTATCTTTAAGAAAAACTACATCTAAACACGAATGTTTTACTTTGTTTTGTTGTGTTGCTAAGTTACTTTGTATTGTACTTGGATTTTGGAATGGGTATTCTGCAGTTTGATGTTTCCTCAAACTGCATTATGTATACAAGTGGCAAGCTTTTATGAAGACCTGTGTGCCACAAGTTAAATTTCATAAACTATGAAATATAAATGTTATTTCCATATTATATAAATAATTGGCCTTGCACAAGGTATGAAATAATGTTTACAGGCTGGATGTTTCATACAGAATCACTTTAAAAATTCAAACTTATTTGTAATGTAAGTTTTAAACTGTGGATTTGTTTGGAATAGAAAAGTAACACACAACTGAGTTAAATATAAAATGTTAGTTTGTTGCTTATGTTTTGTTTTAGCATTATAAGGTTTCCTGGCTCATTTCAAACTTCACTTTAAACATTCCCTTCCATTATTCTTACGTTAATGGTAAAGCAGATAGAAATGAGAAAATTAATAAAAGCAAATGCAACAGCATTAATGTTCATCAGAGCCTACTATGATTACCAGGGTTTTAGGCATATTATTAAAATCACTTATTGCTAATTCTGTATGATCTTTGTCAAAAACAGTATGTTCAGACTTAAAAACCTGAACTTTCTATTATGCACATTGAAGACATCTTTTTAAAAAAGCTTCACTGAACCCTGTTTTTTTTTTCTTTCCCAAACAAAAACGACAAAATTATACAACTTCTTAGTTTGAATGCTCTCTAAATGCTCCTGGTTATGTATTGGTTAGTAATATATTTAGCCAATAACACTATATAAATCAAACTAATAATTCTGCCTCCCGAAGACCACACCTTTCCCTTTCATGTTCAGAAGTGAAGGCTGGTATCAGAATAGAAAGATTACAAATGGTAACTATTCCTTTTTCTTAAATTTGGGAAGTTAAGGAAATATTCTGTGGCAATATTTGTATATATGGTTTTAAGCAGTAGCAGCGAAAACCTTGAAAACAGTGTAGAAATGTGTGACCTTTCCAGAGTAGTATGCCAACTTGTTTTTTGTTTGTTTGTTTGCTTTTGGAGAGGGGAGGAAGAGGCGGGCTAAGCATATCCAGGATCTGTTTAGAGTTGAATAGGGCGTATTTCCTCCTCCACATCAAATGCAGCCATCACACTAACAAGCACATTTCAGTATGATTGTGCTTAGCACCTTTCAAGCACCAGCAGAAGTTAAAAAGGTTAATCTGCTTCTCACATAGTCTGCCTCCTATGCCAAAGGTATTTTGTTTTTCCTTTGGAGTAAATTACATTCTAATACCAAGAAAAATAAAATCCCATTACATAAACAATTCTAAAGGATGCCTCAAAACTGGTTATTATAATTATATCCATAGTGAGTGCTACAATAATCTAACATTTTGAGCACTGGCTTCATGCAAAACACAATGCTGCCAGGTGCTTTACAAGTATTAATGCCTTTAATCTTCATAAGAACCCATTAGATATTAACTATGTAGTCCTATTTTACAGAGAAGGAAACTTAGAAAGATTAAGTTACCTACCTAAAGTCACTCGCCTGTAAGGGACAGCAGAACTGGTTTACCAACTTAGACTGATTCCAGAGCCACTGAGTGTCACACGAAGGTATTTGAGGCCCATCCCACGATTAAGACTACTAAGTGGCAGGGGAGATATTGGTTAAATATGAAGGAATTTTAAAAGGAGGTAAGCATATACCTCACATAAAGTATATTCACATGGAAATTCTTACTGGGGTCCACCAAGCTGCTGGGGCTCCTAAAAACCATCTTGATGCATGTACATGCATAATGTCTCAGACCCATGGTAACACAGTACCAGCTATGAGGAATTTAATAATGATAATTTATGATGTCACGTATCATTTGATATTTACAAGAGCATTTAGGTTACATCATTTAACCCTTAAAACATCCTTGTGAGAGATACATGTAGCATCCCTATTTGTACAGAAGAAGAAACAAAGGCTTGAACAAATTCAGTGATTTGCTCGAAGTTTTATGAAAAGTCAAAACTCAAATCCAGGTTAGTGGGGTGGGTTTGTTTGACTGTTTGTAACAACCCATACCTCCTTGTCCAAATTCAAGGTTAAGTCTGAATTTAACTTACATTATATATTTTTCTAACTGCATAAATGATTAGTTCATTTTAACTTACTGTGGCTCTGGGCTTCATGTCACAAGGAAGGATATATCCAAATTATAAGCATTTCATCATGGAAGCCGCAAAGTACATAATAAGGAAGCCATATCCCGTATCAGTACAATTGAAGCTATTTGTGTAGAACAATACACACACTTCCTTGTCCTCAACCTCCAAAAAGAATCATTAATTTTATGTGTCCATTTGTTATCTTGTATGATGCATCAGTTGGGTAGTTCATGATGGGGGTCTTCTAAGCAAGTTATATCTAGATTTTCTATAGCAAGTACAGATCTGGAGAAGTTGGATGAAATTAATTTTTAGATTTCAAGCTAGTTTAGGGAATCCCAAATGTTTGCCAAGAGTTTAGCATGAGAGAATCTGTATCGAGTGGCCTGTGCTTCAGATACAGTTAATCTGAGTTAGAAATAATTCTCCTTCATAATGTTAGACTTCATGTCTCCCTGGAAATTTTCAGGAAACACAGTGTTTTAACTGCGACCTCAATAGCAAACACCGTGAGTGCCAGAGGGAGTCACATATGTAGTGGTATAAAACTAGTTATGTTTGTCTTTGTGATGACCTCTTTTTGGTAATTCCTCATTCTTCTCCTGTCTGTATTACATTCCTATGTCTTTGCCTTTTCTGGGTGGTTGTAGCCCTAAAGAAGTCCAGGTTTTAGGAGACCTGCAGATACCCCCCTCGCCCTGCCCCAGTTAGAGTCCTGCCCTTCACTGAATCCTACTATGGGTTTTTTTCTCTGCATTCCCTCCACTAGTGCCCTCACCCTGACCCTCACTCCAGTCTACTCACAGTTGGAAAGCAGTTCTTCAAAACACACAGAACACTGCAGCTTCTGTTATCTGTCTCTATAGGCAGCTTGCAATGAAACTGAGAGCTAATGGAAGAATTTTATTCTGAGTGTAAGTGCATGAGGGCTTCTCATCAACTCTGAGCTAGAATTCACTAAGTCTAATCATTGGTGGTACATCTGCTTCTCGTTTTTCCTCTCTTGCTGTTACCTTTGGCAGTCATCAAAATTTAGAAGCACATCTTCTCATTCTTCTGAGAGAGTGAAGGAGAAAAATCATCTTTTTTGCTACTGTGCTGGTAACAAAAAAAAATTAAGAGAAGGAGCTGAAACAAAAACCAAAGTAACAATGTGTGGCTTATCCATGTCATCTGGGTGCCCTGAGTATCACTTGTCTGTTCACATATGACAGCATTTATCAGTCTCTTTTTTTGCTTTTATTTTTAATTGACATAATGATTATACATATTTATGAGGTACAGTGTGAGATTTCAAAGCATGTATAAAATGTGTAATGCTCAAATCATGGTAATTAGCATATCTGTCACCTCATTTATCATTTGTGTTGGAAGCACTCAAAATCCACTCTTCCAGCTATATGAAAATACACAATAAATTGTTGTTATCCTACAGTGCTGTGAAACACTAAAACTGATTCCTCCTATGTAGCTGTAATTTTGTATCCATTCACCAACTTCTGGCTATCTCCCCGACCCCACCACCCCATCAAAATTTCAATTGACAAATTTAAGAGATAAAATATAGGGTTTTTTTTATTACATAGGCCCTTATCATATGACCCACATATTTTAGGTATTTAACTGCTTCCGTTTTTTAAATCTCAAATATTTTCATTTCATGAGAATATGGCTTCATTTACTCATGAAGTTCTCCTTATCATCCCACTCATACTTCTTACATAACACTCATTTTATCATTATCATGCTCATTTTAATACATGGTTTAAGAAAGGGATGCCGGTAACTTTTTTTTTTTTTTTGAGACAGAGTCTCGCTCTGTCACCCAGGCTGGAGTGCGGTGGCACCATCTCAGCTCACTGCAACCTCCGCCTCCCGGGTTCAATCAATTCTTCTGCCTCAGCCTCCCAGGTAGCTGGGATTACAGGTGCGTACCACCGCACCCAGCTAATTTTTGTATTTATTTAGTAGAGACGGGGTTTCGCCATATTGGCCAGGCTGATCTCGAACTCCTGACCTCATGATCCACCCGCCTTGGCCTCCCAAAGTGCTGGAATAACAGGCATGAGCCACCGCGCCCGGCCAGCCACTAACATTTAATTTGTATATTACTATATACTATATATTAGTATATTACTATAATTAGTATATTACTAAAAAAACTGAAATCATCTAGGTTTGATTTCAGAATTGGCTACAGCTGGTAGATGACCATGAAAATGGAATCTTCACAAGAGACTGATGTCCTGCTGTATTTTACAATTCAGCGTCGTGTGTTATGGAGACCTTTGCTGGTTACAATTAATCAAAGGTTGTCATTTTAAATACCATCCTAGATAAAACAGTAAAGCTTACTTAAGATTTTCAAAAAAGGCCTTGTCACCTTCAAGTTCTTCAGATAAAAACAGTTTTACTGAGGCCCTGAACTCACAGGGAAAGTGTTTTTCTGAAAAGGGTTAGATCGATTACTAACATGGCATACTGATTTGTTATGAAATAATGTCTTATAGTGAATAGGATAGTAGGCATGATAATGCTTAGTGGTTAATAGTTTTAAATAACAAATCATTTATTTCCTGATATTTCTATAGGGCCGCATCAGTTGTACCGGACGGCTAATGGTACAGGCTGTCAACCAAAGAGGTCGAAGTCCCCGGTCTCCCTCAGGCCATCCTCATGTCAGAAGGTATTTAACATGTTCCTTCCCATAAGTGTCGCTATTATTTTATTTATTACTATAAATTTAGTACTATTAGAATCATATAACCACAAAAGTAAACATAATTGGAAGACAGAATATGAATACAAACCTGAAGTGTGTGGCTCCTTGATTATTCTCCTTTGCGATGCAGAAAAGGAATGGGAGCAAACATTTGCTGATGTGTGCTAAGCCCATCCAGATATACTATTAGTTTGTTAAATAGACATATTCTATAGACAAATAAATCAAGAATCAGCACTTTTAAATGGCATATGAAAATACTACGAAATGGTACACAAATGTTGGAAACCAAACTTCTCTAACCAACAGCTGTGTGAGTTGACCATTAAAAGCTATTGCCACTAAGTTTCTTAAAATCAGCTCATTTATTAATGTTCATTTTTCAGTCACTTAGTTCAAAACATAAGACCATTAGACTGCAAATCTTGTAGGTAAGATTTGTCACATTTTAAATACTCAGATATCTGCTAGCAATAGAGATGCTTTCCATTCCTAGTAGTTCTGAGTCTATGCAAGGACACTGATGGAACAATGGTAGGCAGGGATAGAGAAAGGCTATTACTTCTTAGTAACAAATTTGCACTTAAAGAAAAAAATACAGTAAGTCAACCATACTGTCAACTTGGCCTGTTTAGATATTTTATAGACAGAATATTCTCAAATAGTCCTGACTCTAAATTACAGGCCATAGGTGCGAACGCCTTTAGTGAAGAGAATACATAGTTAGCTCAGAGAGTAGGCAGAAAAACTGAGTAAGCATCAAACAAGTGGTGGGTCTACACCTCCTTGGTGTGACTGGATCCATAAAGACTTTTGTTCAACATTTGGAAGACAGTTCTGGCACCAGAGCATGTGCAGATTAACTTCGTCATGGCAATGCCTGTTCACAGGATGCTAGCCTGTATCTTTGAGTATAAATACTGCATATACAGTATTCAATCCATTGTCTTGAGTTATTCTCTTTGCTTTTCTTGTTGTCCACAACACATTTAAGCGTTTCCATATATCAGTGGGTCCTGGAAAGCTTTTTCTCATAAATTAGATCTATACTTGGAGAAGGGTAAACTATATTAAAAAGCTAATAATTATTAGCCTAGTATACTTCTTTCATTTGTTCCACTCTTGCTTTTCCTAGTGAAGTGTTTTTAAACTTTTCTTGTAGTGACTACAGACAGAATTTGTATTCAACATCTTTTAAGTCTTCCCTGCAATTACTTTCAACTGTATTCCTCTTAAAGGTTTCTCTGGCAACCTTTAAAAGTGACAGAGATGCACAGAATCTGGGAGATTTGTACAATCTCATTTTTTAAAGCAAAAAATAATGCCTCTAGGCATATGGATAACTAATGCAAAAGAAAACTTGCCTAAAAATGTAATTTGTTTTCCTGCTTAATATAAAAAGGAATTTTAATTAGAAATATATTGAATTTTATAGGATCATCAGAAATTTTAATTTCCTACAAATTTGAAAATCACAGTGGAAAGTTCTAGTAACTTCTGTTCAAAAAGATTTGGTAATAAATGAGCAATAATGCTACTTTTCATAAAGGTTTAAAAACATTTAGGAAAAATGTTAATATATAATACCCCATTTTTTCCATTTCCCCTTTTATGATTTATAGAACCCTGCAATTGGCAGATAATTAAATTTATAGTAAACTTCCAAATTAAGATTTTGCTTTTCTGATTTTTTAATGTGTAAATCTTAGATATAGGGATCAGATAAAGAAATCATATTATAAACTCATGTATTTTAAGAAAACAGATGACTAAAAGTCTGTAAATAACTACTATCTATATTTCTATATGTCATCTTTCTTGTTTCAAGGCCTCGTTCTAGATCAAGGGAAAGTGGAGATGAAAATGAACCAATTCAGGAGCGATTCTTCAGGCCTCACTTCTTGCAGGCTCCTGGAGATCTGACTGTTCAAGAAGGAAAGCTCTGCAGAATGGACTGCAAAGTAAGATTTTGTTATTGCTTGCATATCCTATTGCCTCACTTCTCTCTCACTTGCCATTTCTCTATAGTTCCTTTTGGGGAAATTACATAAAGGATAAAATGAGGGCTGGGCACAGTGGCTCACACCTTTAATCCCAGCACTTCAGAGGCCAAAGCCGGGTAGATCGCTTGATCCCAGGAGTTCAAGACTAGCCTGGGTAATATGGAGAAACCCATCTCTACCAAAAATACAAAAGTTAGCCAGGCATGGTGGCATGTGCCTATAGTCCCATCTACTTGGGAGGCTGAGTTGGAAGGACTGCTTGAGCCTGGGAGCCGAAGGCTGCAGTGAGCTGTGATCGAACCACTGAATTCCAGCCTGGCTGACAGAGCAAGACCCTGTCTCAAAAAATAAAATGATTCTAGCTTAAGTGGGGGAAAAGTGAAATATGCTGGATATTTATATATTGTTTACTATGATTCTTTACTTTTAAATCTAAATTAAATATGTTCTTTACTCAGAACCCTACATGACATACTCTAGAAAGTCATCAGTTTTATTTATCCCTTTAAATATTGAAATAATAAATATGATAAATCTACCATGTCTTCATTCTTTTTTCATACAAATTTTGTATCCATATATCTACTCTGACTTTTATTCCTCCCATTTTCTAATTCTTCTTCTTTTTTTTTTTTTTTTTTTTTTTTGAGACGGAGTCTTGAAGCTCTGTCACCCAGGCTGGAGTGCAGTGGTGTAATCTCGGCTCACTGCAACCTCCACCTCCCGGGTCTCCTGCCTCAGGCTCCTGAGTAGCTGGGATTACAGGCATGCGCCACCATGCCCAGCTAATTTTTGTATTTTTAGTAGAGATGGGGTTTCACCATGTTGGTCAGGCTGGTCTCAAACTCCTGACTTCATGATCTGCCCACCTCAGCCTCCCAAAATGCTGGGATTACAGGTGTGAGCCACTGTGCCCAGCCCCCATTTTCTAATTCTAAGAGAAGTGAGAGTGACATCTTTCTTTCATCTGTTTTACAGCAGAGCTTTTTGTTTTTTTTGAGACAGAGTCTCCCTCTGTCGCCCAGGTTAGAGTGCAGTGGCGTGATCTCGGCTCACTGCAGCCTTCACCTCCCGGGTTCAAGTGTGATTCTCCTGCCTCAGCCTCCTGAGTAGCTAGAATTACAGGTGCGCACCACCACAACCGGCTGATTTTTTGTATCTTTAGTACAGACGGGGTTTCACCATGTCGGCCAGGCTGGTCTCAAACCCCTAACCTCGTGATCCACCCGCCTCGGCCTTCCAAAGTGCTGGGATTACAGGCATGAGCCACCACACCCGGCCTATAGCAAGGCTTTTTAACCCACAGTCCTTGGGTAGGCAGGCTTCATTAGGTGTTTGAACTCTGAAATTACCTACAAAATTATGTGTGTAAGATAATTTTCATCCATTTCTCAAAGGAGTCTAGGGAAAAAATGTTTAAGAAACACTGCTCTAAAATTTTTCGTTTGATTTCTTTTTTGCCCCACTATTTACTGATCTTAAATTTAGTTTAACTCTTAAATATGGATAAGGTTTTAAAAAGTTATTTGGGCTCCCTCTGCTGGTTTCTATGGGATATCAGAACACAAATATAAGCTGCTTAGAGGATTTGGGCATTGTTTCTTCACAAAGTAAATCTGGGATTGTAGAAATGTATAAAAAGAATAAATATAACAAAAATATTTTATTTCTCAGGATCATTTTTTATGTATAAATACACAAATTGGGTTTCAGTCTATATATATATATGAGTATTTACTTCATTTTTGGTCTATAATTAAGAATTATACAGTAGAGCTACCATATGATCCAGTTAATTCTACTAGTGCTTATATATCCAAGGAAAATGAAATCAGAGGCCGTGTGTCGTGGTGCACACCTGTTATCCCAGCACTTTGGGAGGTTGAGGCAGGTGAATAACTTGAGGTCAGGAGTTCGAGGCCAGCCTGACCAACATGGTGAAACTCCATCTCTACCAAAAATACAAAAAGTAGCTAGGTGGGTGGCACGCATCTGTAGTCCCAGCTACTCAGGAGGCTGAGGCAGGGGAATCACTTGAACCTGGAAGGCAGAGGTTGCACTGGGCTGAGATCGTGTCACTGCACTCCAACTTGGGCAACAGAACAAGACTCCCTGTCTCAAAAAAAAAAAAAAAAAGATATTAGTAGCAATATCTACAGTCCCATGTTCATTGCAGCACTATTCATAATAGCCAGGCTATGGGATCAACCTAAGTGTCAACAGATGAATGAATAAAGAAAATACGAGATATATATATACGTACATAGACACACGGTGGAAAATTATAATCCTGTCATTGTGACAACGTGGATGAACCTGGAGGACATAATGTTAAGTGAAATAGGCCAGGCACAGAAAGATAAATACTACAGGATCTCACTTACATGTGTAATCTAAAAAAGTTGAACTCATAGCAGAGAATAGAATGGTGATTACTAGGGGCTGGATGGGGAGAGGGAGAGTTGGGGAAATGTTAGCCAAAGCATATAAAATTTCAGTTTTAGACAGGAATAAGTTCAAGAGATCCGTCTTACAACATGGTGGCTATAGTTAATAACAACGTACTGTATACTTGAAAATTGCCAAGAGTAGGTTTTGAGTGTTCTTACCACAAAAAAGCATGTGAAGTCATACATATGTTAATAAGCTCAATTTAGCTATTTCACAGCATATACATATTTCAAAATACGTGCATAATTGTATACAATTTTTATCAATTAAAAAATACTTGTAAAAATTCATACAGACCACTTGTAAAATGATGTTTTGAGTTAACCAGGAGAGTTTTATTTTAAATAGATCATTAGATTATACCAAGGAATTATTTAATGTGTAAAATGGAATTGTGATTGTATAAGAAAAGTCTTGTTATTAGAAATGCATACTGAGCTATATGGGGGTAACAGTATATGAAATCTGAGATTTATTTTAAAATATAAAAAATAAGAGTGACTAAATGAGGGGTATATAGACATTCACCATACTGTTCTCTCTATTTTGAATCATATTTAAGAAAGAAATAATAGTACTATCTTTCATGGGACTGGCACATAAGTGTCCTTAAAACTCCTGCCATTAAAATAATATTGGAAACAAAAAGTAAACTGCTTATTTATTTCACTATGATGATCTGACCTGGATAAAGAAAATGTGAAAAATCGGCCGGGCACAGTGGCTCACGCCAGTAATCCTAATACTTTGGGAGGCCAAGGCAGGTGGATCACCTGAGGTCAGGAGTCCGAGACCAGCCTGGCCACCATGGTGAAACCCCATCTCTACCAAAATACAAAAAAATCAGCCAGGCGTGCTGGCAGGTGCCTGTAATCCCAGCTACTCAGGAAGCTGAGGCAAGAGAATTGCTTGAACCTGGGAGGCGGAGGTTGCAGTGAGCTGAGATTGTGCCCACTGCATTCCAGCCTGGGCGACAGAGCAAGCCTCTGTCTATTTAAAAAAAAAAAAAAAAAAAAAGTGAAATCTTGCCACATGTACAGATAGATCACGAAGAAGAAAAAAGCAGTGTATTTAAGCTTTGAAAGGGGAAAAAGTCCTGAAGATAAGCCAAACACCAAACGCTAAAGCAGTGGTTTGCTTTTCCTCTAAAAAGCTCCCTCCCCTTTTAGCCCCTGAGGAACATTCCTAGACACTGATTATCCTTGACTGGTACTCAATTTTCAGGAAAATAACTAATTCCACTCCTATAGCAACAAGCATGCTCTTCTCTCCCCCACTATGTCCATGTGCCCTAAGAGTAGAGATCTAGTCACATTGTGACCTGCTGGTGGGGACCTTCAGCTCCTGAGATCGTGCTGTCTTTACTTAGCCAGGAGAATGGGTTAGAAAAAAGGTAGAAGGGGCATTCTCTTTGCCCTAGCATGAATAACTATCCACTGGGTAGGTTCACCGTGAATCACGTGGTTTGAGAGTACCCATGCTTTGGGCATCTCTCCTACTAAACATACTGTGGCTTCAGTCAGTAGATGGCTTATCTAGGATCTAACCTGGTAAAGCAGGAACAAGCAGTGCCGCTTCGTTTCTGGATGTGGGAACAGGAGCCTGATCAAAGATGTCCACTCCCTCTTCCTCCACACCACTTCTGATGACCTCCAAACAGGTCAAGCACTGTATATGGAGAGCTGGGGACAGCAAGTGGATAGATGGGAGAACACAGAGCCTGAGCGTCTCAGAAGCCGAGCTGCCTAAGTGCTGCTGTTTCCAAAACCTCTTCATCCTTTTAACCAGTCATTTAAATCTACTTTAAATGCCATAGCCCTTTGCTACATGTGTGGTGGGAGGCATCCTGCGGGTAATATCAGTGAGTATCACGTAGCAGGAATGGAATTTGTGAGTCCTCTGGCTGATTCTGGCAAAGCTGGTTCTTCGAACTGTTTTGCAGTCTAAGTGACATTTTTTTGCATATAACTTCCTACTAGTAAAGCTGGGGGTAGGAGGTAAAAAGGCCTTCCTTAACAGTGCATTTCTTCCATTCAAAATCAAGGGCAAAACTAAAAAGCTGGCAGATGGCAACCATCCTGACCCTTTGCAGCACAACATGTTATTAGCAATTAAATGTGCTTTTATCTGATCTCTGGTCAACACAGCTGTCAAGGCCGCAAGATTTTATGATGTTTCCATTGTGATGGTAATTTGTTGAGATGGCTTTCTGGATAATTTCGTATTGCTCTTGTTATTCAGTTTCAAGGATTATAAAATAATAATAGCAGCCCTATGTGCTGACGAATGCATTCTCCATAACTACGGCTACTCCTTGATGAGAAGCTTTACAGTACTGTGTATAAATGCCAGCTATTTGTTATTGTTGAGCATCTTTTTTCAAAAAAGCCCAGAGCCTGGTGCTGACATCATCCCATTAATCTCTATAGTCCTGGGCAAGGTAAGACAATGACCATAATTTTTAAAATCCCATCTCAGTCATCTCTAGGTTGCTCTGTAAGAATTGTTTACATGTAAGCTGGTGAGTGCTCAGGAAGCCACTGAAGTTTTAAGCAGAAGAGTAACATGAGCTGATAGTAAAAGCCATCTCTTGGCTGGGTGCAGTGGCTCACGCCTGTAATCCTAGCACTTTGGGAGGCTGAGGCAGGCGGATCATCTGAGGTCAGGAGTTCAAGACTAGCCTGGCCAACATGGTGAGACCCTGTCTCCACTAAAAATACCAAAAATTAGCCTGGCGTAGTGGCAGGCACCTGTAATCCCAGCTACTCAGGAGGCTGAGACAGGAGAATCACTTGAACCCGAGAGGTGGAGGTTGCAGTGAGCTGAGATTGTGCCATTGCACTCCAGCCTGGGCAACAAGAGTGAAACTCTGTCAAAAAAAAAAAAAAAGCCATCTCTTGTGCTACTGAAGGAGGAATTTATGCTGACCTCTTCGCTATCAGTGATTTCACTCTGTTTTAATACAAAAATTTACATGTATTTCTTTTATGATTTAGGTCAGTGGGTTACCAACCCCAGATCTAAGCTGGCAACTGGATGGCAAGCCCATACGCCCTGACAGTGCTCACAAGATGCTGGTGCGTGAGAACGGGGTGCACTCTCTGATCATAGAGCCAGTCACGTCACGTGATGCCGGCATCTACACATGTATAGCCACCAACCGAGCAGGACAGAACTCATTCAGCCTGGAGCTTGTGGTTGCTGGTAGGCTCATCTGTGAATCCTTGCTCTCTGACAGCATGAACATCAGACTTACAAATGTAAACTAATTCTACATTACTAACCAATATGGAAAATACATCAAAGTATTGAAAAAGTAGATTGTATCATCAAAATAGCCAATGAGGACATGGTTATAAGGCCTAGCAAAACAGAAACAGAAATCTTTCATTTTTCCCACTAACCTGGCAAAGAGAGAAAAAGATTTCATTAGCTCTTTTGGGTCATTCGACCTCCTGTGTGTGCAGTGGCCCCCAGTATTACACAGAGAAATAGTAACAGCAGTATGGAATCCAAGAACCAAATAATTTGCTTATATATATATATATACACACACACACACATATATATATGTGTATATATACACACACACATATATATGTATATATATACACACATACACCCCTAGTTTTTAAAACAACATTGTCATCTACCCTCAAAGTCATTGTCAAACTATACTCACATTTGCTTTTTCACTGATTATTCTGTAAAAGTGTTGTTACATGAAGTCTTATGCTTTGAGAAGCCTAAAAGGAAAACACATTTATGGAAAGGTTTTTATACCATCCTTAAGAGTTAGGTGTAAGTAAAGATTCTGATTACCTGATCTCTTTTAAGAAAGAACATAACAAAACATTTATTTCTTATACCTCTTTATGCAAAGTGCTTCATGTACGTTATGTATCAGTTGGCCCTCACATCAGCCTTATGAGATAATCACAGCAAATCTTCTCTGACTTTTACCAGGGTCCCACTTAGTAAGCTGATGATTGGATTTAACACAATCTGTTGATTCCTAGTGCTCTTCTAAACATACTAAGTCACTGAGCTCTTTCAAGAAATAAAGTAGCAATGAGAATAAAACCCAGGAGGTCTTGATAAAACTCTTGGATTATGATTCTGATAATGGCACCAAGATGTTTTCACATAAAAATGTGGTAAATATGTGGGCTGTGGTGCTACAGGTTAGCCATGCTTTCAAGTTTTGTACAAAGTACTCTATATTCTTACATTCTACGATTGATTTCATTCCTCTAACCTCAAACTAAAATTTCATTTTTCTGCTGTTAAATATGCCTTTTGATCATATTTGTCCTTTAGGACACAGACTGAGGGTCCAAAAGACACATAGATATCTCAGTATGCGTCAGTTAGCACTCCTGTCAGAAGATGGTGATGTATAGTAATTGGAAGCAAAATCTTTGGGGTCAGATCTGATCCAGTCCCGGCTCTTGTCTATTTTACTAGTTGTGTGACACTTGGCAAATAGATATCTCTGTGACTTAGTTTCTCCATATATAAAATGGGAATATAATGCCTCACAGTGTTTTCCTAAGGATTAAATCATAAAAATGTGTATGAAGCTCTACATAACTAGTACCTTGCATAGCAGTGCTCCTAAGTGGTAGATGTTATTCTTACTGATGAGTTGCTACGACAATAAGACCTATACATTTTATGTTCTTTGCAAAACTGGAGCCCCAGAAAGAATACAAAGTGAGCTTCTGTGCCTACTTCTCCCAGAATAGCCTAGGATGGGCAACCACGTAAAATTCAATAAAAATCCAACCTTCTAACTAACTTATGGTGTTGGGAAGTCTTAAGCATTTGAAAAATTCAGGTAGAATTTTCATCCTCTTTGAGTTCTTTCCTAGCTGCTTTGCTATAATATGTCTGTCATTCCAGGTGAGGGAGTAGTGGTGGAAAAGGAATGCATTCTCAGATTCATTGTTGGCAGTTCAAAAGAAAATAAGTAAACTTTATTCATTCTCTGAAGTAGTTTCCACCACTACTACAATTGATGCAAGAAAACAATTTCCCATTGGATGGTAATATTCAGATTGTTATTAACAATCAGTCCTGATTTTTTCAGAATAAGTACTAAAGTTGCCTTTTTTTTTTTAATGGGTTCCTTCCTTCAAGGTTATAATAAAGCTTTTTTATAGCCTCCTTCAAAGAATACAAATTGGAATTTGTAATTTATAGGATATACATTCCTAGTTTACAGGTAACTATTTAAAGCTGCCAAATTTAGATAAAGATGCCTCCCCTTTAAATTGCCCCCTTTAAATTCTATGGCATGTCTCACTTAAGAGTTACAAATATTCAGAATCTTCATGGCAAAGATCACAAATGACAGTGAGGGAATCTAAGTGGTCAAATTCCTGGAACTACTTGTCCTCAGCACCACTAGGTGGCAGTAGTTGGTTAAGGCTGTGAATGATCGGTAACATAATTAGTAGTGAAGCCATCACAGATGCTAGCAATGACTTAGGAGTCTCCCACAGCACGTCAGACAGGCATTCTGTGGAGCAGATGGCCAGTGGACAGTGTGAGCCTATCAGACTTGAATTAATTGAGGAAATAAATGAGCGGAATGAAAAATACAAACTTTGCTTGGTAAAAGAGTAATTTGGAGAGGGGACTAGCATCTTACCACCTGGAGTAAAAAATGGCATCATAAAAGATCTATTCAAGCAATATTCCAAAAGGCTTCTGAATTCTTTCTAGTGCTCCTTTTGTATATCATTGATAGAGAATTCATCTCATGTTTTCTTAGCTAAAGAAGCACACAAACCCCCTGTGTTTATTGAGAAGCTCCAAAACACAGGAGTTGCTGATGGGTACCCAGTACGGCTGGAATGTCGTGTATTGGGAGTGCCACCACCTCAGATATTTTGGAAGAAAGAAAATGAATCACTCACTCACAGCACTGACCGAGTGAGGTAAGAATGCACAATGAGAACCTGATCCATAACTGTTCAGTCCTACTTATGTATCAAAAGATACATTTTATATAGCATGGAAATCTGTGTAAAAGCCATGCTGTTGATGAAATCAAAGACAACAACCATGCTTTACCCATTGTAGGATTAAGCTTTTAGAAGGAAGCTATAATGGTATTTGATCTAATGGTGATTTCTTAAGTGTTTATCTTTCTATCTAAAAGAAAAGATGAATTCATTTGCTTTAGTGGTAAAAGACTACTCAGTGGTTTCTGTAAAGGCAGATCTTCAACTCTTCAACTAGGAATTAAGTACACAGATGTATTCAACTCTTGACGTCTGTTCTTTCTCCCATTAACTTTAATGGGGCTAGTAGTCTCTGCAGAGTAAGTATGACCCTATTATCAGCAACTTGCACAATTCTGTTTCTAATGATCTAATTAAAAATGATGCTTCATGTCCAAAGCCATTTTTTAAAAATTTAGAACCCTAATGACTTTATCCTTTTCTCCAGCATGCACCAGGACAACCATGGCTACATCTGCCTGCTCATTCAGGGAGCCACAAAAGAAGATGCTGGGTGGTATACTGTGTCAGCCAAGAATGAAGCAGGGATTGTGTCCTGTACTGCCAGGCTGGATGTTTACAGTGAGTGCCACTTCATCTCATTTCATTGCATTTACTCATTAAATTATGAAAAATTAGATATCTAGACAGCAAATCACATTACTCTTTATAATCTTATAAACAACTATTGTGTTTTGTCAAAAATTCATATTGCTCTCTCTCTCTTTCTATTTATAGTTTCTCAACATTAATAGCGAACCACACCAGGAAAACAAATACCCAAGTATCATTCAGGAACTTTGAATTATTAGCAAAATATGCATGTTGATTTCTCTTACATTGGCTAGTTAGTTGTGGCTTCATTACTCAAGCATCCTTAGGAGTTAACAGTAGGCAAAGGCATAACCATGTTTTTCACATGTTCTTGTTACTGTGTTCTGCAAATGACTGCCTTTTAACATTTCTTCCTGTATTCTATTGCAGTGTCCTAATGCACTCTAAACGTGTGTTCCATTGATCCTGGAATGTGTACTTTTGTGGCTTAGTGCTTTTCTCATTAATATATCTTAAGCAGCCAGCAGTAGACTTGTGTTTGTATATGTATATTTGTGTATATGCATCCTAAATTTAAAATTATTCCTATTGAATTTATAGTCTAGTACAATAAACATTATGTGATCCATTGACATAAAAAAAAACTAGAAAAAATTAAGAATTTATTTCAGATTTTGCCTCTTCTTGAAGTAACTTTGTGAGGGTCATCAAGAAATGTGTGTCCTCAACTTTCCCTACTGTACAATTCCTTTCAGTTGATTGATTAGTGTTAAAGCATCCACATCCAGCAGAATTCCTAAGTGCTGTAATTATTGAAGAAAAAATATTTTCTAAAAGGAGAGGGGGGATAAGAGTTAGGAAGCTTATCAGCTATTCCAAAGGATTCCCTGTGCTGCAGTGTTTAGTTAAAAAAAAAAAAAAAAAAAAGATAAACTACTCTTGACCTTTGTAATCTAGCTGCTTTATTCCCACTACCCTGTATAGACAGTAAATCTGCAACATTTGAATAAAATGCAACAGTGTTCCTAAATTTCCATGTTTCTACCATGGATGTGTTCAGTTTTCACAGAGTATGTGCCTGGCATATATCTAGACATTCTGTATATTTTTGAAATATCTAAAGGCTCTCCAAGTATATCTTAATTAAAAATCTTTACTCTTTTTCTTTGTAGCCCAGTGGCATCAGCAGTCACAGAGCACCAAGCCAAAAAAAGTGCGGCCCTCAGCCAGTCGCTATGCAGCACTTTCGGACCAGGGACTAGACATCAAAGCAGCGTTCCAACCTGAAGCCAACCCATCTCACCTGACACTGAATACTGCCTTGGTAGAAAGTGAGGACCTGTAATCCGGCATTCTTGTTAAAGCTGAAACACTGAAACAGCCATTGCCTTGACCAACATATTCGTTTGTCACATTATGTAAAAGGCAGAAACATACCTTTGACTATAAGAAATAAAAAAAAAAAAAAAAAAAACACCAAAATAATATTTTTCTTACTTGATATACCAAACTTAGAGTTCAAGTAGATAATGCTAATATAAATATACACATTGCACAGAAAATTCACATTTACTGTCCAATTTAAAACTCTGGAATTGCTTTGATTAAAGTGATCTAAAATGCCAAAATACTAAAGGAAATCAATTATTCACAGGCAACTACAATTTGTATTATCTACAAGTGCCTTTAAACACAAGATATAGGTGCTGTGTAGCCTGATAGTGTGAAATGTTTAATGAGGCAGTTGTACCACAAACAATACTACAATGATTCTGAAGCACAGTGTATTCAGACAGATAAGTGAACCAAGTGCAATATGTAAGGATGAAAAAAGAAGAAATGACAAAGAAATCCAAGTAAATGCCTTGTCTTTGCAAATGTTTTTATATTAAATCATAAGGAAGGAACTACTTGCCTTAAATTTTATTAATAATATCAAAAGAGTTTTCTAACAAGGTTAATACCTTAGTTCTTAACTTTTTTTTTTTTCTTTCTTTATGTGTTGTGTTTTCATGCTACCTTGGTAGGAAACTTATTTACAAACCATATTAAAAGGCTAATTTAAATATAAATAATATAAAGTGCTCTGAATAAAGCAGAAATATATTACAGTTCATTCCACAAAAAGCATCCAAACGACCCAAATGACCAAGGCATATATAGTATTTGGAGGAATCGGAGGTTTGGAAGGAGTAGGGAGGAGAATGAAGGAAAATGCAACCAGCACAATTATAGTGTGTTCATTTAGATAAAAGTTAAAGGCGCAGGAGAGGTAGCAAAGGCCAGGCTTTTCTTTGGTTTTCTTCAAACATAAGTGAAAAAAGCACTGCCATTCACAAGTCAAGGAACCTAGGGCCAGCTGGAAGTGTGGAGCACATATGCGGTGGAGATTGCAGTGTGTCTGAAGTTTGTGTAGTAGTGGAGGATTTTAGGTATGTAGAGCAAGTTGAAAATGGATTGAGACTGCATGGTGGCATAAATGAGAAATTGCCTGTAGGATCTAGTCTACTTGAAGGAAGTGGAGACATAAGGAGAAACAAAAACAGGTTTGTGCCATAAAGTATTTTTTCAAAGGCACCAAGATGTGGTGAATGAAAATTACTAGTTCACTTCCCTGCTGCCATGAAACTGCCTTAAGAAGGTGCTGGATTCCAAGGTTTATAAAGGCATCTCGGTAAAGACTGCTTTTTGAATGCATATGATTTTGCATCAGCTAGACTGAGTTGATTCAGCTAGACTGAGTTGATTCTGACCAGACTTGATGGTTTTAAGTCGGAACCAATAAATTTTAAAGGAGAAAAAATAATTTGACCTAGTAGTATAAAATATGAGGCTTTAATGGTACTTTGCTATGAAAAGAAAACACTGTATTCCTTATGCAAAACACATGTATCTTTCATTATTTATAATAAGTGGCCTCTCTTAGCTCAGTTACTCAATTCATACGTAGTATTTTTTAAAGTAATTTTATATCTGTGTACCACCACATATATTTCATATTACTGTTTCACATGTACAGCTTTCTACTTCTTTGTAAGAACACCAACCAACCAAGGTTTAAGTGATTAATAGGCTTGAGCACCGGGTGGCAGATGTTCTATGCAGTGTGGTTCAAGTTTCTTTAACCACACTTCAATGCATTGCTAATACGGAATTTAAGATACCATACACAGTCTCTCATGGACCTATCTCTGTTGTAGAATTATGACTTATGTCTTACTTGCCAAATTGTTCTGAATGTGACTTTTTTTGCTGATTTGCTGGGTTTGGGATTAACTAGCATTATTTTGCCACCTTTATATTGTATTTATAAAAAAAAAAAGTACTATCATACTACTTTGGATTGTTGTGCTGGTGTAATGTGGATTTAACATCAATAAATATTTGACAAATAATAGTTGCAATTTTGTGAAGCAAAATATTCAGTCTTAGTTTTCTATTGCTGCCATAACAATTAGCATAAACTTTGATGTCTGAGGCTTCAGCATCACTCATTTATTACTCACAGTTCTGTAAATCAAGTTCAGGCAGGATGTAGCTGGGTTCTCTGTTCAGGATCTTATAAAGCTAAAGTCATTGTATCAGCTGGACTGTATTTTCATCTGGAGCTCAAGATCCTCTTCGAAATTCAAGTGGTTGTGATAGCTCTGTGCAATTGTAGAAGAAACATGTCCTTTAGTCCCTCAGCCAGGAGCTGTTCTCAGCTCCTAAAGGCCATCTGTATTCCTTGCCATGTAGCCCTCTCCATCTTCAGGGTTAGTGGTGAGAATCTCCTTCACCTCAGACCCCTCTCACACTTTCTCTTGCGTCAAAGGCCCAGTCCCTTTTAAATTATGTCAGGCCCATCCAGATAATCTCCCTTTCTTAAAGTCACCTGACTTGGGGAACCTTAATTACATCTACAAATTCCTTCAAAGCAGCAGCTAGATTGCCATTTGATTGGATAACTGAGAGAAGGTTTGTATACACCAGAGGATGGGGATATTGGGGGCCATCTTAGAATTCTGCCTGCCACAGCAGTGTACTGTAGGTATGAAGGTAAATACATATGAGTGTCATGACATACAAGGATACATAAAATACAGCAAGATGATATAAATTAAAAGTGAGGGGAAAAAGGAAGAAAGTATAAATGGAACAAGGAATGAGATTACACATACACCCATATTCATATATACATATAGCATTAATATCTACATAGTTACAAAAGATGGACGACATATTTGGGCCTAGGCTTTCCTACTATGGGAAAGAGGAAGTTGGTCACTTATGTAATTCACAGCCTCCATAAGGTAAAAATATTTTATCTTTTACATAAGCAATATAATGGAGCTTTGAGGATACATTTGAATACATTTGAATTAGACTAAATTGTGTATTTCACATTGTCTTCTGTACCCCATGACTTGCTATGTAGTTTACAAGATTCATTATATATTTTAATGCTGAATTTGTCCTTGATTTTCCCTTTTATGAACGTGTAACATGTAACATGACAATCCCCTTGGATTGTAGCTAGAACCTACTGTATCATCCTGTAAATTTAGTTAGACTCCTTTAAATTATAGAAATACAACTTCTATATTATGGTGGTGAGGAACTTGAGTGTTGGAGTTGGCCAGCCAGGCTTTGAATCCTAGCTATTTTGATCATGTGTGACCCATAAGCGGTTACTTTACGTCCCTAAGCCTCCGTTTCCTTATTTGGAAAATGGAGATTAAAACAGCACCCCTCTTTCTGTGCTGCTGTGAAGATTATATGGGATAATTTTGACATGGTACCTGACACACAGTAAGAGCTCAATAAATTTCAGCTATTATTTTCGTGTAGTTAGAAACTAAAATTTCAATTACAAAATGTGTATACACCCAACAAAATTACACAGATGGTTAAAATTTGTGAACTTGGATGGAAAAAAAAATTATCCCCTAGCTGAAATTTAGAATTTCCCTCAATTATGAATGTAGGCACAAAACACAACAGTATAAAATACCTGGGACTGTCCTGGTAGCAATTATATTACAAATATTGAAATATCTTAAAATCCATCTAAATTCAGCATTACTTCAAAATTATGGCAGTTGTTAGAGTTACCAATAGATGTTGTAATTTACAGGCATTTGTATTATAAATTTGTTTTTAATACTTTGATAATTACTTAAAAATAATTTTTTTTCCTGTGTGTTTTATGCCTCATGAACATTATTTTAAGAAGGGATCCAGATGATTTACTAGAGGGTCAAAAAGGCATATGGCACAAAAAAAATTAAGAACCAGGCCCCACAGAAACTTAAATATGTAGAAAAGGATAAAAAATTTGAGGAAAGCCTAATTTGCCATTAGTAGAAGAAGGAACAAAACTGATTAATTCATACAATGAAATATTACTTACTATTCAGAGTTAAAGGTGAAGAAATGGATTTATTTCTATTGGCATGGATAAATATGAAAAACAGCATTTGACAAGGAAGGGAAGTTACATAAGAGTGATGTCAGCAAGATGGCTGACTAGAGGTTCCTGGCATTCATCCCCCCAAGAAAGGACCAAGAAATGAACAAACAGTTAACATTCAACTGAAGTGTCAATGGAAGAGCACTAGAGTGCAGTGGGGGAGTGGAGAGGTACCGTCGGTCACTGAAAGGCCAGAAGGCAGCATAGAGACACCTTGTCTCTGCTGTCCCCATGCCCCTGCACCCCCCAACCCTGACTGGCCTGGAGTCAAGAGAAGAAACTTTCCTTTGCTGGGAAAACGTAAGCAGAGCCCCATCAGCCCCCATTACCACTGCAAACACCTACAATCCCTACTACAGGAGAATTCCACTGTCCTCACAAGCCCTAAACTGACTTTAGAGAGCCCCTGTGGATTTGCACAGCTGCATTCCTCTGGATGAGGAACATGAGATATGTACTCTCCATCCCTCAGGTGCCTGCTGTGGGGCCCAGTAGCAAATACACCTCTCCAGCCCCAGGGCTCTGTCATTCCAGCAAGCCCACATGGGTGGCTGCAATGCCACAACCCTGGAGGCTCAGAACCTGGGCTCAGCACTGGCTGTGACTCTGGTCCTGCATAGCAGGAAAACCAACCATCACTGCCTGCACTTCTAGGCAGAGAAACAGTCTGGCAAATTCTCCCAAAGCATACATAACTACCCTTGAGCTGGCCAAACTGGGCCCCTGGTAGAACAACTACCAGCCTATCTCCTAAGCCTGAGAAACAGCCCAATGCCCCCTACCTCCATGGACATGCCCCCAGGCCTACCCAGTGGACCTGTGCCCAGGCTAGGGCATGAGAAACAGTCCAGTAGGCCCAATCCCAGCATACATGTCCCTAGACGTTCCCAGCAGCCCTGTGCCCATGCCCAGGGCCTGGGAGACTCACTTCCAGTGGACACACCCCTAAGCCAGCTGAGCAGTCACATGACCATGCCCAGGGCCTAAGAGCGAGCCCCATGGGCTCAGCCCCTATGGACACAACCCCTGGCTGGCTAAGAGGCACACCACTGTCCCAAGTCCAAGAAACAGCCTACTTGGCCCACCTCTGGCAGACACAGTCCCAGGCCAAATGAGCATGCCTATATCCAGGGCCTGAGAAACATCCCTGTGGCCCCAATCCCAGCAAGCAAGACCCCAAGTTGGGACACTGTGCACACACATGCCTCCAATTTGAGAAACAGTCCAGTGAGCCCACCCCAGCAAAGCTGCACCACCACTGCTACAAATCCTCACAGTCTAGGCCACTGGGCACTTACAAACATCAGCAGGGTGGATTACAGCTGAAGAATCTGCACAGACACTACAGTACTGCATCCAACTAGAACCAAAGCTAACACATCCCACCTAACTGACACTCTAACATCCACCAATACAAATAAGTCTTTCCCTACAAAACCTTTCATCAAATTGGAAGAGGTGACTGTTCTACCAGATGCGTAGAAGTCAACATCAAGGAACATATCAAACATGAAACACAAGAAACCATGATACCTCTAAAAGAACACAATAATGCTCCAGTAACACACCCGAATCATAAGGAAATACATGAAATGCCACAAAAAGAATTGAAAATAATAATCTTAAGGAAGCTCAGTGAGGTAAAGAGAATACAGCTAAACAGTTCAATGAAATCAGGAAAATCATTCATGATTTGAATGAGAAATTCAACAAAGAGCATTTAAAAAAAAAAAGAACAGAAATCTTAAGAGTTGAGGAATTCAATAAATAAAATAAAAAATGCAATCAAGAGCTTCAACAGATTAGACAAAGCAGGGGAGAGAATTTCTGAACTTGGAGGTAAGCCTTTTGAAATAACTCATGCAGACAAAAATAAAAGAATAAAGAAAACCACTATTAAGTGGCCAAATATTTACATTTTGGAACTCCAGATGGAGAAGAGAAGGAAAAAGGTATAAAAAGCAGATTTAATGAAATCATAGCAAAAACTTCCTAAGTTTTGGGAAAGAGATAAACATCTAGATCTAAGAAGTTTAAAGTCCCCAAAGAGATTCAACCTAAACAGGTCATCTCTGAGGCATATTATAATCAAATTGTCAAAAGTCAAATACAAAGAAAGAATTCTAACAATAGCAAGAGAAAAATGTCAAGTCACGTATAAGGGAATACCCATTAGGCCAACAGCAGATATCTTAGCAGAAACCTTACAGGCCGGGAAAAAAAGAAAAAATATATTCAATGTACTAAAAGAAAAATATTGTCAGTAAAGCATATTGTTTTAATATTCTTTATTAAATATAAGCAAAGCTATTCCTCAGAAATGAAGGAAAATAAAGTCTTTTTCAGATAAGCAATAACTAAGGGAAGACTAGATTAGTCTTACAAGAAACACTCAAGAGAGTTTTAGATCTGTTTTCATCACCACCACATGATGAAAACAAATGAAATCATAAAACTCACTGGTAGAGGTGATACACAAAGAGAAAGAGAAAGAAATCAAACCTTATCACTACAGAAAACCACTAGGCCACAAAAATAAACAATAAGGAGGATTAAAGAGAAAGGAATATACAACCTGAAAACCATCAATAAAACAACAGCAGTAAATCCTCACCTAGCAATAAATAACCTTGAATATAAACAAATTAAATTCCCCAACTAAAAGACATTGAATGAATTTAAAAAACCATGCAACTATATGCTGCCAAATAAAAACTCACCTCACCTGTAAAAGACACATAAAGACTGAAAGTGAAGGATGGAAAAAAATAATCAATGCAAACAGACACAAAAAGTGAGCAGGAGTAGCTGTTCTTATATCAGATAATACAGGCTATGTAAGTAAAAAGTGATAGAGACAAAAAAGGACATTATATAATAATAAAGGTATCAATTCAGCAAGAAGACATAACAATGGTAAATATATATGCACCCAACACTGAAGCACCCAGGTATATAAAGCAAATATTATTAGATCTAAAAGGAGAGATAGACCTCAGTAAAATAACAGTTGGGAACTTTAACGCTCCACTTTCAGCACTGGACAGATCATCTAAACAGAAAATCAAGAAACATTGGATTTACACTGTACTACAGACTAAATGGACCTAGCAGACACCTACAGAACATTTCACTCAACAGCAACAGAATACACATTCTTTTCATCAGCACATTCTACAGGACGGACCATATATTAGGTCACAAAACAAGCTCAAAAACTTTTTAAACACTGAAATCATATCAAGTGTCTTATCCGACCACAATGGAATAAAACTGGAAATCAATAACAAGAAGAATATTCAAAACTGTACAAATACATGGAAATTAAACAACATGCTCCTGACTGACCAATGGGTGATGGAAGAAATTAAGAAGGAAATTTTAAAATTCCTTGAAACGAATGAAAACAGAAACACAACATACCAAACTCTATGGGATACAGCAAAAGCACGATTAAGAGAAGTTTACAACAATAAACGCCTATATCAAAAAAGTAAAAAGATTTCTAATACCTGAATGATTCATCTTAAGAATCTAGGAAAAAATTGGGCATAGTGGTGCATACCTATAGCCCCAGCTACTCCGAAGGCTTGGGTTGGATTGCTCTGAGGCCAGGAATTTGAGACTACAGCACACTCCAATTTAGCCTGTGAAAAACCACTGCACCCCAGCCTGGGAAACATGGCAAGACCCAGTCTCTAAAACAAGTTTTAAAATAAACTAGATAAGTAAAAAAACAAAAAACAAAAACAAGCCAAATCCAAAATTAGCAGAAGGAAATAAACAATACAGATTAGAGTAGAATTAAACAAAACTGAGATTTAAAAAATAAAAAACATCAACAAAAAGTTGGTTTTTTGAAAAGATAAAATCAACTAGCCAATAATTAGACTAAGAATACAGAGAGAAGACCCAAATAAACAAAATCAAAAACAAAAAAGGAGCTGTCACAACTGATAGTAGAGAAACACACAGGATCATTAGGATCTATCATAAACAACTATATGTCAATAAATTTAAAAACATAGAGGAAATGGATAAATTCCTGGACACACACAAGCTACCAAGACTGAACCAAAAAGAAGCAGCCTGAACAGATCAATAAAAAGTAATGATAACAAATCAGTAATAAAAAGCCTCCCAACAAGGAAAAAACCAGGACTGGATGACTTCTCAGCTAAACTCTACCAAATATTAAAAAAGAAAAAAAAAAAACCTACCAATTCTTCTTAAACTATTCCAAAAAACTGAACAGAAGAGAATTCTTCCAAACTTATTTTACAAGACCAGCATAATTTTGACACCAAAACCAGATAAGGACATAACAAAAAAACAAAACTACAGACCCTAATGAAACAAAACTACATATCCCTAATGAACATACATGCAAAAATCCTCAACATAATATTAGTAAATTCAATCTAACATCACATCAAAAAGATCATATGCTGAAGATGGCCAAATAGGAACAGCTCCGTTCTGCAACTCCCAGCAAGATCAATGCAGAAGGCAGGTGATTCCTGTATTTCCAACCAAGGTACCCAGCTCATCTCATTGGGACTGATTAGACAGTGGGTGCAGCCCATGGAGGGCGTGCAGAAGCAGGGTGGGGCGTCGCCTCACCTGGGAAGCGTAAGGGGTCAAGGAACTCCCTCCCCTAGCCAAGGGAAGCCGTGAAAGACTGTGCCATGAGGGACGGTGCATTGCAGCCCAGATACTACCCTTTTCCCATGGTTTTTGCACCTATAGAACAGGAGCCTGTACCACCAGGGCCCCGGGTTTCAAGCACAAAACTGAGCAGCCGTTTGGCCAGACACTGAGCTAGTGGCAGGAGTTTCTACTCATATCCCAGTGACTCCTGGAACGCCAGCAAGACAGAACCATTCACTCACTGGAAAGGGGGCTGAAGCTAGGGAGCCAAGTGGTCTAGCTCAGTGAATCTCACCCTTAGGGAGTCCAGCAAGAAAGTTAAGATCCACTGGCTTGAAATTCTCGTTGCCATCACAGCAGTCTGAAGTCGACCTGGGACACCCCACCATGGTGTGGGGAGAGGCGTCTGCCATTACTGAGGCTTGAGTAGGCAGTTATCTCCCTGCAGCATAAAAAAAGCTGCCAGGAAATTCGAAATGGATGGAGTCCACCACAGCTTGGCAGAGCCACTGTACTCAGACAGAGGATCTCCGAAAGAAAGGCAGCAGCCCCAGTCAGGTGCTTATAGATAAAAATCCCATCTCCCCGAGACAGAGCACCTGGGGGAAGGGGCAGCTATCGGCGCAGCTTCAGCAGACTTAAACGTTCCTGCCTGCCAGCTCTGAAGAGAGCAGCAGATCTCACAGCACAGCGTTCAAGCTCTGCTAAGGGACAGACTGCCTCCTCAAGTGGGTCCCTGACCCCATGCCTCCTGAGTGGGAGACACCTCCCAGCAGAGGTCGACAGATACTTCATATATGACAGCTCCGCTGGCATTTGGTGGGTAACCCTCTGGGATGAAGCCTCTAGAAGAAAGAACAGGCAGCAATCTTTACTGTTCTGCAGCCTCCGCTGGTGACACCCAGGTAAACAGGGTCTGGAGTGGACCTCCAGCAAACTCCAGCAGACCTGCAGCAGAAGGCCCTGACTGTTAGAAGGAAAACTAACAGAAGGGAATCGTTTCAACATCAACAAAAAGGATGTCCACACCAAAACCCCATTCAAAGGTCACCAACATCAAAGACCAAAGGTAGATAAATCCACAAAGATGGGGAGTAACCAGTGCAAAAAGGCTGAAAATTGCAAAAATGAGAATGCCTCCTCTCCTCCAAAGGATCACAACTCCTCACCAGCAAGGGAACAAAACTGGAGGGAGAATGAGTTTGACGAATTGACAGAAATAGGCTTCACAAGGTGGGTAATAACAAACTCCTCCAAGCTGAAGGAGCATGTTCTAACCCAATGCAAGGAAGTTAAGAACCTTAAAAAAAGGTTAGACGAATTGATAACTAGAATAACCAGTTCAGAGAAGAACATAAGTGACCTGATGGAGCTGAAAAACACAGCAGAAGAACTTCATGAAGCATACACAAGTTTCAACAGCCAAAATCGATCAAGTGGAAGAAAGGATATCTGAGACTGAAGATCAACTTAAGGAAATAAAGTGTGAAGACAAGATTAGAGAAAAAAGAATGAAAAGGAATGAACAAAGCCTCCAAGAATTATGGGACTGTGTGAAAAGACCAAACCTACGTTTGACTGGTGTACCTGAAAGTGACGGGGAGAATGGAACCAAGCTAGAAAACACTCTTCAGGATATTATCCAGGAGAACTTCCCCAACCTAGCAAGACAGGCCAACATTCAAATTCAGGAAATACAGAGAACAAAAACAAGATACTCCTTGAGAAGAGCAACCCCGAGATACGTAATCATCAGATTCACCAAGGTTGAAATGAAGGAAAAAATGTTACGGGCAGCCAGAGAGAAAGATCATCCTTTGGAGGATCACAAAATGTCAGGTTACCCACAAGGGGAAGCCCATCAGACTAACAGCAGAACTCTCTGCAGAAACCCTACAAGCCAGAAGAGAGTGGGGGCCAATATTCAACATTCTTAAAGAGAAGAATTTTCAACCCAGAATTTCATATCCAGCCAAACTAAGCTTCAAAAGCGAAGGAGAAATTAAATCCTTTACAGACAAGCAAATGCTGAGAGATTTTGTCACCACCAGGCCTGCCTTACAAGAGCTCCTGAAGGAAGTACTAAACATGGAAAGGAACAATCGGTCCCAGCAACTGCAAAAACATACCAAATTGTAAAGATCATCAACACTATGAAGAAACTGCATCAAATAACGGGCAAAATAACCAGTTAGCATCATAACGATAGGGTCAAATTCATACATTACAATATTAACCTTAAATGTAAATGGGCTAAATGTGCCAATTAAAAGACATAGACTGGCAAATTGGATAAAGAATCAAGACCCATAGGTGTCCTATATTCAGGAGACCCATCTCACATGCAGAGACACACATAGACTCAAAATAAAGGGAAGGAGGAATATTTACCAAGCAAATAAAAAAGCAAAAAAAAAAAAAAAAAAAAAAAAAGCCAGCAGTTGCAATGCTAGTCTCTGATAAAACAGACTTTAAACCAACAAAGATCAAAAGAGATAAAGAAGGGCATTACATAATGGTAAAAGGATCAATGCAACAGGAAGAGCTAACTATCCTAAATATATATGCACCCAATACAGGAACATCCAGATTCATAAAGCAAGTTCTTAGAGACTTACAAAGAGACTTAGACTCCCACACAATAATAGTGGGAGACTTTAACACCACACTGTCAGTACTAGACAGATCAGCGAGACAGAAAATTAACAAGGATATTCAGGACTTGAATTCAGCTCTGCACCAAGCAGACCTAATAGACATCTACAGAATTCTCCACCCCAAATCAACAGAATATACATTCTTCTTACCACCACATCACAGTTATTCGAAAATTTACCACATAATTGGAAGTAAAACACTCCTAAGCAAATGCAAAAGAATGGAAATCATAACAGTCTCTCAGACCACAGTGCAATCAAATCAGAACTGAGGATTAAGAAACTCATTCAAAACCACACAACTACATAGAAAATGAACAACCTGCTACTGAATGACTACTGGGCAAATAACAAAATTAAGGCAGAAATAAATAAGTTCTTTGAAACCAATGAGAACAAAGACACAACACAACATACCAGAATATCTGGGACACAGCTAAAGCAGTGTTTAGAGGGAAATTTATAGCACTAAATGCCCACAAGAGAAAGCAGGAAAGATCTAAACTCAACACTCTTTTTAAAGTGTTCTTTAAAAGAACTAGAGAAGCAAGAGCAAACAAATTCAAAAGCTAGCAGAAGACAAGAAACAACTAAGATCAGAGCAGAACTGAAGGAGATAGAGACATGAAAAATCCTTCAAAATATCAATGAATTCATGACAAGATCAACAAAAACAGACCATTAGCCAGGCTACTGGAGAAGAAAAGAGAGAAGAATCAAATAAATGCAATAAAAAATGACAAAGGAGATATCACCACCGATTCCACAGAAATACCAACTACCATCAGAGAATCCTATAAAAACCTCTATGCATGGGGGGGCGGAGCAAGATGGCCAAATAGGAACAGCTCCAGTCTCCAACTCCCAGTGCGAGCGACACAGAAGACAGGTGATTTCTGCATTTTCAACTGAGGTACTGGGTTTATCTCACTAGGGAGTGCCGGACAATCGGTGCTGGTCAGCTGTTGCAGCCCGACCAGCGAGAGCTGAAGCAGGGCGAGGCATCGCCTCACCTGGGAAGCGCAAGGGGGAAGGGAATCCCTTTTCCTAGCCAGGGGAACTGAGACACACAACACCTGGAAAATCGGGTAACTCCCACCCCAATACTGCGATTTAAACAAACGGGCACACCAGGAGATTATATCCCACACCTGGCCGGGAAGGTGCCACGCCCACGGAGCCTTCCTCATTGCTAGGACAGCAGTCTGCGATCTAACTGCAAGGCAGCAGCGAGGCTGGGGGAGGGGCACTCGCCATTGCTGAGGCTTAAGTACCTAAACAAAGCCCTGGGAAGATCAAACTGGGTGGAGCTAACAGCAGATCAAGGAGGCCTGCCAGTCTCTGTAGATTCCACCTCTGCGGACAGGGCACAACTAAACAACAACAACAACAAAAAAGCAGCAGAAATCTCTGCAGACGCAAACGACTCTGTCTGACAGCTATGAAGAGGGCAGTGGATCTCTCAACACCGAGGTTGAGATCTGAGAACGGACAGACTGCCTGCTCAAGTGGGTCCCTGACCCCTGAGTAGCCTAAATGGGAGACATCCTCCACTGGGGCAGACCGACACGCCACACCTCACACAGTGTAGTACACCCCTGAGAGGAAGCTTCCAAAGCAAGAATCAGACAGGTACACTCGCTGTTCAGCAGTATTCTATCTTCTGCAGCATCTCCTGCTGACACCCAGGCAAACAGGGTCTGGAGTGGACCTCAAGCAATCTCCAACAGACCTACAGCTGAGGGTCCTGACTGTTAGAAGGAAAACTAACAAACAGGAAGGACACCCACACCAAAATCCCATCAGTACGTCACCATCATCAATGACCAGAGGCAGATAAAACCACAAAGATGGGGAAAAAGCAGGGCAGAAAAGCTGGAAATTCAAAGAATAAGAGCGCATCTCCCCCTCCAAAGGAGCGCAGCTCATCGCCAGCAACAGATGAAAGCTGGACAGAGAATGACTTTGACAAGATGAGAGAAGACGGCTTCAAACCATCAAATTTATCAGAGCTAAAGGAGGAATTAGGTACCCAGCACAAAGAAACTAAAAATCTTGAAAAAAGAATGGAAGAATTGATAACCAGAATAATTAATGCAGAGAAGGCCATAAACGAACTGACAGAGATAAAAACCATGACACAAGAAATACGTGACAAATGCACAAGCTTCAGTAACCAACTCCATCAACTGGAAGAAAGGGTATCAGCGATTGAGGATCAAATGAATGAAATGAAGGGAGAAGAGAAGTCTAAAGAAAAAAGAAGAAAAAGAAATGAACAAAGCCTGCAAGAAGTATGGGATTATGTAAAAAGACCAAATCTACGTCTGATTGGGGTGCCTGAAAGTGAGGGAGAAAATGGAACCAAGTTGGAAAACACTCTTCAGGATATCATCCAGGAGAACTTCCCCAACCTAGTAGGGCAGGCCAACATTCAAATTCAGGAAATACAGAGAATGCCACAAAGATACTCCTCGAGAAGAGCAACTCCAAGACACATAATTGCCAGATTCACCAAAGTTGAAATGAAGGAAAAAATCTTAAGGGCAGCCAGAGAGAAAGGTCGGGTTACCCACAAAGGGAAGCCCATCAGACTAACAGTAGATCTCTTGGCAGAAACTCTACAAGCCAGAAGAGAGTGGGGGCCAATATTCAACATTCTTAAAGAAAAGAACTTTCAACCCAGAATTTCATATCCAGCCAAACTAAGTTTCATAAGTGAAGGAGAAATAAAATCCTTTACAGATAAGCAAATGCTTAGAGATTTTCTCACCACCAGGCCTGCCTTACAAGAGACCCTGAAGGAAGCACTAAACATGGAAAGGAACGACCAGTACCAGCCATTGCAAAACATGCCAAAATGTAAAGACCATTGAGGCTAGGAAGAAACTGCATCAACTAACGAGCAAAATAACCAGTTAATATCATAATGGCAGGATCAAGTTCACACATAACAATATTAACCTTAAATGTAAATGGACTAAATGCTTCAATTAAAAGACACAGACTGGCAAATTGGATAAAGAGTCAAGACCCATCAGTCTGCCATATTCAGGAGACCCATCTCATATGCAGAGACATACATAGGCTCAAAATAAAGGGATGGAGGAAGATCTACCAAGCAAATGGAGAACAATAAAAAGCAGGGGTTGCAATACTAGTCTCTGATAAAACAGACTTTAAACCATCAAAGATCAAAAGAGACAAAGAAGGCCATTACATAATGGTAAAGGGATCAATTCAACAGGAAGAGTTAACTATCCTAAATATATATGCACCCAATACAGGAGCACCCAGATTCATAAAGAAAGTCCTTAGAGACTTACAAAGGGACTTAGACTCCCATACAATAATAATGGGAGACTTCAACACCCCACTGTCAACATTAGACAGATCAACGAGACAGAAAGTTAACAAGGATATCCAGGAATTGAACTCATCTCTTCACCAAGCAGACCTAATAGACATCTACAGAACTCTCCACCCCATATCAACAGAATATACATTCTTCTCAGCACCACATCGCACTTATTTCAAAATTGACCACATACTTGGAAGTAAAGCACTCCTCAGCAAATGTACAAGAACAGAAATTATAACAAACTGTCTCTCAGACCACAGTGCAATCAAACTAGAACTCAGGACTAAGAAACTCAATCAAAACCGCTCAACTACATGGAAACTGAATAACCTGCTCCTGAATGACTACTGGGTACATAACGAAATGAAGGCAGAAATAAAGATGTTCTTTGAAACCAATGAGAACAAAGATACAACATACCAGAATCTCTGGGACACATTTAAAGCAGTGTGTAGAGGGAAATTTATAGCACTAAATGCCCACAAGAGAAAGCTGGAAAGATCTAAAATGGACACTCTAACATCACAATTAAAAGAACTAGAGAAGCAAGAGCAAACACATTCAAAAGCTAGCAGAAGGCAAGAAATAACTAAGATCAGAGCAGAACTGAAGGAGATAGAGACACAAAAAACCCTCCAAAAAATCAATGAATCCAGGAGTTGGTTTTTTGAAAAGATCAACAAAATTGATAGACTGCTAGTAAGACTAATAGAGAAGAAAAGAGAGAAGAATCAAATAGACGCAATAAAAAATGATAAAGGGGATATCACAACCGACCCCACAGAAATACAAACTACCATCAGAGAATACTATAAACACCTCTACGCAAAAAAACTAGAAAATCTAGAAGAAATGGATAATTTCCTGGACACTTACACTCTTCCAAGACTAAACCAGGAAGAAGCTGAATCCCTGAATAGATCAATAGCAGGCAATAATTAATTGCCTCCCAACCAAAAAAAAGTCCAAGACCAGATGGATTCATAGCTAAATTCTACCAGAGGTACAAGGAGGAGCTGGTACCATTCCTTCTGAAACTATTACAATCAATAGAAAAAAAGAGGGAATCCTCCCTAACTCATTTTATGAGGCCAACATCATCTTGATACCAAAGCCTGGCAGAGACACAACAAAAAAAGAGAATTTTAGACCAATATCCCTGATGAACATCGATGCAAAAATCCTCAATAAAATACTGGCAAACCGAATCCAGCAGCACATCAAAAAGCTTATCCACCATGATCAAGTGGGCTTCATCCCTGGGATGCAAGGCTGGTTCAACATACACAAATCAATAAACGTAATCCAGCATATAAACAGAACCAGAGACAAAAACCACATGATTATCTCAATAGATGCAGAAAAGACCTTTGACAAAATTCAACAGCCCTTCATGCTAAAAATGCTCAATAAATTCAGTATTGATGGAAGGTATCTCAAAATAATAAGAGCTATTTATAACAAACCCTCAGCCAATATCATACTGAATGGGCAAAAACTGGAAGCATTCCCTTTGAAAACTGGCACAAGACAGGGATGCCCTCTCTCACTACTCCTATTCAACATAGTGTTGGAAGTTCTGGCTAGGGCAATCAGGCAAGAGAAAGAAATCAAGGGTATTCAGTTAGGAAAAGAAGAAGTCAAATTGTCCCTGTTTGCAGATGACATGATTGTATATTTAGAAAACCCCATTGTCTCAGCCCAAAATCTCCTTAAGCTGATAAGCAACTTCGGCAAAGTCTCAGAATACAAAATTAATGTGCAAAAATCACAAGCATTCTTATACACCAGTAACAGACAAACAGAGAACCAAATCAGGAATGAACTTCCATTCACAATTGCTTCAAAGAGAATAAAATATCTAGGAATCCAACTTACAAGGGATGTAAAGGACCTCTTCAAGGAGAACTACAAACTACTGCTCAGTGAAATAAAAGAGGACACAAACAAATGGAAGAACATACCATCCTCATGGATAGGAAGAATCAATATCGTTAAAATGGCCATACTGCCCAAGGTAATTTATAGATTCAATGCCATCCCCATCAAGCTACCAATGAGTTTCTTCACAGAATTTGAAAAAACTGCTTTAAAGTTCATATGGAACCAAAAAAGAGCCCGCATTGCCAAGACAATCCTAAGTCAAAAGAACAAAGCTGGAGGCATCATGCTACCTGACTTCCAGCTATACTACAAGGCTACAGTAACCAAAACAGCAGGGTACTGGTACCAAAACAGAGATATAGACCAATGGAACAGAACAGAGTCCTCAGAAATAATACCACACATCTACAGCCATCTGATCTTTGACAAACCTGAGAGAAACAAGAAATGGGGAAAGGATTCCCTATTTAATAAATGGTGCTGGGAAAACTGGCTAGCCATAAGTAGAAAGCTGAAACTGGATCCTTTCCTTACTCCTTATACGAAAAGTAATTCAAGATGGATTAGAGACTTAAATGTTAGACCTAATACCATAAAAACCCTAGAAGAAAACCTTGGTAATACCATTCAGGACATAGGCATGGGCAAGGATTTCATGTCTAAAACACCAAAAGCAATGGCAACAAAAGCCAAAATTGACGAATGGGATCTAATTAAACTAAAGAGCTTCTGCACAGCAAAAGAAACTACCATCAGAGTGAACAGGCAATCTACAGAATGGGAGAAAATTTTTGCAATCTACTCTTCTGACAAAGGGCTAATATCCAGAACCTACAAACAACTCAAGCAAATTTACAAGAAAAAAACAAACAACCCCATCAAAAAGTGGGCAAAGGATATGAACAGACATTTCTCAAAAGAAGACATTCATACAGCCAACAGACACATGAAAAAATGCTCATCATCACTGGCCATCAGAGAAATGCAAATCAAAACTACAATGAGATACCATCTCACACCAGTTAGAATGGCAATCATTAAAAAGTCAGGAAACAACAGGTGCTGGAGAGGATGTGGAGAAATAGGAACACTTTTTACACTGTTGGTGGGATTGTAAACTAGTTCAACCATTATGGAAAACAGTATGGCAATTCCTCAAGGATCTAGAACTAGAAGTACCATATGACCCAGCCATCCCATTACTGGGTATATACCCAAAGGATTACAAATTCTGCTGCTATAAAGACACATGCACTCGTATGTTTATTGCAACACTATTCACAATAGCAAAGACTTGGAATCAACCCAAATGTCCATCAGTGACAGACTGGATTAAGAAAACGTGGCACATATACACCATGGAATACTATGCAGCCATAAAAAAGGATGAGTTTGAGTCCTTTGTAGGGACATAGATGCAGCTGGAAGCCATCATTCTCAGCAAACTATCGCAAGAACAGAAAACCAAACACTGCATGTTCTCACTCGTAGGTGGGAATTGAACAATGAGATCACTTGGACTCGGGAAGGGGAACATCACACACCAGGACCTATCACGGGGAGGGGGGAAGGGGGAGGGATTGCACTGGGAGTTATACCTGATGTAAATGACGAGTTGATGGGTGCTGACAAGTTGATGGGTGTTGACGAGTTGATGGGTGCAGCACACCAACATGGCACAAGTATACATATGTAACAAACCTGCACGTTATGCACGTGTACCCTAGAACTTAAAGTATAATAAAAAAATTTTAAAAATAAAAAAAAATAAAAAATAAAAGAAAACCTCTATGCAAATAAACTAGTAAATCTAGAAGAAATGGATAAATTCCTGGACACATACACCCTCCCAAGACTAAATCAGGAAGAATAAACCAATAACAAGTTCTAAAATTGAGGCAATAATTAATAGCCTACCAAACAAAAAAAGTCCAGGACTAGATGGATTCACAGCCGAATTCTACCAGAGGTACAAAGAGGAGTTGGTACCATTCCTTCTGAAACTATTCCAAATAATAGAAAAAAAAAGGGAATCCTCCCTAACTCATTTTATGAGGCCAGCATCATCCTGATACCAAAACCTGGCAGAGACAAAACAAACAAAAAAAAAAATTTCAGGCCAAAATCCCTGGTGAACATCGATGTAAAAATCCTCAGTAAAATACTGGCAAACTGAATCCAGCAGCACATCAAAAAGCTTATCTACCACGATCAAGTTGGCTTCATCCCTGGGATGCAAGGCTGGTTCAACATACGCAAATCAATAAATGTATTCCATCACATAAACAGAATCAGTGACAAAAACCACATGAATATCTCAAAAGATGCAAAAAAGGCCTTCAACAAAATTCAACACCCCTTCATGCAAAAAACTCACAATAAAATAGGTAGTGATGGAATGTAGCTCAAAATAATAAGAGCTATTCATGACAAACCCACAGCCAATATCATACTGAACGGGAAAAAGGCTGGAAGCATTCCCTTTGAAAACTGGCACAAGACAGGGATGCCCTCTCTCACTACTCCTATTCAACATAGTATTGGAAGTTCTGGACAGGGCAATCAGGCAAGAGAAAGAAATAAAGGGTATTCAAATAGGAAGAGAGGAAGTCAAATTGTCTCCGTTTGCAGATGACATGATTGTATATTTAGAAAACCCCATCATCTCAGCCCAAAATCTTCTTAAGCTGATAAGCAACTTCAGCAAAGTCTCAGGATACAAAATCAATGTGCAAAAATCACAAGTATTACTATACACCAATAATAGAGAGCCAAGACATGAGTGAAAATGAACTCCCATTCGCAATTGCTACAAAGAGAATAAAAAAACCTAGGAATCCAACTTACAATGGATGTGAAGGACCTCTTCAAGGAGAACTTCAAACCACTGCTCAAGGAAATAAGAGAGGATACAAACAAATGGAAAAACATACCATGCTCATGGATAGGAAGAATCAATATCATGAAAATGGCCATATTGCCCAAACTAATTTATAGATTCAATACTATTCCCATCAAGCTACCATTGACTTTCTTCACAGAATTAGAAAAAAAATTACTTTAAATTTCATATGGGACCAAAAAAGAGCCCACATAGCCAAGACAATCCTAAGCAAAAAGAATAAAGCTGGAGGCATCACGCTACCTGACTTCAAACTATACTATAATGCTACAGTAATAAAAACAGTCTGGTACCGGTACCAAAACAGATATATAGACCAATGGAACAGAATGGAGGTCTCAGAAATAACACCACATATCTACAACCATCTGATCTTTCACAAACCTGACTAAAACAAACAATGGGGAAAAGATTCCCTATTTAATAAATGGTGCTGGGAAAACTGGCTAGCCATACACAGAAAACTGAAACTGGACCTCTTCCTTACACCTTATACAAAAATTAACTCAGGATGAATTAAAGACTGAAACGTAAGACCTAAAACCATAAAAACCCTAGACGAAAACCTAGGCAATACATTCCGGACATAGGCATGGGCAAAGACTTCATGACTAAAATATCAAAAGCAATGGCAACAAAAGCCAAAATTGATAAATGGGCTCTAATTAAACTAAAGAGTTTCTGCACAGCAAAATAAACTATCATCAGAGTGAACAGGCAACCTACAGAATGGGAGAAAATCTTTGCAATCTACCCATCTGACAAAGGGCTAATATCCAGAATCTACAAAGACTTAAACAAATTGACAAGAAAAAAAAAAAAAAAAAAACTCCATCAAAAAGTGGGTGAAGGATATGAACAGATACTTCTCAAAAGAAGACATTTATGCAGCCAACAAACATGTATTTAAAAAGCTCATCATCACTGGTCATTAAAGAAATGCAAATCAAAACCACAATGAGATCTCATCTCATGCCAGTTAAAATGGCGATCATTAAAAGTCAGGAAACAACGGATGCTGGAGAAGATGTGGAGAAATAGGAACGCTTTTACACTGTTGGTGGGAGTGTAAATTAGTTCAACCATTGTGGAAGACAGTGTGGTGATTCCTCAAGGATCTAGAACCAGAAATACCATTTGACCCAGCAATCCCATTACTGGGCATATAACCAAAGGATTATAAATCATTCCACTGTAAAGACACATGCACACGTATGTATATTGCAGCACTGTTCACAATAGCAAAGACTTGGAACCAACCCAAATGACCATCAATGATAGCTGGAAACCATCATTCTCAGCAAACTATCACAACGACAGCAAACCAAACATTGCATGTTCTCACTCATAGGTGGGAGTTGAACAATGAGAACACACGGACACAGGGCGGAGAACATTACACATCAGGGCCTGTCAGGGGGTGGGAGCAGGGGAAGGGATAGCATTAGGAGAAATACCTAATGTAAATGAAGGGTTGATGGGTGCAGCAAACCACCATGGCACGTGTATACCTATGTAACAACCCTGTACGTTCTGTACATGTATCCCAGAATTTAAAGTATAATAAAAAAAATTTTTTAAAAAAAGATCATACACCATGATCAAGTAGGATATATCCCAAGGATACAAAGATGGTCCAATATATGCAAATCAGTAAACATGATACATCACATCGACAAAATAAAGGGAAAAAATCATATGATCCTCTCAACAGATGCAGAAAAGGCATTTGGTAAAATGCAACATCCCTCTACACAAACATCAACTAAAAATGCATCAAATTCAACATCAAAATCCTAACTGAAAAATAAAAAAAGATATATACCCAGTAATGGGATTGCTGGGTCAAATAGAATTTCTGGTTCTAGATCCGTGAGGAATCACCATGCTGTCTTGCACAATGGTTGAACTAATTTACACTCCCACCAACAGTATAAAAGCATTCCTATTTCTCCACAGCCTCCCCAGCATCTGTTGTTCCCTGACTTTTTAATAATGCCATTCCAAATGTCATGAGATAGTATCTCATTGGGGTTTTGATTTGCATTTCTCTAATGACCAGTGATGATGAGCTTTTTTATATATGTTTCTTGGCCACATAAATGTCTTCTTTTGAGAAGTGTCTGTTCATATTCTTCAAAGGATTATAAATCATTCTACTATAAAGACACATGCACATGTATGTTTACTGCAGCACTATTTACAATAGCAGAGACTTGGGAACCAACCCAAATGCCCATAAATGATAGACTGGATAAAGAAAATGTGGCACATATATACCATAGAATACTCTGCAGCCATAAAAAGGAATGAGTTCCTGTCCTTTGCAGGGACATGGATGAGTTCCTGTCCTTTGCAGGGACATGGAAGCCATCATTCTCAGCAAACTAATACAGGAACAGAAAACCAAATACCACATGCTCTCACTCACAAGTGGGAGTTGAACAATAAGAACACACGGACACAGGGAAGGGAACATCACACACTGGGGCCTGTTGGGAGGTGGGGAGCAAGAGGAGGGAGAGCATTAGAACAAATACCTAATGCATGCAGGGCTTAAAACCTAGATAACGGGTTGTTAGGTGCAGCAAACCACCATGGCACATGTATACCTATGTAACAAACCTGCACATTCTGCACATGTATCCCAGAACTTAAAGTACAATTAAAAAAAAGAAAAAAAGAAAAAGAAATTTTAAAATTCCACATTCAAATCTTAATTGAAAAAGAAAAAATAATGGATCAAAGACCTAAAATGTAGGACTCAAAATTACAAAACGACTAGAAAAAAACATTGAGAAGGTGCTTCAGGACACTGGTCTAGAAAAAGATTTTATGAATAAGACCTCAAAAGCACAGAAAACTAAAGTAAAAATAAATATTATTATATCAAACCAAAAGCTTGTGCACGGCAAAGGAAATAATCAACAGAGTGAATAGACAACCCACACAATGGGAGAAAATATCTGCCAACTCTTCATCTGACAGGGCATTAATATCCAGAATATGCAAAGAATTCAAACATTTCAACATCAAAAAAATTTTTATTAAAAAACAGGCAAGTGATCTGAACAGATATTTCACAAAAGAAGACACAGAAATGGCCAACAAATATATGAAAAAATTCTCAACATCACTAATCAAGGACATAAAAATCAAAACCATAATGAAATATCATTTCATCCTAGTTAGAATGCCTATTAACAAAAAGAAAAAATAATAAGTTCTGGCAAGAATGTAGAGAAACAGGAACTCATACACTGTTGGTGGGAATGTAGACTAGCACAGCCTCTATGGAGTACAGTATGGAGATTCCTCAAAAAACTACAAAGAGAACTACCATACGATTAAGCAAGCCTACTAGTGGCATTTATCCAAAAGAAAGGAAATCAATATATCAGAGATATCTGCACCCTACTGACAATTGTGCCACCTATAGGCCTGAAGATCAAACTACACAACCCAATACAAAGTCCACTGACAAAAGGTACATACAGCACTGGAGAATGAGACAAGCCTCCTGAGACCTCTGCAATCCCAGCCCTGTAGAAGGTAGTGAGCCAACTCATATGCCTAATATATCACTACTACAACTGGCATTTGAGAAAGCCACCGCACAAAGGCTATCAATAACCAAGGAACTCATACAGGGTCCTTTCCACTGAAAGCACCCAGAAGCAAAGCCAAATGACCATATCCAACATACATTATAGTCATGCTTGAGAAAGCTATCTCAGCCATTAGTAAGTTGAGCAGAGCTCTAAAACATCCTCCTTAACTTTTTACATCATAACCATCAAAATATGCTGGGAGTGAACAACTTCAAGCCAAAGTATCAGAGAGAAGTTGAATATGTGAACGGGGAACTAAACAACCACTACACACTGGGCGCGGTGGCTCATGCCTGTAATTCCAACACTTTGGAAGGCTGAGACGGGTGGATCACCTGAGGTCAGGAGTTCGAGACCAGCTTGGCCAACATGGTGAAACCCCATCTCTATTAAAAATACAAAAATTAGCCGGGCATAGTGGCACGACCTGTAGTCCCAGCTACTCAGGAAGATGAGGTGGGAGGCTTGAACCTGAGAGGTGGGGGCTGCAGTGAGCCAAGACTGCACTACTGCACTCCACCCTGGCTGAAAGAGGGAAACTCTGTCTCAAAACAAAACAAAACAAAAACAAAAAACAAAAAGCCTCTGATAATGCAACACCATTTTACAAGACTCTAATAGAAAGTACTGAGCAGGGAGACTCTAAAAGATTTCAAGCAATCAAAGGGTAATAAATGCTTTTTAGCACTTTTTAAATTTGTAAAATGTTGACATTTCCCTTTTGAAAAAGTGTCTTCATTATTTCAGCAAACACTAAAATACTTCTATTTTTATGAGTTCACTCATAAAGTTTTGAGTTTTTACCTGAGTGTAATGGCTCACACCTGTAATCCCAGCACTTTGGGGGGCCAAAGTCGGAGGATGGCTTGAGGCCAGGAGTCTGAGACCAGCCTAGGCAATGTAGTGAGACCCCCATCTCTACAAAAAAAAGAAAAAACAACATTAGCCAGGCATGGGTGTGGTGGTGCTGCCTGTAGTCCTAGCTATTCAGGAGGCTATGGCAGAAGGATTGCTTGAGCCCAGGAGTTTGAAGTTACAGTGAGCCATGATCATATCACTACACTCCCGCCTGGGAGACAAAGTAAGACCCTACTTCTAAAAAGAAAAGAAGAAAAGAAAAAAAAAAAGAGAGAGAGAGAAAACAAAAGAAAAACGTTATGAGTTTACTCTCAATCTTAGTCTCACAATCTTTATTTTTTTCATGAGATCTTAAGTTCCTCAACCACAAGGGATAGTTTAATAATGAATTTAGGCAATATATACATTTTCATAAACTGTATTTCTTCAAAAGAAAAGAACATGGAAGAATTTAATAGGAAAAAAGTGTCAGAGATAATTCTTCTTGTGTTCATAAAGAATTGGACAAGATGATGTTTAATGCCAACATGCCTCTAAAGTGCAATGGAATTTATATGTATTCATTTATATTCCTATGTGGTCTAGTTCTCAATTGTTTGCTTACTGACCCTCATAAACACAGCCTGTCAAGCAAATAAAACCAGAAATACCAATCACAAACTTGTGCTGCTCAGAGCATGTGACATTTCAGGACTTCATTTGTAGCACGTGACATTTTGTTTTATTCACATTCTCTTCTCTATGTTAAAACTTTATCTAATTAAAGAGTTTGCCTACTTCACTAGAAATAACTGTGTTAGACAATAACCATGCTTTCACTAAATTCCTTCTTTTGGGAAGTTGTAAGGTTAGCTCTTGTATAAAGCAGTCCTCCAAGTGTGACCCCCAGTCTATCAGGAACTTACTAGAAACGCAAATTCCTGAACGCTACCCCAAACCTACTGAATCAGAAACTCTGAGAGTGGAGCCCAGCACTCTGAATTTCAACAAGCTCTCCAGATGACTCTAATACACACCAAAGCTTAAGAACCACTGTCTTAGGAGGGTCAGGTATCTTAATTCCCTCCCTGCTCAATTGATACTAAGGTCCGAATTTATCCACTGTAGTCTCAAGAACCTCAAAGAATCTCTATAAAGTTAGTACTAAATAATCTTCCTTCAGGAAAGACAGTGGTATTTGCACATGGTTCTTTACAGTTACTTGGTGAGAACAACAGACCAAGACAGTCTGTTCTCTGCTAATGAGCCTATCTTCAGGGGGCCTTAGGAACTTCATTTTTCTTGATCTGCTGAATTAGTGGTTACTGCTTCAGCAGAGGCAGCCTCACTTGATTTGTTCAGGTTCCCAAGAATGCTGGATAATATCACCAGAATCCTTCGCAATGTGAGAATGAGGATTATCTGATGGGAAAGGCAAAGCCTCTCTAAGGACATGCATTTACCCCAGGAAAATAGTATACTACCACAAAATATAAGTAAGTGCTAGAGAAACCACCATTTAAACGGCACTGCTGGGATTTCCAGTTAAAGGTAGTACCTTGAGCCCTGCTATGTCCCCAAACAACAACAAAACCTTAGACAGTTATGTGTTTATTTTTTAAAGGCATAAATCCAAAAGAACAAGAAAGAAGAGACAAATGCTAGAAAGCAGATGGGAGTTAGGCACTAACTTACAAGCAGACCCACAAAGCTGAATTTTGGCCAGAAATAGGAAAAAGTGAAAAACAATCAAACTTCCATGACAGAATTCCTAAAAGATGATAAAATTAGTTGATTTTGGTACTTCTGCAAGTTGACAGGAGGGCAGTGCTTAAAATAGCAATTAGACTTCTCTCATCCTCTCCTATACCTTGCATGGGAGATGGAACCTTAAAATATAAGCTTCCTTAGCTGAGAGACACCAGGAATAGTTTATTACAGACTACCATGCTGACAACTGAAGAATAAAATCAACCTTTACAGCTTCCTTCCCTCTTTGGGTTCCAGAACGCTGCTAGTTAGAAGACTGATGGTCAGGAATGTTGACAGTCAGCTTTCCAGACAGGAGCGTCTTCTCTGGAGAATCTGACCAGCTCGAGAGAAAAACAGCTATAACAGTGGTTCTCAAAGTGTAGTCCAGGAACTCCTAAGATTCCCTCCTCTCAGAGCGTAAGCAAGGTCATATCTATTTGCAAAATAATTCTACAATGTCATTTGCCTGTTTTACTCTAATTCTCTCAAAAGTTCAGAGTGGAGTTTTCAAATGCTGCACCATGTGTGATACTGTAAGATATTGAAAGCAGAAACAGATGTGGATCCAACTGTCTTTTATTAAGCTGACATTAAAATGATTCACAAAAATGTAATGTCACTCTTCCAATATTTTACTTTAAAAAGTAGAGTCATTTTTCATTAAAAAATACATTATCTATGTTAGCATGTAACGGGTTTACTCTTGTATTTTTGATGAATAAATATTTTTAAATTCAGTTTTAATTTCTATTACAGTAAATACTGACAAATGTAATCCACATAAACAAAAGTTCTCTGTGGTCCTTAGTCATTTTTTAAGCACATAAAAGCGTCCTGCGACCAAAACATCTGAGAACTGATGGCTAAAGAAACTGATATTGGGGGTTCCACCAGTTAAAAAGTCTGTTCACATACACCATCCCACAGCAAAGACCACTACCAGCAATCCCAACTATGCACATGGAGCTTTCAATCTGCTTTTAAAAATCACTTTAAAACACAGATACAGAAAATCACATAAAACAAATATATACCTTAGCGATTTATTATAAGGCTAGCAATCTTGAAATTATCATCCAGGTCAAGAAATAAATAAAATAAAAACCTAGTGCTTTTGTCTCACAGCTCTTAAGATTCTTTCCTTCATCTTAACTTTAGATAACCTGACAACAATGTGCCTAGGTGATGATCTTTTCGTGATGAATTTCCCAGGTGTTCTTTGTGTTTCTTGTACTTGGATGTCTAGGTCTCTAGCAAGACTGGGGAAGTTTTCCTCAATTATTTCCCCAAATATGTTTTCCAAATTTTTAGATTTCTCTTACTCCTCAGGAACACCAATATTCTTAGGTTTGGTCATTTAACATAATCGCAGACTTCTTGGAGACTTTATTCATATTTTCTTATTCTTTTTTCTTTGTCTTTGTTGGATTGGGTTAATTCGTAGACCTTGACTTCGAACTCTGAATTTCTTTCTTCTACTTGTTCAATTCTATTGATGAGACTTTCCAGAGCATTTTGCATTTCTATAAGTGTGTCCAATATTTCCTGAAGTTTTGATTTTTTCTTTATGCTTATCTATTATCTTAAACATTTCTCCCTTCACTTCTTGTATCGTTTTCTGGATTTCCTTGCATTGGGCTTCGCCTTTCTCTGGTGCCTCCCTGATTAGCTTAATAACTAACCTCCTAAATGTTTTCTCAGTAAATCAGAAATTCCTTCTTGGTTTGGATCCATTGCTGGTGACCTAGTGTGATTTTGGGGGGCTGTTAAAAAGCCCTGTTTTGTCATATTACCAGAGCTGGTTTTCTAGTCCCTTCCCATTTGGGTAGGCTCTGTCAGAGGGAAGGTCTAGGGCTGAAGGTTGTTGTTCAGATTATTTTGTCCCACGGGGTGTTCCCTTTATATAGTACTCTCCCCTTTTTCCTATGGATGTGGCTTCCTGAGAGCTGAGCTGCAGTGATTGTTATCTCTCTTCTGGGTCTAGCCACCTAGCAAGTCTACCAGGCTCCAGGCTGGTGGGGGTTATCTACACAGAGTCCTGTGATATGAACTGTCTATGGGTCTCCCAGTCATGGATACCAGCACCTGTTCCAGTAGAGGTGGCAGGGGGGTGAAATGGATTCTGCGAGGATTCTTAGTTTTGGTGGTTTAATGTTCTATTTTTGTGCTGGTTGGCCTCCTGCCAGGAGGTGGCACTTTCCAGAGGGCATCAGCTGTGGTAGTATGGAAAGGAACTGGCAGTGGGCAGGGCCATAGAACTCCCAAGAGTACACACCCTTTGTCTTCAGCTACTAGGGAGGGTAGAGAAGGACCAGCAGGTGGGGGAAGGGCTAGGCATGTCTAAGCTCAGACTCTCCTTGGGTGGGTCTTGCTGCAGCTGCTGTGGAGGATGTGGGTGAGGTTCTCAGGCCAATGGAGTTGTGTACCTAGGAGGATTATGGCTGCCTCTGCTGAATCCTGCAGATTGTCAGGGAAGTGAGGGAAAGCCAGCAGTCACAGGCCTCACTCAGCTCCCACACCAGTCGAAAGGCTGGTCTTACTCCCACGTGCCCCCCCAAAAGCACCGAATCTGTTTCTGCTTCCAGACAGTGGGCAAGCAGGGCTGTGTCCTCAGTATTTCTATTGCCTACAAATTGACAGCTGGATCTAGGTAAACAGTAGATTTAGAGGCTTAATAAAACCTGAGTTCACTCTGATCAATATTTTTTTTTTTTTTTTGGAGACAGGATCTCATTCCATTGCCTGTGCAGTGGCACAATCACAATCACAGCTCACTGCAGCCTCTCAATGTCCCCAGACAAAGCAATCTTCCTACATCAGCCTCCCAAGTAGCTGTGACCACAGCGTGCACCATCTGCCAAGCTTGCTTATTTATTTATTTATTTATTTATTTATTTATTTATTTATTTATTTATTTTTTGTAGAGACAGGCTCTTCCTGTGTCGCCCAGGTTGGTCTCGAACTCCTGGGCTCAAGTGATGCTCCTGCCTCAGCCTCCCAAAGTGCTGGGATTATAGGCGTGAGCCACCATGCCCAGCCCAATCTGCTTGTTAACACTCCACTGTTAAGCATAAGAAGATAGCCAAGGATTGCCAAACATTTTAAGACAGTATCTAACATGATAGGGATCTAAATAATACAGAAGCTTGGAAAGTTAGAGCACATAGAGAAGAAAACTTCTATTATTAATCTGTCCAAGCTCAAAGAAATTACAGAAGACACTGCATCCAGGAAACAAGCACAGGATGCTATAGATAAGAAATATTTAGAAAAGGAACTCTCAGAAAGTAAAAGAATAAGTAGATAAAATTAAAGACTCAAATATAGTTTGAAGATAAAACTGGGGAAATCTCCCAGAAAGTAGTACCAAAAAGAGAGAAAGAGAGATTTATGGAATCCACCAACTGGTGAGAAAAGACCTAAATCAAAGCCTACCACAATAAAATGTTATAACAATGAAAGTAAAGAAAATGTCCTGAGCACTTTCAGAGGCAAAAACACACACACATAGAAATAAAATACATTTTATTTAAAACTTCTTAAGCACAACACTGAAAGACTTAAGACAATGAAACAATTCTTTCAAAATTCTGAGGAAAATGTTTCCAGTCTAGTAACCTGTCTTAGTCCATTTCCTGCTATTATAACAGAATACCACAAACTGGGTAATTTATAAAGAAAAGAGATTTATTTGCTTCATGGTTCTGAAGGCTGAGACACGGTACCAGCATCTGCTTAGCCATCTGGTGAGGGCCTTCTTTTTGCATCATCCCATAGCAGAAAGCAGAAAGGCAAGCAAACTCCACCCTCATAACCTAATCACCTCTTAAAAGTACCACCTCTAATACTATCACAATGGCAATTAAATTTCAACATGAGTTTTGGAGGGGGTACTTAAACCACAGCATATTCTACACTCAGTCAATTCAGCTATGGGAAATTAAAACATCTGCAAATACGAAAGGTCTCAAATATTTTCTCCCAAACACATTTTCTCAGAAAGTTACTTGAAGATTTACTCCACCAAATGAAGTCATAAACCAAGAAAAGGAAGACATGAGATCCATGGAAGAGAGGATCCAACGTATTAGAGAGGCAAAGAAAACCCACAAGATGATACTGCCCCTGAACAATAGCTACGTAGCAGAAAACAGTCAAGATTGGAACAGATCAGAAGACTCCAGGAAATATTTATTCAAGATATGAAAATGATAAATTACTCAATGTTTCTGAATATATGAACAGGGTATTTATACAACTGAGAATAGTTTGGAATTAATGAATTAGTGTTGAGAATGCAGATAACTAATTAAATGAACAAGAAATAGAATTATCAATTCCAGGAAAAAAAAATACTGTGCAGGCAAGGAAAAGTAACTATCAAATCCTACATAGCTTAGCTATGAATTATATTTATGTAATTGTCATAATGTAGTTAATGATTATGATATAACTATATTGGAGGATGGCAGGATGGGAAATATGCTTGCATATACCAATGTAAGGTGCTGGTCAAAGAGAGGTAAATCCTCCTCTTCCTTAGTGAGAAGTCAATAGATGAGGTCTAATTCTGAAAAATCAAGAAATATGGTAATTAGAAATAAGGGGGCTAATATCAAATGAATCAGAGATTAAAGTGATTCTCTTTGAGAAATAGGAAATGACTCTCCAAATAATGTATAACTGATAAACAGAAAAACTAAACTTAAACAAACACTAAACGATTAGGTTGGTGCAAAAGTAACTGTGGTTTTTGCGATTAAAAGTAATACTATTGCTGGAGCTATGGATAGTAGACACTCTTTCAAAGACAGCTGAACATATTTTATGCTACTATAGTTTTCTCTTTAATTGCTTTCAGGTTGTAGCTTAGGTGACATTTCTCATTCACAAGAAAGATAAACTATTTTCCCAGTAGTGGAAAACTGGAAAGCAAAGCAGGATTACTACACAAGGTAGCACTCCAAAGTATCCTGTAGGAATATATCCCCATCCCTACCTCCAGCCTGCCTCAACTATGGATCAAAGATTAAGGGCTGGGAAAACCAGCCTTAGAACTGACATCAGGTGCCTATGTCAAAAGACTGGTCAGGATAGACCATGGAATATGGGCCTAGAGCAAAGAAGCTGCCAGTTATGGAGCAGCAATGGCCAAAGGGATTAATCTGAGCTCAATACAACTTGACCACAGAGAAATGTGAGATTGAGTCAGACCCTAGTACCATGGGAAAATGACGTGGTTGCTTGGCAGCTCCTTAATAATCTATGGGCACAAATATTTACTTACTATTATTATTATTATTATTATTATTATTATACTTTAAGTTCTAGGGTACATGTGCATAACATGCAGGTTACATATGTATACATGTGCCATGTTGGTGTGCTGCATCCATCAACTCATCAGCACCCATCAACTCATCATTTACACCAGGTATAACTCCCAATGCAATCCCTCCCCCCGCCATAATAGGCCCCGGTGTGTGATGTTCCCCTTCCTGAGTCCAAGTGATGTCATTGTTCAGTTCCCACCTATGAGTGAGAACATGCAGTGTTTGGTTTTCTATTCTTGCGATAGTTTGCTGAGAATGATGGTTTCCAGCTGTATCCATGTCCCTACAAAGGACCCAAACTGATCCTTTGTTACGGCTGCATAGTATTCCATGGTGTATATATGCCACGTTTTCTTAATCCAGTCTGTCACTGATGGACATTTGGGTTGATTCCAAGTCTTTGCTATTGCAAATACTGCCACAATGAACATATGTGCGCATGTGTCTTTATAGCAGCATGATTTATAATCCTTTGGGTATATACCCAGTAATGGGATGGCTGGGTGATATGTTACTTCTAGTTCTAGATCCTTGAGAAATCACCATACTGTTTTCCATAATGGTTGAACTAGTTTACAGTCCCACCAACAGTGTAAAAGTGTTCCTATTTCTCCACATCCTCTCCAGCACCTATTGTTTTCTGACTTTTTTATGATTGCCATTCTAACTGATATGAGATGGTATCTCATTGTGGTTTTGATTTGCAGTTCTCTGATGGCCAGTGATGACGAGCATTTTTCCATGTGTCTGTTGGCTGTATGCATGTCTTCTTCTGAGAAATGTCTGTTCATATCCTTTGCCCAATTTTGATGGGGTTGTTTTTTTCTTGTAAATTTCTTTGAGTTCTTTGTAGGTTCTGGATATTAGCCTTTGGCAGATGAGTAGACTGCAAAAATTTTCTCCCATTCTGTAGATTGCCTGTTCACTCGTATGGTAGTTTCTTTTGTTCTGCAGAAGCTCTTTAGTTTAACTAGATCCCATTTGTCAATTTTGGCTTTTGTTGCCGTTGCTTTTGGTGTTTTAGACATGAAATCCTTGCCCATGCCTATGTCCTGAATGGTATTACCAAGGTTTTCTTCTAGGGTTTTTATGGTATAGGTCGAACATTTAAGTCTCTAATCCATCTTGAATTACTTTTCGTATAAGGAGTAAAGAAAGGATCCAGTTTCAGCTTTCTACTTCTGGCTAGCCAATTTTCCCAGCAGCGTTTCTTAAATAGGGAATCCTTTCCCCATTTCTTGTTTCTCTCAGGTTTGTCAAAGATCAGATGGCTGTAGATGTGTGGTATTATTTCTGAGGACTCTGTTCTGTTCCGTCGGTCTATATCTCTGTTTTGGTACAAGTACCATGCCGCTTTGGTTACTGTAGCCTTGTAGTATAGCTGGAAGTCAGGTAGCATGATGCCTCCAGCTTTGTTCTTTTGACTTAGGATTGTCTTGGAAATGAGGGCTCTTTTTTGGTTCCATATGAACTTTAAAGCAGTTTTGTCCAATTCTGTGAAGAAACTCATTGGTAGCTTGATGGGGATGGCATTGAATCTACAAATTACCTTGGGCAGTATGGCCATTTTCACGATATTGATTCTTCCTATCCATGAGGATGGTATGTTCTTCCATTTGTTTGTGTCCTCTTTTATTTCACTGAGCAGTAGTTTGTAGTTCTCCTTGAAGAGGTCCTTTACATCCCTTGTAAGTTGAATTCCTAGGTATTTTATTCTCTTTAAAGCAATTATGAATGGAAGTTCATTCCTGATTTGGTTCTCTGTTTGTCTGTTACTGGTATATAAGAATGCTTGTGATTTTTGCACATTAATTTTGTATCCTGAGACTTTGCTGAAGTTGCTTATCAGCTTAAGGAGATTTTGGGCTAAGATGATGGGGTTTTCTAAATATACAATCATGTCATCTGCAAACAGGGACAATTTGACTTCTTCTTTTCCTAACTGAATACCCTTGATTTCTTTCTCTTGCCTGATTGCCCTAGCCAGAACTTCCAACACTATGTTGAATAGGAGTAGTGAGAGAGGGCATCCCTGTCTTGTGCCAGTTTTCAAAGGGAATGCTTCCAGTTTTTGCCCATTCAGTATGATATTGGCTGAGGGTTTGTTATAAATAGCTCTTATTATTTTGAGATACGTTCCATCAATACTGAATTTATTGAGCATTTTTAGCATGAAGGGCTGTTGAATTTTGTCAAAGGTCTTTTCTGCATCTATTGAGATAATCATGTGGTTTTTGTCTCTGGTTCTGTTTATATGCTGGATTACGTTTATTGATTTGTGTATGTTGAACCAGCCTTGCATCCCAGGGATGAAGCCCACTTGATCATGGTGGATAAGCTTTTTGATGTGCTGCTGGATTCGGTTTGCCAGTATTTTATTGAGGATTTTTGCATCGATGTTCATCAGGGATATTGGTCTAAAATTCTCTTTTTTTGTTGTGTCTCTGCCAGGCTTTGGTATCAAGATGATGTTGGCCTCATAAAATGAGTTAGGGAGGATTCCCTCTTTTTTTCTATTGATTGTAATAGTTTCAGAAGGAATGGTACCAGCTCCTCCTTGTACCTCTGGTAGAATTTAGCTATGAATCCATCTGGTCTTGGACTTTTTTTTGGTTGGGAGGCAATTAATTATTGCCTGCTATTGATCTATTCAGGGATTCAGCTTCTTCCTGGTTTAGTCTTGGAAGAGTGTAAGTGTCCAGGAAATTATCCATTTCTTCTAGATTTTCTAGTTTTTTTGCGTAGAGGTGTTTATAGTATTCTCTGATGGTAGTTTGTATTTCTGTGGGGTCGGTTGTGATATCCCCTTTATCATTTTTTATTGCGTCTATTTGATTCTTCTCTCTTTTCTTCTCTATTAGTCTTACTAGCAGTCTATCAATTTTGTTGATCTTTTCAAAAAACCAACTCCTGGATTCATTGATTTTTTGGAGGGTTTTTTGTATCTCTGTCTCCTTCAGTTCTGCTCTGATCTTAGTTATTTCTTGCCTTCTGCTAGCTTTTGAATGTGTTTGCTCTTGCTTCTCTAGTTCTTTTAATTGTGATGTTAGAGTGTCCATTTTAGATCTTTCCAGCTTTCTCTTGTGGGCATTTAGTGCTATAAATTTCCCTCTACACACTGCTTTAAATGTGTCCCAGAGATTCTGGTATGTTGTATCTTTGTTCTCATTGGTTTCAAAGAACATCTTTATTTCTGCCTTCATTTTGTTTTGTACCCAGTAGTCATTCAGGAGTAGGTTGTTCAGTTTCCATGTAGTTGAGCGGTTTTGATTTTCTTAGTCCTGAGTTCTAGTTTGATTGCACGGTGGTCTGAGAGACAGTTTGTTATAATTTCTGTTCTTGTACATTTGCTGAGGAGTGCTTTACTTCCAAGTATGTGGTCAATTTTGAAATAAGTGCGATGTGGTGCTGAGAAGAATGTATATTCTGTTGATATGGGGTGGAGAGTTCTGTAGATGTCTATTAGGTCTGCTTGGTGAAGAGATGAGTTCAATTCCTGGATATCCTTGTTAACTTTCTGTCTCATTGATCTGTCTAATGTTGACAGTGGGGTGTTGAAGTCTCCCATTATTATTGTATGGGAGTCTAAGTCTCTTTGCAAGTCTCTAAGAACTTGCTTTATGAATCTGGGTGCTCCTGTATTGGGTGCATATATATTTAGGATAGTTAGCTCTTCCTGTTGAATTGATCCCTTTACCATTATGTAATGGACTTCTTTGTCTCTTTTGATCTTTGATGGTTTAAAGTCTGTTTTATCAGAGACTAGGATTGCAACCCCTGCTTCTTTTTGTTCTCCATTTGCTTGGTAGATCTTCCTCCATCCCTTTATTTTGAGCCTACGTGTGTCTCTGCATGTGAGATGGGTCTCCTGAATACAGCAAACTGATGGGTCTTGACTCTTTATCCAGTTTGCCAGTCTGTGTCTTTTAATTGGACCATTTAGTCCATTTACATTTAAGGCTAATATTGTTATGTGTGAACTTGATCCTGCCATTATGATATTAACTGGTTATTTTGCTCGTTAGTTGATGCAGTTTCTTCCTAGCCTCGATGGTCTTTACATTTTGGCATGTTTTTGCAATGGCTGGTACCGGTTGTTTCTTTCCATATTTAGGGCTTCCTTCAGGGTCTCTTGTAAGGCAGGCCTGGTGGTGAGAAAATCTCTAAGCATTTGCTTATCTGTAAAGGATTTTATTTCTCCTTCACTTATGAAACTTAGTTTGGCTGGATATGAAATTCTGGGTTGAAAGTTCTTTTCTTTAAGAATGTTGAATATTGGCCCCCACTCTCTTCTAGCTTGTAGTGTTTCTGCCAAGAGATCTGCTGTTAGTCTGATGGGCTTCCCTTTGTGAGTAACCTGACCTTTCTCTCTGGCTGCCCTTAAGATTTTTTCCTTCATTTCAACTTTGGTGAATCTGGCAATTATGTGTCTTGGAGTTGCTCTTCTCGAGGAGTATCTTTGTGGCGTTCTCTGTATTTCCTGAATTTGAATGTTGGCCTGCCTTACCAGGTTGGAGAAGCTCTCCTGGATGATATCCTGAAGAGTGTTTTCCAACTTGGTTCCATTTTCCCCTTCACTTTCAGGCACCTCAATCAGACGTAGATTTGGTCTTTTCACATAATCCCATACTTCTTGAAGGCTTTGTTCATTTCTTTTTCCTCTTTTTTCTTTAGACTTCTCTTCTCCCTTCATTTCATTCATTTGATCCTCAATCGTTGATACTCTTTCTTCCAGTTGATGGAGTCGGTTACTGAAGCTTGTGCATTTGTCACGTATTTCTCGTGTCATGGTTTTTATCTCTGTCAGTTCATTTATGGCCTTCTCTGCATTGACTATTCTAGTTATCCATTCTTCCATTCTTTTTTCAAGATTTTTAGTTTCTTCGCACTGGGTACATAATTCCTCGTTTAGCTCTGAGAAGTTTCATGGACTGAAGCCATCTTCTCTCAACTCATCAAAGTCAATCTCCGTCCAGCTTTGATCCGTTGCTGGCGATGAGCTGTGTTCCTTTGCAGGGTGAGATGCGCTCTGATTTTTTGAATTTCCAGCTTTTCTGCCTTGCTTTTTCCCCATCTTTGTGGTTTTATCTGCCTCTGGTCTTTGATGATGGTGACGTACTGATGGGGTTTTGGTGTGGGTATCCTTCCTGTTTGTTAGTTTTCCTTCTAACAGTCAGGACCCTCAGCTGTAGGTCTGTTGTAGATTGCTTGAGGTCCACTCCAGACCCTGTTTGCCTGGGTATCAGCAGCAGAGGCTGAAAAAGATAGAATATTGCTGAACAGCGAGTGTACCTGTCTGATTCTTGCTTTGGAAGCTTCGTCTCAGGGGTGTACCCTGCAGTGTGAGGTGTGGCGTGTCGGTCTGCCCCTAGTGGGGGATGTCTCCCAGTTAGGCTACTCAGGGGTCAGGGACCCACTTGAGCAGGCAGTCTGTCCGTTCTCAGATCTCAACCTCCATGTTGGGAGATCCACTGCTCTCTTCAAACCTGTCAGACAGGGTCATTTGCGTCTGCAGAGGTTTCTGCTGCTTTTTTGTTTGTTTGTTTAGCTGTGCCCTGTCCCCAGAGGTGGAGTCTACAGAGACAGGCAGGCCTCCTTGAGATGCTGTGGGCTCCACCCAGTTCGAACTTCCCAGGGGCTTTGTTTAACTACTTAAGCCTCAGCAATGGCGGGCGCCCCTCCCCCAACCTCGCTGCTGCCTTGCCGTTAGATCACAGACTGCTGTGCTAGCAATGAGGGAGGCTCCGTGGGTGTGGGACTCTCCCGGCCAGGTGTGGGATATAATCTCCTGGTGTGCCCTTTGCTAAGACCCTTGGTAAAGCGCAGTATTAGGGTGGGAGTTACCCGATTTTCCAGGTGTGTGTCTCAGTTCCCCTGGCTAGGAAAAGGGATTCCCTTCTCCCTTGCGCTTCCCAGGTAAGCCGATGCCTCGCCCTGCTTCAACTCTCGCTAGTCGGGCTGCAGCAGCTGACCAGCACCGATAGTCCGGCACTTCCTAGTGAGATGAACCGGGTACTTCAGTTGAAAATGCAGAAATCACCCGTCTTCTGTGTCGCTCTCGCTGGGAGCTGGAGACTGGAGCTGTTCCTATTCGGCCATCTTGCTCTGCCCCCACAAATATTTACTTCTAATTGACCCCTTAACTAAGGGGATTAAAGTCTCTGATGTATATAAAATACAATCTGCACAGCAGCACTGCTTTTAGAAAAAGTATTCACTCTCTGAGATATGTTCAGCAATATAGATCAGAGTTAACATTTTGTGAACAAACCAGAAATCATACTATTCAGAACCCATATGTTTCAGATCAAAATGAATAGATAAATTTGAAAATAGGACTTGAAAAACAAGGCTCAGAATGTATATCAGCAAAGTGGAAAAGACTGGAATATAAAACATAATGCTTCCAGCACTGGGAGGACACCAGATACAATGCACTGGCATTCCTTATCAAGAGTAAGGGAAATAGGCTGGGCACGGTGGCTCACACCTGTAATCCTAGCACTTTGGGAGGCCAAGGCAGGAGCCCAGAAGTTCAAGACCAGCCTGGGCAACATGGCAGAACTCTGACTCTACAAAAAAAACAAACAAAAATTAGTTGGGCATGGTGGCATGTGCCTATAGTCCCAGCTATGTAGAAGGCTGAGGGGAGAAGATTGCTTGAGCCCAGAGGGTAGAGGTTGTGGTGAGCTGAGATTACACCACTGCATTCCAACCTGGGCGACACAGCCAGACCCTGTCTCAAAAAAAAAAAAAAAGCGGGGGGGGGGGGGGGGGGGGGAATGGAAAAAATATTTACTAAGTACATGCTACATGCCAGGTTTATACCAGTACCTTAATGCTATTTCATTTAATCCTTACAATAAGTGTAGGAAGAGTTATTCTCTTTTCCAGGTGAAGAACAGGCTTAGAGAAAAGATATAATTTACCAAAACCACAATTAGTTACAGAACTGGAACTTGAAACCGGAACTATCTGGCTCCAAAGGCCTTATCTTTCCATTAACCTCCCTGCAAAATATGTGAAACCCTATACTGAGATGTTTGACATCTATGAAAGGACACTAAGAATTAGTGACTTAATCACCTTATAGTAGATGAGTAGTATGAGACATCACTCAAAATTCCAGTAAAAATATACATGAACAAGATTCCTATCTTCCCCCTGGCAAAAGCAGTAGGTATTAATTTCAAATATGCCCACAGATACTTAAATAATATGTGAGTTAGCTAAAATGATTTAAAGATGAGGCATGGATTTCCATCACTCCCAGGAATAAGAAATTGTCTCTTCAGAACATATTCTGAACACCACATCGCCACCATTCATTTGAAGCCTTTATCACTCAAAAGCTTTCAGAGGAGGAAACCAATGTTAAACGTTCTTATTTAGACTAAACTAAAAATGATGTACTTACTCTTAAAGAGGCTTCTAATTAAAAGAGTAAAAAATCACTTTGACAAACATCACACCAGATGACATATGACTAGTCACTACAAGACTATTTAAACATTGTGCCCTTTAGTGTAGGTAGGGGGAAATTTTGTTCTCCAAATGCTGTGTGCCCGAGGTTGTTTCCTCAACCAAAATTCAGAAACCTTCTCCCATCACCACTATCCTCCCTTTCTTTTTACCAGCTTAACTGAGATGTAACTCATTCATTTAAAGTGTATCTGAATTTTGAAAACATATACACCCACGAAGCTGCTACCAGAATCAAGACACAAACTACTTCCACTACCTATAAAAGTTTTCTCACGCATCTTGAAGTCCACCCCTCCCTTCACTCCCAGGCCTACACAATTATTGTTCTGCTTTCTGCCATGATAGGTTAGTTTGCATCTTCTAGAATTTTACATGACTGGAATCATACAATATGTATTCTGATATGGTTCAGCTGTGTTCCCACTCAAATGTCATCTTGAACTACAGTTCCCATAATCCCCACGTGTTGTGGGAGGTACCCAGTGGGAGGTAATTAAATCATGGGGGGTAGTTACCTCCATGCTGTTCTTGTGATAGTGAGTTCTCACGAGATTTGATGGTTTTATAAGGGGTTTTCCCCACCTACACTCTGCACTTCTTACTGCCACCATGTGAAGAAGGACATGTTTGCTTCCCCTCTGCCATGCTTCCCCTCTGTAAGTATCCTGAGGCCTCCCAAGCCCTGCGGAACTATGAGTAATTAAACCTCTTTCCTTTATAAATTACCCATGAGGTCAGTAGTTCAAGACCAGCCTGGCCAAAATGGTGAAACCCTGTCTCTACTAAAAATATAAAAACTAGCCGGTGTGGTGGCAGGCACCTGTAATCCCAGCTACTCGGGAGGCTGAGACAGGAGAATTGCTTGAACCCCAGGAGGTGGAGGCTGCAGTGAGCGGAGATCATGCCACTGCACTCCAGCCTGGGTGACAGAGCAAGACTCCATCTCAAGAAAAAAAAAAAAAAAATTACCCACTGTCAAGTATGTCCTTATAGTAGCAGGAGAACGGACAAGTACATACTCTTTTTGAATCTGGCTTCTTTCACTCAGCATAATTATTTTGTAATTTATCTATGTGTATAATAGTTATTTTGTATTCCTAAGTAATATTTTATTGTATGGATAGATTACATTGTGTTTATTCATTCTCTTATTAATGAATATGTGAACTGCTTACAATTTTGGCTATTACGAAGAAAACTGCTATGAATAATAATATACAAATCTTTGTGTGAACACGTATTTTTATTTATATTGGGAAAATATCTAGGAGTAGAATGGCTGAATTTTATGATAAGTGTATGTTCAACTCTTTAAGACAATGCCAGTTTTGCAGAGTTTGTAACATTTTACATTCCCGCCGGCAACAAAGTTCTAGTTACTCCATATCCCCAATTGGTATTGCCAGCCTTTTTCATTTCAGCCATTCTAATGGGTATCTGGTGGTATCTCATTGTGGTTTTACTTTGCATTTCCCTGGTGACTAAAGCTACTGCGCATCTTTTCATATACCTACAATTACTCAGATATCTTTTGTGAAAGGTGTATTCAAATCATTTGGCCATGTTTTATTTTGTTGTCTTATCATTTGTTTTAAGAGTCTGTTATATATTCTGGTTAAAAGTCCTTTTTCATGTATGTATGTATATATATAGTTTCACCTAGTCTGTGACTTTCTTTTTCATTTCCATTTCTTAATGGTATCTTCCAAAGAGCAAAATTTATTGATTTTGATAAAACCCAATTTACCATTTTTTTTCCTGTATGGTTTATGTTTTTTGTGTCTTATCTAAAGAATCACACTGCCTACCCCAAAGTCACTTTTTTCCTATATTTTCTTCCAGAAGTTCTATAGTTTTAGTTTTTAGATTTATATCTTATCCATTTCAAATTAATTTTTTTGTATAGTGTGAAGTAGGGATTAAGGTCAATTTTTTTCACATGGCTATCCAGTTGTTCCAACCCCATTTGCTCAAAGTCTTTCCTTTTCTTCTTTGAAATTACCTTGGCACCTTTGTCAAAAATCAATTGACCATACTTGTGTGGATCCACTTCTGAGTTCTCTCTTTAGCTCCACTGATCTATATATATATCTATCCTTTCACCAGTACGACACTGTCTTGATTACTGTCACATCATAGTTTGTCTTAAAATCAGGTGATATAATTTCTCCAATTTTGTTCACCTTTTATAAAATTGCTTTGGCTAATCTATGTGGTTTAGTCCCACGAATTTTTAAATCAGCTTATCAATTTTTTTTTTTTTTTTGAGACAGAGTCTCACTCTGTTGCCCAGGCTAGAATGCAGTGGCGCGACCTCGGCTCACTGCAATCTCCACCTCCAGGGTTCAAGCAATTCTCCTGCCTCAGCCTCCTGAGTAGCTGTGATTACAAGCACGCACCACCACGCTTGGCTAATTTTTGTATTTTTAGTAGAGATGGGGTTTCACCTTGTTGGTCAGGCTGGTCTCAAACTCCTGACCTCGTTATCCACCCGCCTCGGCCTCCCAAAATTCTGGGATTTATAGGCATGAGCCACCACGCCCAGCCTCAATTTCTGTTTAAAAAAAAACCTTCTGAAATTTGTATTTGAATTGTACTGAATTTATATACAGATCAAATTACAGAAAACTAACATATTAACAATATTGAGTCTTTCAACCCAAGAACATGATAAATTTGTCTATTTATTTAGATCTTTAACTTCTATCCATCAATATTACCTAAGTTTCAACATACAGGTTTTATACTTCTGTTAAATGCATTCCTAAATGTTACGGCTTTTGATGCTACTGTATAAGGAATTTCTTCCCATTTTTCTATTGTTTGCTGCCATTCCAGAAGCAAACTCTCTGTCTTTGGTACAATTTATCTGGTAAAAGAGGGTAATTTCTACATGGAATTATTATTTCATAAACACATTATAGCCACATATCTCAAAGTTAACCACTTTTGTTTTTGCTTTTAATGCAGTAAACATTTCTCCAGTGTCTACTATTATTTCAAAGTACCAAAACAAGGGAGGAGAAACATGGACCCATATAACAAATACTATATGAGCTCACAATCTAGTGGAAAATATGGGTAAATCATTTTAATATATGCAGTATGTGCTATAACTAGAGAATGTATGAAATATTCAGGAAGTCTTGAAGGATCCAGAGAAGCTCACCAGAGGCATTCAGATAGCAGAAACAAGTTTTTCCACTATTGGATACTATCAGTTGTACTGAAAAGATACACACATCAATTAACAATATTGAGTCTTCCAACCCAAGAACACAGTAAATGCTGTATAGATGCTATTTACTATTTCCTTTTTAAAAACACCTTTATTAGAATAAGTACTACATGAAACTACTCTTGAATATAGTGTAAGCGATCATATTAATATTTACTTTCTTAAATCTATGTACTTTCTAAAAACAAGATTGCCACAAGAAAGAAATATGTTTGCTGAGATTTAAAAGTCTTTATGTTAGAAGAGAGAGTACCTCTTACCAAAATGAGCATGTTTCCTGTTGCTAGATTATGCTGGTAGGGATGTGGTGGCATCTATTTCAACTTAGATAATAACACAACTCTACAAGCACAAGCTCTCTCCAGTCAAAATTATTAGTCATGAACACCAAAATCTGAATGAGCTCTATCCAATCTCAAACTGCTTTCTGAGCAATTCCACAAGAGACTTTCATGGGGACAGGCAACTTTAGAGCCTAGAAAGTCAAGTCTGATTGTATATTACAAGACGGTGGTTATGAGTACTAGGTAACAGGCCGGGCGCGGTGGCTCAAGCCTGTAATCCCAGCACTTTGGGAGGCCGAGACGGGCGGATCACGAGGTCAGGAGATCGAGACCCTCCTGGCTAACACGGTGAAACCCCGTCTCTACTAAAAATACAAAAAATTAGCCGGGCGAGATGGTGGGCGCCTGTGGTCCCAGCCACTCGGGAGGCTGAGGCAGGAGAATGGCGTGAACCCAGGAGGCAGAGGTTGCGGTGAGCTGAGATCCGGCCACTGCACTCTAGCCTGGGCGACAGAGCAAGACTCCGTCTCAAAAAAAAAAAAAAAATGAGTACTAGGTAACAGTATAAAAGCAGCACTGACCAACTGAAAGGCAAGAGATAACACTGACGCTTTTACTGTCCTATCGACATTTTTTTCTATGATTGGCACTAACTCTGAGACATAAATCATATGAATACCTTGTTCAGTTGCAGATTCAGATTTAAACAAGGAGCTAAGTGCCAAGTTTTCATCCCTATGCCAAGTGTATGAAAAGTAAGTTGGAAACTGTAAATCTTACATCTTTTCTACATATATATATAAATTTATTGTCTTGTATGTAAAGAGTTGTCTCAATATCTATAGAATATTATATTATGAACAAAAAAGAATTTCTAGACAGTTCAGAGATGCTTTAGCCAAAAAGAATCTAAAACATCCGTGGTTTCTGGTTGTCTACTATGAATCCCCTAAAAGTGTAAAATTCAATATGTGTACTTTTCTAGGTGGAAAGTCCACAGTTTCCAGTTTCTCCATGAGATCCATGAACTAAAATAGCTTTAAAAACACTATATTAAAAAAAGAAAAGAAGGCCAGGTGCGGTGGCTCATGCCTATAATCCCAGCACTTTGGGAAGCCAAGGCAGGTGGGTAACCTGAAGTCGGGAGTTCGAGACCAGCCAGGCCAACATGGTGAAACTCCGTCTCTACTAAAAATACAAAAATTAGCTGGGCGTGGCGACAGGCGCCTGTAATCCCAGCTACTCATGAAGCTGAGGCAGGAGAATTGCTTGAACCCAGGAGGCGGAGGTTACAGTGAGCCAAGATTGTGCCACTGAGCTCCAGCCTGGGCAACAGAGTGAAACTCTGTCAAAGAAAGAAACGAAGGGAGAGGAGAGGGGAGGGGAAGGGAGGGGAAGGGAGAAGGAAAGGAACGAAGGAGAGGAGAGGAGAGGAGAGGAGGCAGGCAAAAAAGAAAAAGCACTATATTAAAGTGTTAAATGTTTTTAAAGAGAAAAAAGATGTGAACAATTAAAAATTAGGTAATCTCTGAAAGAGTACAGCAATGAAAGAAAACACAAAGGAAAACCATTTTACTATGTATTTCAAATAAAATCCAAAAATTAAAAGATAAGTCAAAAACTGAGGGTTTTTTTTTTTTTCTTTCTTTCTTTTTTGCTACTCTCTCCCCTTCTTGAAAGGGAAATACTTTATGGAAAATACATAACCATATATTACATTCACAGCAAAGTGTTTTTATAAGTCAAGACAGGTGAAGATGTTAAAAAGTAGGTATTCTGACTTACTGCTGATATAATTTTCCAAGTCTAGACCACGTCAATGGATATCAGGATGGAAGGAGTTAGAAGAACTCAAGGTTGCCTGGAAATTAGGCTTAATAAGATATGATTAATAAGTAAATGTGTGGGATGGAAGAGAAGAAAGACTTGAGGATAATACTCAGGTCTCTGGCTTGATCCACTAAATAACTGAGAGTGAATATTAAGATTAAGAACATAGAGGAATTGCTGGTTGGTAGTAAAAGATGATGAGTTCCATTTTGTACATGTTGGATTTGAGGAATCTGTAGGATACTCAAGAAAAATACAGTTAAATATATGAATCCAAACTATAAAAACAAGCTACAGTGAAGATATACTTGGATATTATACGCATTTTTATAAAAACTATCTAGATTGCTAATGGAAATGTGCTGAATAAGACAGCCCAGGACAGAACTTTGAGAAATCAACAGCAAAAAGACCAGCAGAGTAAAGGATCACATAAAGGAAATCAATAAAGAAAATAAGAAAGAGAAAGAAAATAAGGAATGAGATGTCACAGAACCTAAGGGGCAAAAAAACTTTTAGAATTCTTAAAAACAGAGAAGGGCGACTAACCTGTATTAAATGTTTACTAGATACAAAGTATTTCAAACACTTACTTTAACAAGTATAGTCCTCATTTTGAGCATTAGGAACCTATCATTCAGGTAGTTTAAATAATTGTCCAAGTAAAACTATAAGTGCTAAAACAGAATTTTAATTCCAATATTTCAAAATCCATGTTTGTTCCACTAAAACTAATGGAACGGACTGAGGAAGCACTCAGAAAGATGTGGATGGTCAAGCCCTCACTTAAATTATGCTTGGTTTCAGCACAACTGACTGCCAAAAGCCAGTTTTATCCTGAGGTTATCATAGCACCTCAGCTAGGAAAAATTAAAATGCTAATAATTTTTAAAATCCAGATACTTCATAAATTACTCTAGTCAGATGTTCTTTAAAAAGGTAGGTAACTGTTGAAAGCAGAGTTACTTACTCATTCAGAGAAGATAACAGAACACAGATGTCTTATGCCACAGACAATGGATTGACAATTAGAGCACCTGAGTTCCCAAGAACATTAGCAAATTCAGAAACTTCTGTATAAACTTTTTTTTTTTTTTTTTTTTTTGGAGTTGGAGTCTCACTCTTGTCACCCAGCCTGGAGTACAAAGGTGTGATCTCAGCTCACTGCAACCTCCGCCTACTGGGTTCAAGCAATCCTCCTACCTCAGCCTCCCAAATAGCTGGGATTACAGGTGCCCACTACCACGCCCGGCTATTTTTGTATTTTTAGTAGAGTCAGGGTTTCACTATGTTGGCCAGGCTGGTCTCAAACTCCTTACCTCTGGTGATCTGTCCACCTCAGCCTCCCAAAGTGGTGGGAGGCCTAAGTCACCATGCCTGGCCTCCTGTATAAACTATTAATAGCTACTGTACCATCAGCCACAGAATAGGTTGCAGAGGGATACTCCAAGACCAAAGAAACAAAAAGCGCCAATGGGAGTATAATTACTGTGTCTCCATGCACAGTAAAGATTAGCTAGTTATTCAAAAATCTTTTTTTTTTTTTATTGTCATGCCCAAGAACAGTTGGGGAACATCCAAACCCAATCACAGTGAATGGCAGTACTCCCAGGATGGAATGACTAAAATGCAACTGGCAGGAAATATAGTTCATCAGTAGTATAGTAACCCATTAAGCTAAATGCATAAATGGGATCCAGCAGGTGGGAAAGTTTGCTCTGACCAGCATGATCAAGCAAGTAGGTATATTTCTGTGGAAATGGCATCTGAGCCATCACAAACAGTACTCTGACAATTAATATCATTCAACTACATTCCCCTTGCTTGTGTTCCATGATTAGACAACTGTCTGGTTAAAATTTAGGCTGTTATAGAAAACAAAGATCTGAGTATGCATATGTTCTCTCAAACTCTCTTTCCTTTAACCTCAGCTTTCTTGAGGCCATTAAGTTTTGTCAAAATCAATTGATTTTCTTATGCATAATGCCAGACACACAGCAAGGCAAGGAAAATAAAAAATAAAGATGACCTTCAATTGAAGCACACAATCCAATGGAAACAAGTAAAGCCTAAAAACAACATATTTTTCTCCCCACAAGCCAATGTACTGTCTCTCTTTTGGTAAGCAGTGGTAAAAATGTCACAGAATAGTATGCAATACTCTTCCTATCAAAGAAACCCAGCCACTGTTAACAACCACACAGAGGTCACTATCAAGAGAATGGGTATCAGCTGTAACTCCCCAAACTAAGTATAAACATTAATATAAGAAATAACTCTAATGGAGGAGAGGACAAGGAAAACTTCTTGGATGACATGGTATTTGAGAGTAGCCTTGAAAAGTAAGATTTCAATAAGCAAGAAAAACTCTTGTCAGGAAAGAAGGGTCTCCAAGGCTGAGGGAACATTGATTTAGTAAGTCAACAAATATTTATTGTGCACGTATGTGTAGATCACTGTGTTCAGCACTTTGAGTTACCATGAGCCAGATTCTAAGGCTTATATTTCATCGGTCAGCATTCAGTCACATGGCCACACTTAACTTTAAGGCAGTTTGGGACATGTTTTTTGTTTGTGTTTTTGGTATCCATGTATGAAACTAAAAATTTGCAGATTACATGATCGTATATTTAGAAAACCCCATCATCTCAGCCCCAAATCTCCTTAAGCTGACTTCAGCAACTTCAGCAAAGTCTCAGAATACAACATCAATGTGCAAAAATCACAAGCATTCCTATATACCAATAACAGACAAACAGAGAGCCAAATCATGAGTGAACTCCCATTCACAATTATTACAAAGGGAATAAAATACCTAGGAATACAACTCACAAGGGCTGTGAAGGACCTCTTCAAGGAGAACTACAAACCACTGCTCAACAAAATAAAAGAAGATACAAACAAATAGAAGAACATTCCATGCTCATGGATAGGAAGAATCAATATTGTGAAAATGGCCATACTGCCCAAGGTAATTTATACATTTAATGCTATTCCCATCAAGCTACCACTGACTTTATTCACAGAATTAGAAAAAAACTACTTTAAACTTCATATGGAACCAAAAAAAGAGCTTGCATAGACAAGACAAACCTAAGCAAAAAGAACAAAGCTGGAGGCATCACACGTCCTGACTTCAAACTATACTACAAGACTACAGTAACCAAAACAGCATGGTACTGGTACCAAAACAGATATATAGACCAATGGAACAGAACAGAGTCCTCAGAAATAACACCACATGTCTACAACCATCTGATCTTTGACAAACCTGACAAAAACAAGCAATGGGGAAAGGATTCCCTATTTAATAAATGGTGCTGGGAAAACTGGCTAGCCACATGTAGAAGGCTGAAACTGGATCCTTTCCTTACACTGTATACAAAAATTAACTCAAGATGGATAAAAGACTTAAATGTAAAACCTAACACCATAAAAACCCTAGAAGAAAACCTAGGCAATACCATTCAGGACATAGGCATGGGCAAAGACTTCATGACCAGAACACCAAAGCAATGGCAACAAAAGCCAAAATAGACAAATGGGATCTAATTAAAGAGCTTCTACACAGCAAAAGAAACTATCATCAGAGTGAATAGGCAACCTACAGAATGGGAGAAAATCTTTGCACTCTACCCATCAGACAAAGGGTTAATATCCAAAATCTTGTAACTTAAATTTTTTTACAAGAAAAAAACAACCACATCAGAAAGTGGGCAAAGGATATGAACAGACACTTCCCAAAAGAAGACATTTATGCAGCCAACAGACATATGAAAAAATGTTCATCATCACTGGTCATCAGAGAAATGCAAATCAAAACCACAATGAGATACCATCTCACACCAGTTAGAATGGCGATCATTAAAAAGTCAGGAAACGTGGTTCATGCCTGTAATCCTAGCACTTTGGGAGGCCGAGGTGGGCAGATCACGAGGTCAGGAGATAGAGACCATCCTGGCTAACACGGTGAAACCCTGTCTCTACTAAAGATACAAAATATATATATATGCATATATATACACCAATATATAGACCAACAGAGAGCCATCTGTCACCACGCCCGGCATATATATATATATATATATATATATATATGATCTTTGACAAACCTGACAAAAACAATCAATGGGGAAAGGATTCCCTATTTAATAAATGGTGCTGGGAAAACTGGCTAGCCACATGTAGAAAGCTGAAACTGGATCCTTTCCTTACACTGTATACAAAAATTAATTTCCTTACACTATATATATATATATGCGCCAGGCGTGGTGTCAGATGCCTGTAGTCCCAGCTACTCGGGAGGCTGAGGCTGGGGAATCGCGTGAACCCGGGAGGCAGAGCTTGCAGTAAGCCGAGATCACACCACTGCGCTCCATCCTGGGCAACAGAGCGAGACTCTGTCTCAAAAAAAAAAGAAAAAGAAAAAAGGTCAGGAAACAACAGATGCTGGAGAGGATGTAGAAAAATAAGAACTCTTCTACACTGTTGGTGGGAATGTAAATTACTTCAACCATTGTGGAAGACAATGTGGCGACCCCTCAAGGATCTAGAACCAGAAATTCCATTTGACCCAGCAATCCCATTACTGGGTATATAACCAAAGGATTATAAATCATGCTACTATAGGGCTGGGCACAGTGGCTCACGCCTATAATCCCAGCACTTTGGGAGGCCGAGGTGGGTGGATCACGAGGTCAGGAGATTGAGACCATCCCAGCTAACACAGTGAAACCCCATCTCTACTAAAAATACAAAAAATTAGCCGGGCGTGGTGATGGGTACCTGTAGTCACAGCTACTCAGGAGGCTCAGGCAGGACAATGGTGTGAACCTGGGAGGTGGAGCTTGCAGTGAGCCGAGATCATGCCACTGCACTCCAGCCTGGGCGATGGAGCGAAACTCCGTCTGAAAAAAAAAAAAATAATGCTACTATAAAGACACAAGCACATATATGTTTACTACAGCACTACTCACAGTAGCAAAGACTTGGAGCCAACCCAAATGTCCATCAATGATAGAGTGGATTAAGAAAATGTGGCACATATACACCATGGAATACTATGCAGTCATAAAAAAGGAAGAGGATGAGTTCATGTCCTTTGCAGGGACATGGATGAAACTGGAAACCATCATTCTAAGCAAACTACCACAACGACAGCAAACCAAACACAGCATGTTCTCACTCATAGGTTGGAGTTGAACAATGAGAACACATGGACACAGGGCGGTGAACATTACACATCAGGGCCTGTTGCGGGGTGGGGGCTGCAGAAGGGATAGCATTAGGAGAAATACCTAATGTAAATGACAAGTTGATGGGTGCAGTAAACCAACACGGCACATGTATACCTATGTAACAAACCTTTATGTGCCCTAGAACTTAAAGTATAATTTTTAAAAAATAGAGAGTTCTATTATTATGAAGGAAAGGGATCTTGGAAAACACCCAGTAGTCTCTTCAACTTAGGAAATAGGTCACTGAAAACAGAAATAAGCCAAAAGAAATTTCTAGGATGGTGGTGAAGGAAAGTCCCACTTTAAAAATTGTGCAGCACACAAAAAACCATTCAGTCCATACTGGAGCACGTGGATGGACAGTGGGCGAGAAGGGGTACTAAAAAGTATAACTCAAATAAACAAAAACTGATAGACCACGGTATTGAGAGAAATTCTAGAGTTCTGTTGAGTTTGAAGACAGAATAATAATAGACACATTTCAAACTACACCAATATAAAACAAAGCAATTATTAATCCCAGAAAATCTCCAAAAATGAGTATGGGAGGAAACATGATTACAGGATACTCCATGCCTCAACTGTTGTGTTAGCTCATCTCCAAAGATGGCCCTCAATACTACCTGATCTTTATACTGTCTTCTTCTAACCACCTCACTCTCTCACTTTCCATAATGACAAATTCAAACATCTGCTACTCTCCTCAAACACCAGTGCCCTTCCTTTGCCACACCAAAAGCCAGCAAGTAATTTCTCAGAGAAAATAAAAGTCACCATTTGAGGTTGGTAATCGTGAATTCAGCATAAAACCAATCTGCCCTTTTTTATGACTTTATTATTATTATTATTATTATTATTATTATTATTATTATTATTATACTTTAAGTTCTAGGGTACATGTGCATAACGTGCAGGTTTGTTACATATGTATACTTGTGCCATGTTGGTGTGCTGCACCCATCAACTCGTCAGCACCCATCAATTCGTCATTTATATCAGGTATAACTCCCCAATGCAATCCCTCCCCCCTCCCCCCCCACCATGATAGGCCCCGATGGGTGATGTTCCCCTTCCCAAGTCCAAGTGATGTCATTGTTCAGTTCCCACCTATGAGTGAGAACATGCGGTGTTTGGTTTTCTGTTCTTGTGATAGTTTGCTAAGAATGATGGTTTCCAGCTGCATCCATGTCCCTACAAAGGACGCAAACTCATCCTTTTTTTATAGCTCTTACATTTTCCACAGGAAAAAAAATCCAAAGTTTACCATGTAAATTTATGATTTTACCAAACAAATGTGATAAAAATGCAAGGGAGAAAAGGATTGTAGGGCATTGCCAAAGTGTGTTACTGACTAACATGATATCATCAGTAGAGTGGATCATGATGTTTCACTGAACGTCCAGGCAATCAAGGTCCCTTTGGACTATACTGTGACAGAGGGCAGAAGAGTTGACACAGTCCTAAGGCATGACTATAAATGTGTACTTTTGTCAATTCCAAGTGAATGTGAACTCCTTCTGATTCTCTTTCCTGACAGGCAAGAACTGAAAGAAGGCATTCGCCATGTCAATAGCTGCTTATGAAGTATCATAGGCTGTGTTCATCTCATTTAATTAAGATACCATTTCTGGTACAGCAGCTGTGGCCAGGAAATTGCTTGATTAAATGTACTGTAATAGTTCGCCATCACCTAGCACATTCCATCAGTCCTTTACAAGGACAGTCTGATTAAGTAGGAATATGATAGGAATCACCACACTTCAACCATTGAGTCATTGAGACTGACATGAATCTCTGCCATTCTACCAGGATATAGTATTATTTTTGATTTACTATCTTGCACAGAAAGAGAAGGTTCAGTGGTTTCTATTGGTATTTTCCTACCATGATAATTCTCTCTCCATAAGTCAAAGAACCAGTGTGATGGTTCTGCCTGTTATTAAATATGTCCATGCTGATTATGCATTCAGGAAGTGGGAAAATGACCACAGAGTATGTCTAGGGACACAGTAGACCCAACTGTAAACAGACTTGGGCCAGCACTCCATTCATTACCCCATCTCCATATGCTCCCATTAACATGGGAGCCACTATGGTGTTTTGGGTACCCGGGTAACAACGTTAGCTTGACTGTATTCCCAATAATCTTTGAAATATCTGGTTAGATTCCTTTCTCCAGCATACTGTTACTTGTACAAGTGAGCACAGATTCCTTTGAGAAAGCCTGGACAGCCGCTCTGTGTACATTTGCTGTATTATTGCAGGGTTCTTCATCAAGGAGACCCTTTAACTGATTAGGTCTGGATCAGAGAACTTGTCCAAGTCTAGAAACTGAGCGAAAGATCATAATTTTTCATTGTGGTAAACAGAATGATCCCCTAGAGATGCCTATTCCTTAATCCTTGGATCATGTGAATGTTACATGACATGGCTCATGGGATTTTGCAAATACAACCAAGGTTATACACCTCAAAATATAGATTATCCTGGATAATCTGACTAGACCCAATATAATCACATGAACGCTTAAAAGCAAATACATTTTTTCTAGTTGGAATCAGAAAACAGCAGCAGAAGGAGGGAGTTTGACAGATTCAAAGCATGAGTGGGGCTCAACCTGCCACTGCTGGTGGACTGAGCCTCCATGTTGCCCATGGAAACTTGAGAAGGAATGCAGGCAGCCTCTAGAAGCAAAGACTGGCCGCCAGTTGACAGCAACAACAACAAAAATGGACCTGTCATATTTAAGAGATCTTGCTGATCCACATACTCTCCAACTTTGCAACTGAAATTGCAGTCCACAGACCAGTGGAATCAGCATCACTTGGAAACCTGTTAGAAATACAGCATCTCAGGCCCTGCTCCAAATCCTCTAAATCAAATGATGCATTTAAAAAAAGATCCAGAGATAATTCCTGCTGAAGCTAGAGAAGCCCTGCCCTATATCAATTGATATTATCAGACTTATTAATTTTTGTCACTCAAATGTCAACTGAAATCTCACGTGGTCTTGATTTGCATATCTCTAGCGTAAACACAGGTTCAACATATGTTGGCTATGTGTTTCCTCTTCTGTGAAATGCCTGTTTTTTATCTTTTGCCCATTTTCCTATCAGGTTATTCTTAATGATTTATTGTGCATTATATATTCTTGATACTGTTAGTTATCTATATTGCATAACACATTTATCTGTTTGTAATCGGTCTTTGCCATCTTCAAGGGATTTTTTTGATAAATAGGACTTAATTTTAATATAGTCAATTTGACCAAACTTTTCTTAAAAGTTTAAGAACTCCCACCACACCCCAGAATCAGAAAAATATTCACTTCCATATGTTCTACTAAACATCTTATTTTGATATTTAAGTCCTTTTTTCCATCTGGAATTTCTCTTTGTCTATCATGTGAAGAACCAATTTCAATTTCTTCCCTACTTGATTTGTGCTTTATGTCCTCATCAATTCACAAAAGAAAACTTTTTTGAGTAAGCTACTTTTTTTTTCAAATTATTATTTCAAGTTTTTAAGGAACAGGTGTTATCTGGTTACATGGATAAGTTCTTTAGGTGTGATTTGAGATTTTGCCCATCACCTGAGCAGTGTACACTGCACCCAATGTGTAGTCTTTTGTCCCTCATCCCCCTCCCACTCTTCCCTGCAAGTCCCCAGAGTCCATTATGTCATTCTTAATGCCTTTGCATCCTCATAGCTTAGCCCCCACTCATAAGTGAGAACATACGATGTTCAGTTTTCCGTTCCTGAGTTACTTCACTTAGAATAACTGTCTCCAACTTTATCCAGGTTGCTGTGAATGCTGTTATTTCATTCCTTTATATGGCTGAGTAGTATTCCATTTTATATATATACATATCACATTTTCTTTCTCTACTTTTGGTTGATGGGCATTTAGGTTGGTTCCATATTTTTGCAATTGTGCTGCTATAAACATGTGTATGCATGTGTCTCTTTCATATAATGACTTCTTTTCCTCTGCATAGATACTCAGTAGTGGGACTGCTGGATCAAATGGTAGTTCTACTTTTAGTTCTTTAAAGAATCTCCATACTGTTTTCCATAGTGGTTGTACTAGTTTACATTCCCACAAGTGTAAAACTGTTTCCTTTTTACCGTGTCTATAGCAACATCTATTATTTTTTATTTTTTAATTATGGCCATTCTTGTAGGAATAAGGTGGTATCACACTGTGGTTTTGATTTACATTTCCGTGATTAGTGATGTTGAGCATTTTTTCATATGTTTGTTGGCCATTTGTATATCCTTTTTATTTTTTATCTTTCCTGAGACAGGGTCTCACTCTGTCACCCAGGCTGGAGTGCAGTGGTACAATCTTGGCTCACTGCAACCTCTGCCTCCTGGGTTCAAGCAATCCTCCCACCTCAGCCTCCTGAGTAGCTGGGATTACAGGCACACACCACTATGCACAGTAATTTTTTTTTTATTTTTTTTTGTATTTTTAGTAGAGATGTGGTTTCACCATGTTGGCCAGGCTGGTCTTGAACTCCTGACCTCAAGCAATCCACCTGCCTTGGCCTCCCAAAGTGCTGGGATTAGAGGCACGGGCCACTGCACCTGGCCCGTTTGTATATCTTCTTGTAAGAATTGTCTACTCATGTCCTCAGCCCACTTATGATAGGATTATTTGTTTCTTCTTGCTGATTTGAGTTCTTTGTAGATTCTAAATATTAGTCCTTTGTCAGATGGATAGTTTCTGAATATTTTCTCCCACTTTATGAGTTGTTTATGCTGCTGATTATTTCTTTTGCTGTGCAGAAGCTTTTTCGTTTAATTAAGTCCCATCTATTTGTCTTTGTTTTTGTTGCATTTGCTTTTCAGTTCTTGGTCATGAACTCTTTAGGCCAAGGTCTACATGAGTTTTTCCGATGTTATCTTCTAGAACTTTTAGGGTTTTGGGTCTTAGATTTAAGTCTTTGATTCATCTTGAATTGATTTTTGTATAAGGTGAGAGATGAGAACCCAGTTTCATTCTTCCACATGTGGCTTGCCAATTATCTCAGCACTATTTGTTGAATAGGGTGTGCTTTCCCCCACTTTATGGTTTCATTTGCTTTGTCAAAGATCAGTTGGCGATACGTATCTGGCTTTATTTCTGGGTTCTCTGTTCTGTTCCATTGGTCTACCTGCCTATATTTATACCAGTACCATGCTATTTTGGTAAGTATAGCCTGTAGTATAGTTCGAAGTTGGGTAATGTGATGCCTTCAGATTTGTTCTTTTTGCTTAATCTTGTTTTGACTATGCAGGCTCTTTTTCGGTTCCACATGAATTTTACAATTGTTTTTTCTTGTTCTGTGAAGAATGGTGATGATATTATGGCGGGAATTGCACTGAACTTATAGATTGCTTTTGGCAGCATGGTCATTTTCACAATATTGATTCTACTCAGCCGTGAGTATGGGATATGTTTCCATTCGTTTGTGTCATCTGTGATTTCTTTCAGCAGTGTTTTGTAGTTTTCCTTGTAGAGATCTTTTACCTCCTTGGTTAGGTATATTCCTAAATATTTTATTTTCTTTGCAGCTGTTGTAAAAGGGGTTGAATTCTTAATTTGATTCTCAGCTTGATCGCTGTTGGTGTATAGCAGTGATATTTATTTGTATACACTGATTTTGTATCCTGAAACCTTACTGAGTTCATTATCAGATCTAGAAGCTTTCTGAATGAGTCTTTAGGGTTTTCTAGGTATACGATCATATCATCAGCAAACAATGACAGTTTGACTTCCTCTTTACCAATTTGAATGCCATTTCTTTCTCTTGTCTGATTGCTCTGGCTAGGACTTCTAGTAGTGTTGAATAGAAGTAGTGAAAGTGGGCATCCTTGTCTTGTTCCAGTTCTTAGAGGAAATACTTTAAACATTTCCCCGTTCAGTATAATGTTGGCTGTGGGTTTGTCATAGATGGCTTTTATTACCTTAAGCTATGTTCCTTCTTTACCAATTTTGCTGAGGGTTTTACTCATAAAAAGCTGTTGAATTTTGTCAAATGCTTGTTCTGCAACCATTGGGAAAATCATTATTTTTGCTTTTACTTCTGTTTATGTGGTGTATTTCATCTATTGGCTTCTGTATGTTAAACCAACACTGCATCCCCATCATGAAATATACTTGATCATGGTTCATTATCTTTAATATGTTGCTGAATTCAGTTAGCTAGTATTTTGTTGTGGAGTTTTGCATCTATATTCATCGGGGATATTGGTATGTAGTTTGTTGTTGTTGTTGTTGTTGTTATGTTCCTTCCTGGTTTTAGTATAAGGATAGTACTGGCTTCATAGAATGATTTAGGGAGGATTCTCTCTTTATCTTTTGGAATAGTTTCAGCAGGACTGGTACCAATTCTTTTCTTTTCATTTTTTTTCTTTATTCTTTTTTTTTTTTTTTTTTTTTTCCGAGATGGAGTTTCGCTCTTGTAGCCCCAGATGGAAAGCAATAGTGCGAACTTAGCTCACTGCAACCTCCACCCCCTGGATTCAAGCAATTCTCCTGCCTCAGCCTCCCGAGTTGCTGCGATTACAGGCACCTGCCACCACACCCAGCTAATTTTTGTATGTTTAGTAGAGATGGGGTTTCACCATGTTGGCCAGATTGGTCTCAAACTCCTGACCTCAGGTGATCCATCTGTCTTGGCCTCCCAAAGTGCTGGGATTACTGGCGTGAGCCACCACATCCAGCCCCAATTCTTCTTTGAATGTCTGACCAAATTCAGTTCTGAATCCATCTGATCCTAGCCTTTCATTGTTGGCAATTTTTTCATTACTCTTTTAATCTCGCTACTTGTTATTGGTCTGTTCAGAATGTCTATTTCTTCCTGGTTTAATCTAGGAGGGTTGTATATTTTCAGGAATGTGTCCATCTCCTCTAGGTTTTCTAGTTTGTGCCCATAAAGGTATTCATAGTAGTCTTGAATCATCTTTATCCATTCTGAATATTCCGTATCTTTTAAGTGGGCCATTTACACCATTTATAGTCAACGTTAGTAATGAGATGTGAGGTACTATTCTATTCATCATGCTAGTTGCTGCCTGAATACCTTGGGGTTTTTTTCATTGTGTTATTGTTTTATAGATCCTGTGAGATTTATGCTTTAAGGAGGTTCTATTTTTGTGTATTTCAAGATTTTGTTTCAAGATCTAGGACTTCTTGTAATGCTAGCTTGGTAGTGTTGAATTCTCTCAGCATTTCTTTGTCTGAAAAAGACTTTATCTCTCCTTCATTTATGAAGCTTAGTTTCACTAGATAGAAAATTCTTGGCTGATAATTATTTTAAGGAGGCTAAAGATAGGACCCCAATTGCTTCTCGCTTGCAGGGTTTCTGCTGAGAAAACTGCTGGAAATCTGATAGGTTTTCCTTTATAGATTACCTGATGCTTTTGCTTCACAGCTCTTAAGATTCTTTCCTTCATCTTGACTTTCGATAACCTGATGACCATGTGCCTAGGTGATGACCTTTTTGCGATGAATTTCCCAGGTGTTCTTTGAGCTTCTTGTATTTAGATGTCTAGATCTCTGGCAAGACCAGGGAAGTTTTCCTTGATTGTTCCCTCAAATAAGTTTTCCAAACTTTTAGATTTCTCTTCTTCCTCAGAACACCAACTATTCTTAGATTTGGTTGTTTAAATAATTCCCAAATTTTTGGAGGCTTTGTTCATTTTTTAATTCTCTTTTGTCTGTTGGATTGGGTTGATTCAAAAGCCTTGTCTTTGAGCTCTTATGTTTTCTTCTACTTGTGCAATTCTATTGCCAAAACTTTCCAGCGTATTTTTCATTTTGCTAAGTGTCTGTTTCATTTCTGGATTATGATTGTCTTTTCTTTATGATATCTATTTCTCTGGAGACTGTTTCATCCATATCCTGTATTTCTTTTTTTTTTTTTCTTTAAGTTGGTTTTCACCTTTCTCTGGTGTCTCCTTGAGTAGCTTAAATAATCAACCTTTTGAATTCTTTTTCTGGCAATTCAGAGATTTATTTTTGGTTTACATCCATTACTGGAGAGCTAATGTGATCTCCTGGAGATGTTATTATAGAATCTTGCTTTATCATATTACCAGAGTTATGGTCCCTTCTCATTTGCGTAGATTGTTTCAGTGGAAAGATCTGGAACTCAATGGCTGCTGTTCAGGTTCTGTCCTATGGGTGATCCCTTGATGTGGTTCTCTCCCCCTTCCTCTAGGAATGGGGCTTCCTTAGAGCCAGACTGCAGTGATTGTTACTGCCCTTCTGGGTCTAGCCACCCTTCAGAGCTACCAGGCTCCACGCTGGTACTGGGGAATGTCTACAAAGAGTACTGTGATGTGATCCATCTTCAGTTCTCCCAGCCATGGATACCAGCACCTGCTCCATTGGAGGTGACAGGGGAGTGAAGTGGACTCTGTGGGAGTCCTTGGTTGTAATTTAGTGCACTGGTTTTCTTGAATGCTGGTTATGTTAGCAGTGAAGTTGTCACATGGACAGACGCAGGACCTCTAGTTAGCTAGGGTGTGGCAGGTGGTAGAATTACCTGTTGTTTTCTCCTTCTCTGGAGCAGAGTTGTTCTGAGTCGCTGTAGTGGCTTGAGTTCACTGGCCTCTAGCCAAGAGGTGATGCTTTCAAGACCGTGCCAGCTGCAGTAGTAGAAGGGTAATCTTGCCCTACTTTGGCCAGGATGAGTACTCAGGTTTCTCGGGTAATGGGCAGGGCCACAGAGCTCCCTAGAGATTACATCTTTTGATTTTGGCTACCACGGTGGGGAGAGAAAAACCATCAGGTGGGGGCAGGGTTAGGTGGGTCTGAACTCAGACTCTCCTTGGGCAGGGCTTGCTGTGGCCACTATGTAGTGGGGGAAGGGTGGCTCCCAGGCCAATTAAGTTATGTTCCCAGGGGAATTATGGCTGCCTCTGCTGCATCATATAGGTTGCCAGGGAAGTAGGGGAAAGCTGACAGTGACAGGCCTTACTCAACTCCCCCACAGTCAGCAAGACCAGCCTCACTCCCGCCATGCCTCCCTAACTGCACTAGGGTTACACCCAGGCAGCCAGCAAGCAGGACTGAGATCTTGCCGCATGCTACAAGTCTGCCTGCTGAGAAAGCAAGCAGGGTTCTCAGGCCTTGCCTCCCCACCTGCCCACACATTCAGCCACAGCTTCCATGCTCATATATGCACTTCCCATTTGCCCCTCACCCCAGATTCTACTCAGGAAAGTTCATGCTCAGTCAAAATTATTACAAAGTTCAGCTAGGAGCTTCCTTCACCCTGCAGCCCTCCCCAGTTCTGTTGGCTACCTTCCCTTCCCCAAGCACCTCTGTGAGATAAGGCCAGGAATAGCTTCCCTGGGCTCAAGCTGAGGACTGGGAGTGCCTACGGGGCTCTTCCTGCTGCTTCTTCTACTTTTATATTTCACTTGGCTCCTAAATCCATTTTGTCACACGCATCCATGCAAAGAGAGTCCACCAAACAGGCTTTGTGTAAGCAACAAGGCTGTTTATTTCACCTGGGTACAGGCGAGCTGAGTCTGAAAAAGGAGTCAGCAAAGGGTGGTGGGATTATCATTAGTTCTTACAGGTTTGGGACAGGTGGTGGAGTTAGAAGTAATTTTTTTGTGGGCAGGGGGTGGATCTTACAAAGTACATTCTCAAGGGTGGGGAGAATATTACAAAGTACCTTATTAAGGGCAGGGGAGGATATTACAAAGTACCTTCTCAAGGGTGTGGAGGGTGTATCATACAAAGTACATTCACAAGGGTGGGGGAATATCGCAAAGTACATTACCACAAGGGTGGGGAGAGTGTATTGTCACAAAGTCAATTGATCAGTTAGGGTGGGGCAGGAACAAATCACATGGTGGAATGTCATCAGTTAAGCCAGGAACTGGCTATTTTCACTTCTTTTGTGGATCTTCCGTTGCTTCAGGCCATCTGGATGTATACATGAGGGTCACAGGGGATATGATGGCTTAGCTTGGGCTCAGAGGCCTGACACATTTTCCCATTGGGTATGTGTGTTCGGAGGCCAACTTTTCCCCCTCCACACTTCGGGAACTCAAAGTTTTTTGCTGTCTCACAGCATTTGCAGTGACAGGTCACTTCTTACATAGGGTCTGTGAATTCTTGCAGTTTTCCTGATTATGTTCCTGTGGTGGTTCTTGGAGTAAAGGTTCACAGTGTGAGTCTCCAGACCCTGTTCTGTCCATCTAAGCAGGAGCTGCACATTAGTCCTGTCTCCTATCGGCCAACTTTTCCAGCATCTCCCCCACAAAAACAATTACTATTGAAGTTACCAATGATTTTCATGTTAGCAATCCATCTTATATGCCTAGCAGTATTGATACCAAGAACTCCTTCCTTCAAGAAAAGTTTCTTTCATCAGCTTCTAGCACTCAGCTTTCTCCTGATTTTCTACTTACTGCTCCAACTAGTCCTTCTTAGACTCCTTTGCAGGCTCATCTATCTCTAACTTGTCAGTAAATGCTGCTGGTATTCCTCGAGGTTCCATCCTATGCTCACACATAGAACAGTGCCTGATGCATAGTAAATACTGAGTATCTGCGATTATCATCATCTAAACTCTCACTCTAAACTCTCTACCTAAGCCATCTCTTCCATTCCTTAATGCTCAAAACTTTAATAACTGTTTCTACACAGATGATATATTTCTTGCCCAGATTTCCCCCTTCTATCTCCAAAGCCCCTAAAATCAGCATATTTTAAATTGAACTCATGATCTCCCTGCCAAGTATCAACAAACCTGCTCTTACGCAGTGTTTTTTGTGAATGGCACCACCACTCATCCAGATTTATACATCAGAAACACATTTCCTCGATTCAATTCATCAAGGAAGTATTGTTGATTTCCTAAATCTCGTTTGACTACTTGTCTCCATTTCTATTCTCACTATCCTAGACTCAATTTTCCATTACCTCTCACCTGAACTACTACACACATGGGTCTTCCTGCACTAGTTGAGCCCCTTTCAACCTCTTCTCCATACTATAGCCAGAATCATCTTTCCAAATACATCATGTATCCTCCTACTTGAAATCTTTCAAGACTTCTTAGGATAAAGTTCAAAACTCTTAACATGACCTCCAAAGATCTGCATCGTCTAGACCTACAGCCTCATCTCATACCATGCTCTCCTCTGCATGCCAGGCATCATGGCAGTTCAATTCCTGACTCACAATGTTCCTTGCCACCAAAAGATCTTTACCCATGCTGTTCCTTCTGAATGAAAGGCTTTACAGTCAGCCCTCCGTGTCTGTATGATCACTTCCTTGGAGTCAACTAACTACAGATCAAAAATATTAGGGGGAGGGGAGTGGCAAGATGGCTGACTAGAAGCAGCTAGTGTGTGCTGCTCTCACAGAAAGAAGACAGAGTGGCCAGTAGACACTAGCTATTTAACTAAACAGTCCAAGAGGACATGTTGGGATTCATCGAGGAAGCAATGCAACCCACATAGAACAGAAAAAAGCAAGACAAGACAGCTGCCCACCTGGGATTGGTACAGTGCCAAGGGAGGCTCCCCACTGCAGGAAAATGATGAATAAGAGCCCCAGGAACCCACGTTTCTGCCACAAACCTTTGCAATTTCAGGCTCTGGAGACCTCCCCTGACCCCCTTCCCCTGCGGCCTCCAGGCTGACACAGAAAGCGTGTGGAGTGTGCCACTCAGGCACAAATGGAGTGCCAAGGGTCTTGGAACCCTGAGCACTCCTACACCAGCAGCTATAGCTCTGCCAACAAAGGAGGCCAGGTTCTCACACATATCCCCAGGAGAGAGGCTGCATCTACAGTATTGAGAAGCAGACGAACTGCAAGCCTTGACCCAACTACACCTCCCTAGGCAAAGCCCACTGGCCTGGGATCCCAGTGCAGCCACCCGACCCCTGCCTGAGCTCTCAAGCTGGTAGCAGCTCTACAATTCCCTGAAACAGAGCTCCCAGAAGTAAAAGACAGGCCTGCCACTTTTGCTGCTGCACAGCCCCCACCCCAACTGCTATCAGAATCAGAAGGGAACAAAGAAGTTAAAGACTATCTTGAGCCTCCAGCACACCATAGTTGCCTTGCGGAAAAATTGGCCAGACTATTTTCCACTCAGGTTCCTCCTCCTGTTACTCCTCCTTGGGCAGGGCCTTCCAACTTGCCCCCAACAAGCCCCCCTCCCTGTCCCCCACACCCCAAGTACAGCCACCCCACACCCACTGAGCTCTCAGCTGGTAGCAGCTCTGCACTTCCCTAGGATGGAACTCCCAGTGGTAGGAGGCAGGTCTACCATTTTTTGCCACTACTGCAGCCCCTGCCCCTACTGCCCTCTGACTCGGAATGGAAGGAAGAGCTTCAGGACTATCACAGGCCCCCAGCACAGCACAGCTCCCTTACAGAAAAGCAACCAGACTGTTTTCCACACAGGTCCCTGTCCATGTTACTCCTCACTACACAGGGCCTCCTGGACTGGGCCCCCAGCACAGCCACCCAGCCCCTGACTGATCAGTCAGTGGCAGCTCTGTGTTTGCCTAGTGAGGAAATACCAGAGACACTCTTCTGCCATTGCAGCTTCAGCGGTACTGCCCTAGCTGCCCTTGGGCTGAAGAAGGAACAAAGAGCCTGGTTGCTTCACTGGTACCTCTAGCACATCATAGCCACCACAGGGAGAGGAATCAGTCTCTCTTCCCTGTGAGCCCCCGCCACCTACTCTTCACCTGAGAAGGCCTCTGGCTTTGGCCCCCAGAGCAGTTGCCCCACCCCCAGCTGAATATTCCCATTCGCAGTGGCTCTACATTTCCCAGGGACGGAGCTCCCACAGGCAACTGACAGCCCTTCTGCCACTGCCACTGCAGTGGTACTGCCCTTGCCACCTACCCTCAGACTGGGGAAGAAACAAAGATCCTGAGTGCCTTACTCTCACCTCCAGCATGCAGCAGCCGCCCTATGAAGAGGCCAGTCTGTCTTCCCTGTGAGCCTCCAATTCCCCTGCTCATCATCAGGCAGGGCCTCCCTAGCTTGGGCCCGCAACACACTGGGATGATTATTCTGACTGACAACGGCTATGTATATCCCTGTGGTGCAACCGAAAGAGACAAATGAAAAGCCTTCTACCACTGACACTGCCAAGGTCCCCCTCTCTGCTGCCCTCAAGACGGAGAGAGAACAAAAAGTCTGGCTTGCCCCAGGACTGCAGTGCCAAGCCTGGGAATGACAAGCTGAGGTCTGCAGCACCCAAGTGGGAGAGGAGCCCACACCCTCCTCTCCCACTTGAGAAGGGGTTCACTTGGAGCGCTGAGAAGGCACATGACTGCAAATGGAAGGAGACGCAAAAAAAGGAGACGCAGGGCTCAGCAAGAACCTACCTACTGGCCAGTATGCTTCAACACATCACAGCCCTAACTTCAACAACAAAAATACTTTGCTAATCTACCCACCTATGAAAACACAGACAAGAATTCAGCCACAAATAGGTCAGGTATGGTGGCTCATGCCTGTAATCCCAGCACTTTGGGAGACAGAGGTGGGCAGATCACTCGAGGTCAGGAGTTCAAGACCAGCCTGGCCACCATGGTGAAACCCTGTCTCTACCAAAAATGCAAAAATTACCCAGGTGTGGTGGCACATGTCTGTAATCCCAGCTATTCAGGAGGCTGAGACAGAAGAATCACTTGAACCTGGGAGGCAGAGGTTGTGGTGAGCTGAGATCATGCCACCGCACTCCAGCCTAAGCAACAGAGCAAGACTCTGTCTCAAAAAAAAAAAAAAAAAAAAGGAAGAGAAAAAGAAAAAAGAATTCAACCACAAATAAAGACCCTGCACAGACCTGGCCCTCTGAAAACATCCAGAAATGAAAGCAACTGACTATAGTCAAGTTACACCACAGTTAAAGGAACATTAGCACCCACACAGAAGAGAAAGAGCCAGTGCAATAACTCTGGCAACTCTAAAAGCCAGAGAGTCTCCTTATTTACAAATGACCACACTAGCTCCCCAGCATTGATTCTTAACCAGAAGGCAACGGCTGAAATGACAGACACATAATTCAGAATCTATATGGCAATTCAGATTATCAAGATTTAGGAGACAACTGAAACCCATTCCAAGGAATCTAAGGAATCCAGTAGAACAATTCAAAAGATAAAAATATGAAAATAGCTCTTTTAAGAAAGAACTAGGCCAGTTGTGGTGGCTCACACCTGTAATCCCAGCACTTTGGGAGGCCGAGGTGGGTGGACTGCTTGAGGTCAGGAGTTCAAGACCAGCCTGGCCAACATGGTAAAACCCAGTCTGTACTAAAAATACAAAAATTAGCCAGGCTTGGTGGTGCATGCCTATAATCCCAGCTACTTGGGAGGTTGAGGCAGGAGAATTGCTCGAACCCAAGAGGCAGAGGTAGCAGTGAGCCGAGATTGCGCCACTGCACTCCTAGGCAACACAGTGAATGAGACTCAGTCTCAAAAAAATAAGATAAAGAAAAAAAAAGAACCAAACTGAGCTGATGGAGCTGAAAACCTCCCTATAAGAATTTCATAACAATCAGAAGTATTAATAGCAGAACAGATCAAGCTGAGGAAAGAATCTCAGATCTCAAAGAACAGTTTTTCAAATTAACTCAGTCAGATAATAAAAAGAATTTTTAAAAATGAACAAAACCTCCAAGAAATATGGAATTATGTCAAGATGCCAAATCTATGACTCATTAGCATCCCTGAAAGAGAGGGGCAGGTCCCGCACAAAGGAAACTCCATCAGGCTAACAACAGACCTTTCAGCAGAAACACTACAAGCCGGAAGAGATTTGGGACTTATACTCAGCATCCTTAAAGAAAAGAAATTCCAACCAAGAATTTCACATACAGCCAAACTAAGCTTCATAAGTGAAGGAAAAATAAAATCCTTTTCAGACAAGCAAATGCTAAGGGCATTTGTTACCACCAGGTCTGCCTTACAAGAGGTCCATAAGAGAGTACTAAATTTGAAAATGAAAGACCATTACTGACTACCACAAAATGCACTCAAGTACATAGACTATTAACACTATAAAGCAAATATATTAATACAATCAAGTCTACATAACAATCAGCTAAAAACATGACGACAGGATAAAACCCACACATATCAATATTAATCTCGAATGTAAACAGGTTAAATGCCCCTCTTAAAAGGCACAGCATGGCAAACTGGATAAAGAAGCAAGACCCAAGACTGTATGCTGTCTTCAAGAGACCATCTCACATGGAAGGACACTCACATGCTCAAAGTTAAGGGATGGAAGAAGATCTATCAAGCAAATGGAAAACAAAAAGGGGCAGGGGTTGCTATTCTTATTTTAGATAAAACCAACTTTAAACCAACAATGATCAAAAAGAACAAAGAAAGGCATCACATAATGATAAAAAGGTTCAATTCAACAAGACTTAACTATCCTAAATATATATATACACACACTCAACACTGGAGCACCCAGATTCATAAAACAAGTTCATAGAGACTTACAAAGAGATGTAGATAACCACAAACTAACAGTAGGAGACTTCAACATCCCACCGAAAGTACTAGACAGATCACTGAGGCAGAATACTAACAAAGATATTCAGGATCTAAACTTGATACTTGACCAAATGAACCTAACAGACATCTACAGAACACTCCATTCAAAAACAACAGAATATACATTCTTCTCATCTGCACAAGGAACATACTCTAAAACTGACTACACACTCATTCATAAAGCAATTCTCAACAAATTCAAAAAACCAAAATCATACCAACCACACTCTCATACTACAGCACAGTAAAAACAGGAATCAATACCAACAAGATCTCTCAAAACATACAATTAAATGGACATGAAACAATCTACTCCTGAATGACTTTTAGGTAAACAATGAAATTAAGGCAGAATTCAAGAAATTATTTGAAACTAATTAAAACAAAGATGCAACATATGAAAATCTCTGGGACACAGCTAAAGCAATGTCAAAAGCAAAGTTTACAGTACTAAATGCCCACATCAAAAAGTTAGAAAGACCTCAAATTAACAACCTAACATCACACCTAGGGAACTTGAAAAACAAGAACAAACCAACTCCAAAGCTAGCAGAAGAACCAAAATCAGAGCTAAACTGAATGAAATAGATGAGAAAAGCCACTCAAGAGATTAATAAAACCAAAAGTTGGTTCTTTGAAAGAATAAATAAGATTGATAGACTGCTAGCTACACTAATTTGTTTAAAAAGGGAAAAGATTCAAAGAAACACAATCAGAAATGACAAACGGGACATTACACCAACCCCGAAGAAATTTTTTTTAATCCTCAGAGACTATTACAAACCCCTCTATGCACATAAACTGGAAAACCTAGAATAAATGGATAAATTCTTAAATATACTATCTTCCAAGATTGAACCAGGAAGAAACTGACACCCTGAACAGACAAATAACAAACAGTGAGTAAATCAGTAATAAAAATCTTACCAGCTAGAAAAAGCCCTGGACAAGAAAGATTCACAGCTGAATTCTACCAGATGTAAAAATAACTGGTACCAATTCTACTGAAACTGTTCCAAAAAGTCAAGGAGGGACTCCTTCCTTACACATTCTATGAGGCCAACATCCTTCTGATACCAAAACCTGGCAGAGACATAATGAAAAAAAGAAAACTTTAGGCCAGTGTCTCTGATGAACATAGATGCAAAAATCCTCAACAAAATACTGGCAAACCAAATCCAGCAGCACATGAAAAAGTTAATCCACCATGATCAAGTAAGCTTTATTCCTGGGATGCAAGGTTAATTCAACATACACAAATCAATAAATGTGATTATCACATGAACAGAACTAAAAACAAAAACCACGTAATCTTCACAAGAGACAGATAAAAGGCTTTAGGTACAATTCAACATCTCTTCATCTTAAAAACCCTCAACAAACTAGGCATTGAAGGTACATACCTCAAAATAAGAAGCCATCTAAATAAACCCATAACCAATATCATATTGAACAGGCAAAAGCTGGAAGCATTCCCTTTGAGAACTGCAACAAGACAAGGATGCCCACTCTCACCACTCCTATTCAACATAATATTAGAAGTCCTAGCGAGAGCAATCAGGCAAGAGAAATAAATAAAGTGCATTTAAATAGGAAGAGGGGAAATAAAACGATCTCTCTTCACAGATGATGTAATGCTATACTAGAAAACCCTATCGTCTATGCCCAAATGCTCCTAGGTCTGATAAACATCTTCTGGAAAGTTTCAGGATACAAAATCAATGTACAAAAGTCAGCAGTATTTCTCTATACAAATAACATCCGAGCTGAGAGTCAAATAAAGAATGCAATTCCATTCACAGCAGCCACAAAAATAAAATACTTAGCAAAACAACTAACCAGAGAGGTAAAATAACTCTACAATGAGAATTATAACACACTGCTAAAAGAAATCAGAAGCAACACAAACAAATGAAAAAAAAAAAAAAAAACTCCATGCTCATGGATAGGAAGAATCAATATTGTTAAAATGGCCATACTGCCCAAAGCAATTTACAGATTCAATGCTATTCCTATGAAACTACCAATGACATTTTTAACATAATTACAAAAAATCATTCTAAAATTCATTTGGAACCAAGAAAGAGCCCAAAGAGTCATAGCAACAGCAATCCTAAGCAAAAAGAACAAAGCTAGAGGCATCACACCACTCAACTTCAAAATATACTAAAAGGCTACAGTAACTAAAACAGCATTGTACTGGCACAAAAACAGACACACAGACCAATGGAACAGGTTAGAGAACCCAAAAATAAAGCCACACACTTAAAACTATCAAATCTTCAACAAAGTCAACAAAAAAAGGCAATGGGGAAAAGACTTCCTATTCAATAAATGGTGCTGGGATAACTGGCTAGACATATGCAGAAAAATTGAAACGGAACCCCTGCCTTTCACCATATACAAAAATCAACTCAGGATGCATTAAAGACTTAAATGTAAAACCTAAAGCTACAAAAACCCTAGAAGAAAACCTAAGAAATACCATTCTGGACATGGACCCAGGTGAAAACTTGATGAAGATTCCAAAAGCAAATGTAATAAAAACAAAAACTGACAAGTGGAACATAATTAAAGAGTTTCTGCATAGCAAAAGAAACTATCAACAGAATAAACAGACAATCTACAAAATGGGAGAATATATTTGCAAACTATGCATCCAACAAAGGTCTAACAAGCAGGATCTATCAGGAACTCAAATCAACAAGCAAAATACAACAACATTAAAAAATGGGCAAGGACATGAACAGACATTTCTCAAAAGAAGACATAAGTGCAGCCAATAAGCATATGAAAAAATGCTCAACATCACTAAGCATTAGGGAAATGCAAATCAAAACCACCACGAGATACCATCTCACACCACTCAGATTGGCTATTATTTAAAAAGCCAAGAAACAACAGATGCTGGTGGTTGTGGAAAAAAGAGAACATCTATACACTGCTGGTGGAATATAAATTAGTTCAGCCACTGTGGGAAACAGTCTTGAGATTTCTCAAAGAACTTAAAATGGAACAGCCATTTGACTCAGCAATCCCATTACTGCATATATCCCCAAAGGAATATAAATCATTACACCATGAAGACTCATGCCCTCATTGCAGCACTGTTCACAACAGCAAAGACATGGAACCAACCTAGATCCCCATCAATAGTGGACTGGATAAAGAAAATGTGGTACATATGCACCATGGAATACCACACAGCTACAAAAAAAAAATTAGACCATGAGATCATGACGTTTGCAGCAACATGAATGGAGCTGGAGGCCATTATCCTAAGTATCCTAATACCACACATGAAAATGTGGCATTTGGTTTTCTGTTCTTGCATTAATTCATTTAGAATAAGTTGGAGCTAAACACTGAGTATACATGGACACAAAAAAGGGAACAATACACACTGAGGCCTACTTGAAAGTGGAGGGTGGGAGGAGGGAGAAGATTGAAAAACTACCTATCAGGTATTATGCTGATGACCTGGGTGACAAAACTATCTGTACACCAAACCCCTGTGACATGTAATTTACCCATATAACAAACCTACACATGTACCCCTTAAATCTAAAATAAAAGTTGGAAAGCAAAAAACGAAAATATCCAAAAACAATATTTTGGGGGGAAAAAAACAATAACAACAAAAATAATGCAAATAAAAAACAATATAACAGCTATTTTCATTGCATTAGATATTGTAAGTAATCTAGAGATGACGTAAAGTATACGGGAGGATGTGCATAAGCTATATGCAAATACTACATTTTATGTAAGGGACTTGAGCATCCACAGATTTTGGTATCCTCAGAGGATCCTGGAACCAATCCCCAAACATACTGAGAGCCAACTGTAGTCTAACTTTAGTTCAACAATCCTTGCCTCAGAGAAGTCATTCCTGACCTTTTAGAATAGGTCAAATTCCCCTAATTACTTAACAGCAACAAGAGCTTCTCATTTTTGTAATGCCTATTTTGGTTGCAATTTTACATGTATGTGATTAAGTCTGCTTGACCCCACCATACTGTATTACTCTGTGAGCTCCAGAAACTTAAGAATTCATTTTTTTGTTGTTTTTTTTTTCTCACCATTTTACCTCCTATGACAAGGAGTGTTACATATGTAGTATGAATGAATAAGTATTTTGTGAATGAATAAACAATCTGAATCCTTAAGAACTTTTCCTGGCCAGGCCATGGTGGCTCATGCCTGTAATCCAGCACTTTCGGGGGCCAAGGCAGGGGGACCACTGGAGGCCAGGAGTTCAAGACCAGCCTAGGCAACACAGTGAGACCTTGTCTCTACAAAAATAAAATTTAAAAATTAGCCAGGCATGGTTTACTAAATGCTTTAATGCTTGCTTTCACTTTATAACTGAATTTGCAAAGTGAATCAACTATTTTCTCCTAGGCAGTAGGCTTTTAGTTTGAGTAATTGTTAATACCAGCAATTTAATTAGAAACCTTTGGCCTAATAATCCAAATGGATTCCTAAATCCATGGCTTACTAAATATTTTACTAAATATTTTTTTCTCACCATTCTAACCTCCTATGACAAGGAGTGTTACATATGTAGTATGAATAAATAAATATTTTGTGAATGAATGAAGAATCTGAATCCTTAAGAAATTTTCGGCCGGGCGCGGTGGCTCAAGCCTGTAATCCCAGCACTTTGGGAGGCCGAGACGGGCGGATCACGAGGTCAGGAGATCGAGACCCTCCTGGCTAACACGGTGAAACCCCGTCTCTACTAAAAAAATACAAAAAATTAGCCGGGCGAGGTGGTGGGCGCCTGTGGTCCCAGCCACTCGGGAGGCTGAGGCAGGAGAATGGCGTGAACCCAGGAGGCAGAGGTTGCGGTGAGCTGAGATCTGGCCACTGCACTCTAGCCTGGGCGACAGAGCAAGACTCCGTCTCAAAAAAAAAAAAAAAAAAAGAAATTTTCCTGGCCAGGCCATGGTGGCTCATGCCTGTAATCCAGCACTTACTAAAATATTTAGTAAGCACTCAATGCCTGTTGTCTCAGCTACTTGGGAGGCGAAAGCAGGAAGATCATTGGAGCCCAGGAGCTGGAGACAGCAGTGAGCTGTGATCATGCCACTGTACTCCAGCTGGGGCAACATAGCAAAACCCTATCTCAAAATAAATCAATTTAATTAAATAAATTAAAAAGATCTTAAATGTATCTCTACATTTCCCTCACCCTATCACTTATTAAAATTTCCAGGGAGGGGGCTTCTGACATATGTTTAAAATTTATTTTAAAAAATATTCTCCAGGTAATACTGATACCATCTCCATTTGGATTATTAGGCCAAAGGTTTCTAATTAAATTGCTGGTATTAACAATTACTCAAACTGAAAGCACACTGTCTAAGAGAAAATAGTTGATTCACTTTGCAAATTCAGTTATAAAGTGAAAGCAAGCATTAAAGTCGCATAAAAAGCCAGAGGAATGTGACCAAGAAATATTCCAAGATACGAACTGAGAGTCAGAACAGAATTATCTCAATGATTTCCCCAACCATGGCACAATGTAATGACTAATGAATATTTTACTGCATATATCCAATATATTCAGAGATAAGTAGGCAAGGTGTGGGTATCAAAACAAATACAAAATATTTAGTAAGCACGCAATATCTGTTGAATTACTTAATTAATTAAATGAAGGAAAACAGTACGGTCACCTCCGTCAAAAGTTTTACAATGTAATTGAAAGACAAATTTTTAAACTCTTATAGTTGCAGACAAAGATAAAATTAACATTAGAAAGTTTAAAATCATTAAACACTTTATTTAAGAACAGTATGTTTATCAAGTTAGGACAGTGGCATCATTTCTCAATTTATACATTCCTTTTGAAAATCTTAGAAAAAATGTTTCACCAATGTAAGGCACAACTCTTGAATATGCAGCGTAGTCTTCTCTCTTTATTTTGAATAACAGAAGCATGTAAATTAAATTATCCTCTTTGCACAATTATTCCCCCAAAACTAATTTATAACATATAATTATCTCCCTAAAAAGCAGTTATAAACCATAAATTGAATATGAATAAAATATGAAAAAGGGCACAAATTTTAAAGCCCTCCATGCAAAAAAAAATTAATTCATTGGCTTTACCTATAAACCTTATTTTGTTAATGCTAAGCACAGAACCCTTATGGGCTTATAAGAGTCTGCAAACAGCTACAGATGAGTCTTCTTGTTAAGAATTCATTCAATGCTTCTCAGAATAGCAGATTTTAAAAAACGAATTCACTGAGGTTTTCTCAAACCTCTGAAAATAAGGCAATAGTTCACAACTGATTTCAGAAATAGAATGTAAGTATTAAATTACAAATTCTACTAGGTCAGTGGGAGTGGATGGATTCACCTGGAGTGGAGCAGTGAAGGTTTATTTCACCTCTTTCAAGATCTCTCCATATACTCCACCAGTTTGAGATAGGCTGGGGGAGGAGGTGGAATAGCGTAAAAGTTTATATTTCTTATTTTAAAGTATAAAAACATACACTTAAAGGCTAAACCTATCTATAATCTACATCTTAATGTCAGCAGAAGATACTGCTTTCTACCCCAATCACCAGTTGAATCAGCCTTGCTCGTGATTTCAGAGCATAAGGTGTCCAGAGAAGAAAACTCAAGACTGAATGGACTGCCATAATGGGGAAGTACAGGTAGACAAAGGCCAGTAGGTGAGACAGCATTAGGGAAACTATCTACTATGTCTGAATAAGCTCTCCTACCTTACAAGCACTAGCTACTACGTTTGAAACCATCCTGAGTGCTGCATTTCCTATATGTGCCCAGACTTGGTAATGCCCAATAAATTCTGTATGTTACCACGTCTTGCATTTAATAGACAATTTGTTTTTTTTTTTTTGTTTTTTTTTTTTTTTTTTTGAGACGGAGTCTCGCTCTGTCACCTAGGCTGGAGTGCAGTGGCCGGATCTCGGCTCACTGCAAGCTCCACTTCCCGGGTTTACGCCATTCTCCTGCCTCAGCCTCCCGAGTAGCTGGGACTACAGGCGCCCACCATCTCGCCCGGCTAGTTTTTTTGTATGTTTTAGTAGAGACGGGGTTTCACCGTGTAGACCAGGATGGTCTCGATCTCCTGACCCCGTGATCCACCCGTCTCGGCCTCCCAAAGTGCTGGGATTACAGGCTTGAGCCACCGCGCCCGGCCGATAATTTGTTTAATGATACTCACATTTAATTGACTTTCTCATATCCTGAGTAGATTAATCTTAGAAAACTATTTCAAAGATAAATTTAAAATAATTAAAATAATTAAGGAACCCAGAATCTTGATTTAGAACACTGCTTTGATTTTTATTACTTTGCGTTTATTAGTATATCCCATTCATAATTTTGCACTTTCAATATGAAATTAAATATTTACACAATTACACAAAATAATTGTCAACTCCAAATCAACATGAATGGAGTGACACTGAAAATATCATACTATTCCCCACAAAAGAGTTCAGTGCAAAATAATCATTACCTGGTATTTTACATTCAGTTTGTGTCTTTATTTCTACTCCCAGGCAAATATTCTCACTTAGGACCCAGTGCTTTAACTGCTTCTTGTAAAGACATTTAATTTATTGTTATTGCAAATTTATTTATTACTTATGGTTATTCATACAGAATTTATTACTTTCTAGAATTTTGGGATAAGAATCATAATCACTAATGCAAAATACTCTTAATTTTTTAAATGTTATATTTCTGTTTTTAAATATTAATAGTTCACTATTCTAAGTTCTTCATGAATAAAAAACACGTCCCAAGTTCATGAGATCTATGCAGCTCACTACTGTACCAGGTATTAAAACCTTAAGATAAGGGCTAATCCTCATCACTTATGAGAATTTCTCAAGAATGGGTCAAATGCACCACATTTAAATTTGCAGAATATTTTGTCCAGTTGCTCAATCAAGAGAAATATCACTCAAAGAAATCAATTCTAAATTCATGTCTTTAATGAACACTATGTTTTGCAACTTGTATAAAAACTGATCACCCAAGCACAGGCAAAAGGAATATATTTATCGTTAGTTGGCTCGCTAAAGTATTGACAACGAATCAGTGTCCTCTAAATACTCTTATTTTGGTAATAGCCCATAAGCTTAACTTTTAGAAAATTCAGCTTGATACAAGAAAATAATTCATCATAATTAGACAATATAATATTTCCCCTTTTGAGGCAAAATATATAAATCAATACTTGTCTACATGACTTGCAAAATGTCTATACACTAAGACTGCTACACTCTGTAAGGTAACCAAAGTTAAGGGATCCACACCCTTTAGAAAACACAATTTGTCTGGGGGATGGTTGCACATATATTTAAATATGTTAAAACCACCGAATTGTATATTTTAAATGTGTGATTTATATGGTATGTGAATTGTATCTCATGAAGGCTTTTTAAACAAAACAACACTGCTGTAACTTAGACCAAAAAAAAAAAAAATTTGTCACACATTGTTCTTTTCAGACATATTTTTATAAAGACAGAAATTAACATTTGTAGCATCAGCAAATTTGATTAGCAAATGTTACCCATGTAGGTATAATTGTCTAATCTGCAGCCAAAGTGTGCCCCTGATGCTAACCACCCCTATAACTGAATAATCTATAAATTACAAAATGAGTTGTAATCCCCCATCCACTACCAGAACATGCCCTGTAACATACGGTGATTCTAAAAGAAACACAACCGCATGTGCCACCTCAATAGTTTCTCCAAACCTTCCAAGAGGAATTTTTTTCTTTAAATGTTCTTCTTTCAAGTCTTTTGTCATATCTGTGTGTACGAATCCTAAAAGAGAAACGTTTGTTTAGTTGAAAATGGTACACACTAACACATCTGCTGAATTTCAAAAAAACATAATAAATTTGTTTCTGAACATTTTAATTTGAAATTTTTTTTTTTTTTTGAGACAAGGTCTTGCTCTGTCACCCAGGCTACAACACAGTGGTGCAAAGACGACTCATTATAGCCTGGACCTCCGGGGCACAAGTGATCCTCTTGCCTCAGCCTCCCAAGTAACTGGGACTATAGGTGTGCACCACCACACTCAGCTAGTTTTTGTACTTTTTGTAGAGATGGGGTTTTGTCATGTGGCCCAGGCTGGTCTCAAACTCCTGGACTCAAGGGATCGGCCCACCTCAGCCTCCCAAAGTGCTGGGATTACAGGTATGAGCCACCACACCCACTCTATAATTTGAAATTATTAAATAATTTTAATAGTTTTGTTGGCTGGGTGTGGTGGCTCAAGCCTGTTACCCCAGCACTTTGGGAGGCCAAGGCGGGCAGATCACCTGAGGGCAGGAGTTCGAGACCAGCCTGCCCAACATGGTGAAACCCCATCTCTACTAAAAATACAAAACACTAGTTGGGTGTGGTGGCAGGCGCCTGTAATCCCAGCTACTCAGAAGTCTGAGGCAGGAGAATTGCTTGAACCTGGGAGGCGGGCGGAGGTTGGAGTGAGTCTAGATCGCGTCACTGCGCCCCAGGCCTGGGCGATGAGCGAAACTCCATCTCAAAAAAAGCAAAACAAAACAAAATAGTTTTGTTAGTAATCAAGACACCAAACCTATATTTTTATACAAGTTAACTCAATGAATATTTACTGGACACTAAAATATCTGACCCCCAAGTATCTGGCCCACCTAGCAAAATGTAAGTAAGTAGATACAAACATGAATGAAACAAAATTCCACTCTTTGGGGAACCTATGATTTGTGGAGGAAATGGTCACTTGAACACCCAATTATGATGTAAGAAGTCTGGTGAATATCCTGATAGAAGTATACATAAAATACCACAGAAGAGATTAATTTTCACTAAGGTAGGGATAGAAGAGAGTGGAAAGTAGTGTCAAAGGAAGGAAGGCATCACAAAAGTGGACACATGAACTGATTTGGTAGCTGATGATTAGAAAGGCCGGCATTTCCCATATACGTGTTTTAAAATCTTATGATCATATCGAATTCTGATACAAGTAAACACAGAAAATTCAAAATTTAATATAGTATTGGTGTATTCAGTAAAGCCTGACGAGAATATGTTCTAAAGAATGTATTAAGTTCTATAGTATAAAGAACTAACTACGTATTATATAACCAACTAATCCTAAATAATTGCAAATATATACCAGGGAGAACTGTAGACTTATGAAGAAAATCTTATAAGATTAATACAAGACATACAAATACACATTATTAATAAAATGCTTAACTTAAAATCAGTATCCTGTATATTACTCAATCATTTGGGTTATTAAAAAGAAAGCAATACTTAACCTCATGAAAAGAATAGTTAGAAAAAAATTTTTTTAAGGTCAGGAAAAATAGATGGACTAAAAGTTCAACATGACATGTGAAGTAAACATTTAACGTGCAATCACAAAAATATAGTTTCCAAATTGCCTTATATTAAAACTAAATCATTTATAGCTCAAACCATAGATAAACCTAAATATATTGCCTTTTAAAGTACCATAATAAATGTGAAGTAAACAATGAATTAAGAATTAACATTAGGCCATTGGTTTATTACGCAATACTGTGCAATTACTGAACTTCCCTTTCTTTAGGTTTGCATATTCTATGCATATAGAATAGAATATATATCTATGCATATTCTTAAAAGTCTTGTGAAAAATATTCATAGATTTGTCTATCACGAAGCTTATGAATGACACTTTCATTAGGGAAAAACTGAAACAAGCTAAATGTCTTTCAATAAGAAACTGGTTAAATAAGTTATGATACATCCATACAACAAAATAATGCAGGTATTAAAAATAATGCTATATGTTCTCACTTGTAACTGGGAGCTAAAGAATGTGTATACATGGATGTGATGACAATGGAGATTTAGAAGGGTGAGAGGGTGGGACGGAGGTGAATAAGAAATTACCTAATGGGTACAATGTGTGTTATTCAGGTGACAGACACCCTAAAAGCCCTGACTTCCCACTATGAAATCTATGCGTGTAACAAAACTGCATCTGCACCTGCATTCATTTGTATTTATACAAATAAATGAATAAAGATAAAAATAAAAAATTAAAATTATGCTAGAGAAGGATATTTAAATCTAAAAATAACATTTGTGTATAAAATGTAGGTTACAAATGAATTGTTATACCACTATTAAAAACACAACAAAAAACTTATACTAATGACTGAAAAAAGTATTATTATACCAAAATATTAACAGTGATTATCATTAGATACTAGAATTACAGGTAATGATTTTTATTTTCTTTATATTTTTCTGCTTTTTGCAAACTATCTACAACAGATATATATATTACTTTTGTATTCAGATAAAAAGTTGTCGAAAAAATACACACAGTACTACCTTCAGATAGTTTGTAATGAAGGCCTGGAATAACAAAACTAATTTTGTATTATGTGTGTTTCACTGTGAAATTACACTGTGAAATACAGTCTTCTCTGCCATAAAATCTTACCGCATTTATTTTAAAAGTCAGCAATATTTCCTTCATATCCTCTCATCTTTAAGAATGAGAAGGCCAGAAGGAATGCAAGAATAAAAGGAGGAGCAGCTAACACAGATATCGATACTAGCCTCTGTAGAACTTCCAACGAACTGTAAATGAAACTTAATTTACAGTGAAGAGTCACAATAATCAACAGGCAATCCAGTCATCTTAACAATATCATGGGGGTTCTTGCTATCCAAAGTTTCCTGCCTTTAGACACACGTATCTTCCTTTTTATTTTGTTTTATTTTATTTTATTTTTTTTGACAAGAGTCTCACTCTGTCACCAGGCTGGAGTGCAGTAGTGCGATCTCGGCTCACCACAACCTCCGCCTCCTGGGTTCAAGCAATTCTCCTGCCTCAGCCTCCCCAGTAGCTGGGACTACAGGCATATGCCATCACGCCCAGCTAATTCTTGTATTTTTAGTAGAGACGGGGTTTCACCAGGTTGGCCAGGATGGTCCTGAACTCCTGACCTCAGGTGATCCACCCACCTCAGCCTCCCAAAGTGCTAGGATTACAGGCGTGAGCCACTGTGCCCAGCCAACAAAAGTATTTTTAAAAGTGCCTCAGAGAGTATCCTAGGAAGCAAACCTCATCTCATAATAAAAGCAGAATGAATAAAAATTGTCAAAAACATGTAAAAGTTCATGTTATTTTCTCAAAGACAGACACAACTATCCTTTAAGTTCTTTTCGAACTCTAGCAAAATTAGCATAGAATACTTCCCAGTAACTCTCACAAACTCTCAGCATAAAAATTGATGCATTTTAACCTAAAAAACAAAAACTGAAAAACACGATAAACTACAGTAGAAATGGTTTGCAAGAAAGACCTTGTGACTATGCAAATCCCAGGCTCAACTTCTGACTCTGCTGGCCTGGCCTTTTCTCAAAGGCAGTATTTTGTGGTTAAAAAAAACCACTGGATTAGGATACATTAAACTAGATTCTGTTTCCTGCTCTGCTAATACTATTAAAGCTATAACCCGAGAAAAATCATGTGCCAAGACCAGCTCAGTCATGGAGACCCCAACTCAGCAGCGCTAGAGGAATTAAAGACACACATACAGAAATATAGAGTGTGGAGTGGGAAATCAGGCGTCTTACAGCCTTCAGAGCTGAAAGCCTCGAACAGAGATTTACCCACATATTTACTGACAGCCAGCCAGTGATAAGCATTGTTCCTATAGATTATAGATTAACTAAAAGTATTCCTTATGGGAAACAAAGGGATGGGCCGAAATGAAGGGATGGGTCTGGCTAGTTATCTGCAGCAGGAGCATGTCCTTAAGGTGCAAATCACTCATGCTATTATTGTTTGTGGTTCAGGAACACCTTTAAGAAGTTTTCCACCCTGGGTGGGCCAGGTGTTCCTTGCCCTCATTCCAGTAAACCCACAACCTTCAGCATGGGCGTCATGGCCATCATGAACATGTCACAGTGCTGCAGAGATTTTGTTTATGGTCAGTTTTGGGGCCAGTTTATGGCCACATTTGGGGGCCTGTTTCCAACAGTCATATACTATTTGCAACTGAATGACTGTTTCTGTATCATAAAATGAATGACATAGATGGAAAATGACAGATCTCTGAGGTTTCTTTTTTCTTTTTTGCTTTTTTTTTTTTTTTTTGAGACAGTCTGGCTCTGTCACCCAAGCTGGAGTGCAGTGGCACAACTGTGGCTCACTGCAACCTCTGCCTCCCAGGTTCAAGCGATTCTCCTGCCTCAGCCTCCCCAGTAGCTGGTACTACAGGCGCTTGTCAACATGCTCGGCTAGTTTTTGGTTTTTTTGTTTTTGTTTTTTTTTTTTGAGACGGAGTTTGGCTCCTGTCACACAGGCTAGAGTGCAATGGCATGATCTCAGCTCACTGAAACCTCCACCTCCCGGGTTCATGCCTTAGCCTCCTGAGTAGTTAGGATTCCATGCATTCGTCACCACACCAGGCTAATTTTGTATTTTTAGTAGAGGCAGGGTTTCTCCAGGTTGGTTGCGCTGGTCTCAAACTCCTGGCCTTAAGTGATCAGCCTGCCTTGGCTGATCCCAAAGTACTGGGATTACAGGCGTAAGCCACCATGCAGCCTGGCCTGAGGTTTCTGTTAGCCCTGCAACCCTATGATTCAAAGATTAAAAGTATGCCTCATTAAGTACCCTTCATGACAACTTTACTTGAAATTTAGGAAAGTAAGTTCCCCTAAAAGGGCCCTCAGTTCTCACATTGGTAGGTACATAGAGGTTAGAATACTTCCAATTCAAGAAGCACTAATGCTAACCTGGGTTTTCATCCATGCTGTGTTGAAAGGAACTGATTGGCCCTTCTTCTGGGTAGATGCTAGTTCTGATATGTTTGTCCTTTTGGAGACAAAAAGTAAGGCCACAAAAGTTGTGAGTGACCATTTGAACATGTTTTTTCACCTCGGGGAAAAAAGCAGATCTAGAATAAGGCATGAGATACTGGAAGGTCTCCAAGCCTTAGACAGGCAAGGAGACCTAAGCAGTGAGACACTTTCAGGGACAATCCCAGAGAGATGGAAAGATAACTTCTACCACACAGACACAGGCTGGCACCCTTCTTTCTGCTTGTATTACTTTCTAGTCTGTGCTCTCTCTGCTTGGCCCCAAAGGACTCTCCCCCATATCATCCTTTCACTTCATTTGTAAAACTCTGGAAATTTTGCTCGACTCCCCTTTTTGCTAGGTATACATTTACAATGCCTTTCACACTAGGCTATAAAAATTACAAACTACCAGTAGGTGCCACTGTCCACAAATAATGCTACTGCATCTCCTGGAGAGTTAGGGGTTTCCAATTTGGAGGACAGACATGTGATCCCCCAAAAACAACCAAGTAAGCTAGATATGGAACAGATAAAGGCTGACATCTTGAAGCTTTTAATAAGGTCATGTTAAACATTACAGCCTGGATTCACTTCTGCTATGGTCTATGTCTATGTTAGGTCGGATCTGTACTTTCTGAATCCAACATGATTACAAGAAGTCCAGAACAGGAATGATGTTCAGCCACCCACCTCGAATGAAGAGTCTCCCTCTACTGCTCAAGCTTAGAAGACAAGGGTGTGATTTATTTAGGGAAAGCTTGCCACAACCTCTCCCGAGACCTATGAATGGATACTTGGGATAACAAATATCAGGGGACAGCTGCTAGCCATCATTGAACTGTGCACTAAAAGTAAAGTGGATGAAAGAGGCCAAGCTGAAAGGAAGGGATGAATTCACCAATGCTAGTTTTTCCTCTGTGATTATGTTATTTTCTATGGAGGACAAGCACATGTCCAAAGAGCCTCTCTTCATTTTCTGTAGCTTTTTAAAACATGTATAAACTTTACATTTTTGAGGAATTTTAGGTTTACAGTAAATTGAACACAACGTTCAGATAGATCCCATGCACCCCCTTTTCACCCCTCCTTCCCATTTCCCCCTATTACTAACATCTTACCTTAGTGTGGCACATTTTTTACAACTGATAAACCAATATTGATACATTATTAAGTAAAGCCCATGGTTTATATTAGGGTTCACTCTTTATTTTATGTATTTATTTATTCATTTATTTAATACCATTTTGTCTTCACAAGCTAAGAGGTCACTCTTTAAACTGTACAGTTCTACAGGTCTGGACAAATGCATAATATCATGTGTCCACCATTATAGTAGCATACAGAATAGTTTTACTGCCCTAACAATCTGTCTGTAGCTTTTTAAAACTCATGTATCTGTCCCCACTTTATCAGAAATTAAAATTTATCAGAAATTAAAAATGTAAAGCTAGTCTCTAATGATAAATTACTCTGGGCTCTATGGAACTTCCATGTCATTTTACATTAAAGGTTATGAACCACATGATCTTCATTTATAAATATATTCACAACCTAGGGCATGACATATAAATAGTCTCTTGGATTCCATATCATGTATCACAGACTTGAAGAGAGAGATTAAGAGTAGAGTCCTTAAACAACTCACACACCCTTCTTTCTGCTTATATTACTTTCCGGTCTGTGCTCTCTCTTCTTGGCCCCAAAGGACTCTTCCCCCATATCATTCTTTCACTTCATTTATAAAATTCTGGAAATTGTGTGCTCTACTCCCCTTTTTGCCAGGTATATATTTACAATGCCTTTCAAAATAGGCTATAAAATTTACAAACTGCCAGTAGATGCCACTGTCCAACAAATGATGCTACTGCATCACCTGGACAGTCAGAGGTTTCCAATTGGCTACAAAGTAATCACTTCTTAAGTCAATGAAAAGATAACTGAAATGACAAGCACTAAACCAATTTAGAGTAAAGATACTTCTAGTTTAGTTCCATATATGTGATTAAAAACCCAGTACAATTTTTACAGGAACTCTTTAGGAACAGGGATACTCTTGCTCATAAAAGTAAATGCATGGCTCCCGCCCAGTGAGAATTTATATTTGATAAATTCTAAAGATACAGGCTAGGCGTGGTGGCTTATGCCTGTATTCCCAGCTACTACTGAGGCAGGAGGATAGCTTGAGCCCAGAAGGTCAAGGCTGCAGTGAGCCAAGACTGCACCACTATACTCCAACCTAGGCAACAGAGTGAAACCCCATCTCAAAAAAAATTTTTAACAATTTTTTTTAAAAAGATTGTTTCCTTTATCTATTTCTGACTAGCTATATAGTATAAATAGAAACACTTCATTTCCATATTCCTAGGTCATTATTTTAGTTTTCAACATTTTTATATACAGCAGAGCCTTTATATTTAAAAAGGCATCAGGATTTTAGCTTATCACTAGTACTAACGATTGTGAGATGGGGCACTATTTGATGTATCTACCAGCTCAGATGTCCACTCTTTGATTAAAGTTTCCAGGACTCAAAAATAACAAAAACAACCACAGACACTTTTCTAAGGGAGAAGAAATAAGGCTCTTACCAAAAAACCAAACCAAGATTTTAACCAGAACAAATTTCTGTCTTAATATTATGTTTGTAGAAGGAAGCAGAGTGAGAAATCTACTTCATTCCAAACAGCACATAAGAACACTTAGAATATCTGCTCTGAGTAGCTGCCAAACTCATGCAAATCTTTGTCACCAAGATTTTCTCCAAGCAGTAAACACAAAAGCTCTTCAACTTAAAAAATAAATAAATAAAAGTGCTGAAACACTTAAAGTATCCTCTAGAAATAAACACAATACTATTTGTCAAAATTAAAAATGCATATACCTCTGAGGTCTTGGCAGTTCCAGTCCCAAGATTACACTCATATACTTGCAAATGTGTAAAATAAACTATATACAAGTATTGTCACTGCAGTTGTAACAGAAAAAGTTCAGAACAAAATAAATGCCCATCAAAAGACAACAGGTTAAATAAGTTAGGCATACCCTTAAAACAAACATTATTTTCTGTTTTCATTCAGCCATTAAAAGTGACACAACAGTCACAAAACACCAATTATTACATGATTCCATTTATATGAAATGTCCGGAATACGCAAATCTGTAGAGCCAGAAAGTAGTTTAGTGGTTACCAAAACCTGGGGAGATTGGAAAGAAATAGGGAATGAATGCTAATGGGTTTAGGATTTCTTTAAAGATGATGCAAATATTCTAAAATTTACTGTGGTAAAGATTGAACAATTCTGTGACTTACTAAAACCACTGAATTGTACAATTTAAATGGGTGAATTGTATGGTATGTGAATTGTATTTCCACAAAGCTGTTATTTTAGAAAGTGAAGCAGCTCTAAATGGAAAAACATAGAAACATCACCAAGGTATATTGTTCTATGAAAAAAGGAAGATACAGAACACTGTGAATTGTATGATACGATTTGTGTTTTCTTACACTCACGCCTAGCCTGCTTTATTGGCTTATATGAAATACAAAAGAAACTATGTAGTTAACAGCAATTACTTTTAAGTAACTGAATGTCCAGAGGAGAAAAGATTCTTCATGCTTTTTGTACTTTTGAATTTTATACAATATTATCTATTCAAAACACATTTTTTTGAAGTAATATAGCCATTATAGGTTCCATTTATCAAATATTGTTTCTAATATTCAACATTTTCCAATCAGTAAGATTTACCATGAACAGTTTATTTCATATTTAAAGTAATACCAAAGATTAGCAGCTATTGATCTATAAGAACCGTCAACAGTATTAGGCAATGAATGGCAGCCTAATGTATTATTTTCCTTGTTCCTTGCTTTTCCTGTTATAATTTGCTTTTAAACTGTTTTCCTGCTAATTGGAAACTCTATTTGAAGGTGACCAGGAAAACTGACATAAAAGGACACATATTTGTTAACTCTGATGTTTGTTAGCTCTGTTAGAAGATCTGTTGAAGAATCTGGTTGAAATTACTATCTAAAATAAAGTTGGTAAATAATCCATAGAACTGATGTAATTCTACTATTTCAAGTTGCACTTTGCTTCTGACTAATGATGCATATTCATACCATCAAATCTGCTAAAAACACATAAAGGCCACCCTATTAAATGGCAACATGTTCAGCTACAGGTCGTTATCTGTAGTATAAATTGCACTGGAAATCCATAATATATAAATATATATTATGCTCTATAAGGGTTCTATGCTCAACGAAAAAGGGGAGTGATAAATCAAACCACCACTTTCAAAAAAAAAAAAAAAAAGACTGCACTGGAAAGTAAAATCTTTAAGAAAGAAAGACTACAACCACACTTCCATAACAAGCTTAAAACTTCCCCTTAGTATGCAAACTGGATTCCCACTATTTAGTCTACTGCCTTCACAACTATTTACTCTTAACTAGACAAAATTAAGCATTCTTTCCTTCTTCAACATTTCCATAGCACCATATATGTACCTCTATTTTATATGTATCATAAGACATTGCAATTATTTGTTTACATGTCAGTCTTTTTCACTATACTTAGCTCCTTGTGCAGAAATATCTATTCATTCCTGTATTTGGGGAGCTAGCACAGCCCCTGCACGTAGGAGACATGCCAGAAAGTTTACTTCATGAGTTACTGTTAGCTAAGAACACTTGCATTTCCTGTAAACCATTCAGCTTTTAAATTATCATGAACTAAAATTAACCCTTCATTACCCACAGTATTCCAATCCTGAAAAGAGAGGGAAGCAAATACATGTAGTTCCAAACCACAAATAATTTATTCCATAGATGGTTCATCTAGGCTAACGCTAAAAATCAATCAGCTTGCATAAAGCATACACAAAGAGAAAACAGCACTAAGATAACAAAAATGCTGCTTTTGGATTGCTTTTTCTTTTTCTTTCTCTTCCTACTCCCAGAAAATAGATGTATCTGAACCACAGTCACTTATCAAATATTCATAGATTTAGAATGTCTGAATGTAGCTAGTCGCTGTGCCAAAAAAAAAAGAATTGAAATAAAGACACACTATAGACCAAAAGGGTTAACAGGATATTCTGATAAATCCCTGATACCTGCTGGCTCAACCTCAGTGCCAAAGAAAACACCAACTGTAAGGTCCAAGCTGGAGCCGTTAGTGACTGGAAAGGGAAAGGTGGCAAACATCTACTTCAGCCCTCTCTTCCTTACAAACGACCAACGAACCAAAATAAACTGCCTTTTCTTATATAGGTGATTAATTCTTAAGTACCTACAGTAGGCTAGGACAAAGATTCCACGGCTAACTGGCAGAGGTAGATAAAAACACTTGTGTTACTCAGAAACCAAGTAAATACCTAATCAAAATTTCTAGCACACCAGCTAATTAGTGATAACGTATTTTTGAGTTTTAGCACCTTTTTATTACCCTTTTCATTAATCCAGGCAATTTTATCAACTAGTAACCTGGCAAAAGGCAAATAATGGAAAAGTAAAAATTAGGAAAATGGGAGGTTCCAGATAGTTTACACAGACCATAGTAGTAAAAGAACAAAACTATCTAAAGTTTGTGTAATGATATAAAGGAAACCTAAAAAGAAATTTTTTATTTGTATAGAGACAGGGTCTCGCTCTGTCACCTAGGCTGGAGTACAATGGCATGATCATAGCTCACTGCAACCTCCAACTCCTGGGCTCCAGCAATCCTCCTGCTTTAGCCTCCCAAGTAGCTGGGACTATAGGTATGCACCACTATGCCCAGCTAATTTTTTTTTCTTTCAGTACGGACAGCATCTTGCTATGTTGCTCAGGCTGATCTGGAACTCCTGGCCTCACAATACTCCTGCCTCAGCCTCCTGCATGAGCTACCACACCTGGCAGGACATTATTTTTAAGCTTCCATTAGGTGGAAATCAAAAGACAAAGCTTTTAGTAACAGTTCTTCCATAAACTAGATGTATAACCTTAGGCAAGTCACTCTGAATCCCAGGTACAGTTTTCTAATCTACAAAAATGACTGGAAAAAATGATCTCTAAGACCCTCTCCACCTTAAGTTATTCCATTAGTGCAAAATTTAAAAATAAAGACTCTTATGTTTTGGATGTTTGTCCCCTCCAAATCTCATGTTGAAATGTGATTCCCAGTGTCGGAGGTGGGCCTAGCGGGAGGTGTTTGGGTCATGGAGGCGGATTCTTCATGAATAGATTGGTGCCGTCCACATGTAACAAATGAGTTCTCGCTGTTCACACCAGAGCTGATTGTTTAGAGCCTGCCACCTCCTTTCTCTCTTGCTCTTGCTACCCCCATATGACTTGCCTGCTACCTCTTTACCTTCTGCTATGATTGAACAAAAGCTTCCTTGGCCTCACCAGAAGCTGAGCAGATGCTGGTGTCATGCTTGTACAGCCTGCAGACCCGAGAGCCAAATAAGCCTCTTTTCTTTATGAATTACCTCAGATAGCCCTTTATATAAATGCAAACAGGCTAATAGATAGACTTTATATAGAATATGAGGTACAAGAAATTTTTTTGAGTCTCCCAGTTATTTCATTCTTTTCACAATCATTTTACAAACTATTCTACCAAGATGTCAATTACTAATGTTCCAAATAATGGTTTCCTGATAAAACAATAATCATAATCAAGTTATTTTAATAAAGTTTTCACTAACCTGGTGCAACTACATTCACTCTAATTTTCTTTCTTGCTACCTCTTTAGCAAGAGCACGTGAAAATCCAACTAATCCTCCTTTACTGGCACTGTAAACAGACTGGCCAGAATTGCCTTTTAAGCCAACAATGCTTCCTAGGACAAAAAAAAAAAAAAAAACAAGCATATTAAATTCAATTAATGGGGTTACTTGAAAATTCAGAAAATTTATAGTAAACAAAAAGGTAAAACCCACTTCACCTTGTCCTTTGTTAAAATTAGAAATTCTAACCATTGTCATCAGTCATTTACGGAAGATATAAGAGTCCAAGTCTGCTCCAGATACATACAGAAAACAGCATCTGAAAGCAGCTGATATAAAACTGCTAATGCAGGTGCTTGCAAATTGATCCATTATGTGAAGGGGACATACTCTAATTTGTGAGTATGTCAGATATGATGAAAACTCTGTATGAAAATTCTGTGGTATTTATAAAGGCTTCCAGCAGGTAGAGGTTAAAGCCAAAAAAAAATTAGTCAGACAAAAGCTGACTAATTTTATGATTCTACAACACAGACATAAGGCAGAAAGCTCTCATTTTCTCTTTAAAAACTAGTTCATTTAAAGACAAATCTCACTAAAATTGAATTATGTGCATAACTCATTTTATTGTTCTGCTTCATTGTGCTTTGCAGATATTGTGGGGGTTTTTTTGTTTTTTTTTGTTTTTTTTTTTAACAAATTGAAGGCTTGCAGCAACCCTTCATCAAGCAATCCTATTAGCACTTTTCCAACAGCATGGCTCGCTGTGAGCAGTGCTCACTCTGTGTCTCTTTGTCGCATTTTGATAATTTTCACACCATCTTAAACCTTTTCATTATTATTATGTCTGTTATAATGATCTGTGGTCAGTGATTCTTGATGTTCACTGCTGTTGGGGTGCCACAAACAAAATATTACTCCTCATTGACAATGCATCTGCTCACCAAAGAGCTCCGATGGAGAGATGTGCAAGGAGATTAATGTTGTTTTTGTGCCTGTTAACACGATATCCTTTCTTCAGCTCATGGATCAAGCGATAATTTTGACTTTCAAGTCTTATTTAAGAAACACTTTATAAGTCTATAGCAGTCATAAATAGTAATTCCTCTCAGGAATCTGGGCAAAGTAAATTGACAGCCTTCTGGCAAGGATTCACTGTTCCATATATCATTCAGAACATTTGTGATTCATGGCAGGACGTCAAAATATCAACATTAACAGGAGTTTGAAAGAAGTTATTTCAACCCTCATGGACGACTTTGTGGGGTTCAAGACTTCAATGGAGCAGAATTACAACTGGAGCCTGAAGATGTGACCGAATTGCTGTAATCTCATGATAAAACAAATGGGTGAGGAGTGGCTTCTTATGTATGGATAAACAAAGTTGTTTCTCAAGATGGAATCTACTCCTTATGAAGATGTGAATAGTGTTGAAATGACATAGGATTTAGAATACCCTACAAACTTAGTTGATAAAGCAATGGCAGGGATTGAGAGGAGTGGCTCCAGTTTTTAAAGTTCTACTTGGATAAAAAATTTTGTCTTAAGAAATTGCCACAGCCACCATTATCAGTCAGCAGCCATCAACATCAAGGCGGGACCCTATGCTAGCAAAAAGATTATGACTTACAAGAAGCTTAGATGATCATTAGCACTTTTTAGCAATAAAGTATTTTTTAGCAATATTTACTTTGTTTTTTAGATATAATGCTACTGCATACTTAATATATCATAATATAACTTTTACATGTACTGAGAAACTAAACAATTGGATAAGACAAAATTTGACACATTGAATGACTCTTCATTTCATGAAAGATTTCTCTGCAGCATGTGATGCTGTTTGATAGCATTTTATCCAAGTAGAACTTTAAAAATTGGAGCCACTCCTCTCAATCCCTGCTATTGCTTTATCAACTAAGTTTATAGGATATTCTAAATTCTTTGTCATTTCAACACTATTCATATCTTCACAAGGAGTAGATTCCATCTTGAGAAACAACTTTATCCATACATAAGAAGCAACTCCTCACTCATTTGTTTTATCATGAGATTGCAGCAATTCAATTTGTGTGACTTACATTCTTGAGATATTCGCTTTATTCTGGTGGAGTAGAACCAAAGCTACAATATCTGCGAGACATGCTTGTACTGTCGATCTAAATTGGCAAAGCTTCAATTATAAACATTTTGTAAAAGTGCAATTTCATTACATTCAGTGATGTATTGTAAATTGTACTGCCTGCTGAAGATTCTTGAGTGACCATCTCTAATGAATATGTAATAATTTTTAATTCAAGTATCAACTATATGCAAATAAATTCTTGCAAAACAGAAGTGGGGAAGTAATTTTCTGCACCACTGACCTGTACTTATGATATAAAAATTAATCAAGGACCTCACAAAATTTTTTAAAAGTAATTTTAAAAAAAGAAAACATTCCAAACATCTATTAGAATCAACAAGTTCAGTATTAGAATATTTATCTACATTATATATTGTTGGCCAGTTAATAATAAAGGAAGAGAACTATGCAGTACACAGACAGAAAAGACATCAGACTGAAGAAATGCATATGGAGAGAAAAAGAAGTGTTTATCAGAAAAAAATAGAGAGAGACACAAAAAAAGAAAAATACATGCACAAAAAAAATACCAAACAGGGCTGGTCAGATCGTAGCAGGTTATCAGAACTTACTAACAATAGTGTCACTAAAGTTGGTGGCTAAATATGAGTGGCTTTAAAAAAAAAAAAAAAAGAAATACCAAACAGAAGCTTTAGCAGCTTTGATTTGTGCCACGCACTACTTTTCATCAGGTCAAAAAGTGATAATTTCTGAAATATCAATGAAGTGTCTGGCAGTTTAAAGTAGTCCTTTCTGCAGTAAGATTCTCAATTTACTTTTTATTATCTATTATTTACTTTTAGCTCAATTCTAAAAGTTTTGCATGCATAAGGAGGACTGATGGGTTTTTTTAAATACACCTAAAAACAAAAAGAATATTTTAGAGTTAAATAAATATACCTCAGGTTATCAGGTGACAGATACAGGCCTGTCTGCCTACTTATAAATATTCCAAGTCCTTATCTGGCTGTGTTAAAAGGCAAAGGTTGACTCATTGACTAATCTCTTATATAAGAAAACAGATCCCTTAAATCTTTAACGGTAAATGTCCAAAATGCTCTCATGTCCCCTCAGTTTATTAGCATAGTATTCTTTCCTTTTCTCGTTTTCAAAACAGAAAAACCCTAAATTCTGGCTTGAAAAACCATTTCCTACATTTAAAAGAACAGGGTCGTTTACTTGTATGGAGCAGCATCCCCCTTTTGTGGCCTTTTAAGGTTTTACCATTTGAAAATAAAAACAAATTGTATACTAGTATTTCCAAATTACCAAACTGAAATAAAATTTCAAGTCTTTTTGCATTTTAAGTTCTACAGGCATATACTCCACAGTTTATCTGCCCTGTGGGTTAGATGAACTGAAAACTAAGGGTTACTTACACCCATTCTTAAAAACAGAGAAATTTTATCCTCCTTTTAACCTCTACACAAGATTTAATAGTAACCCACGCAACTGCTGTACACAATATTACTTAGCCCCTACTGTCTACTTTAATTCCTTGTCCATGTTTTAAAAATTAGGTTCCTGGCTAGGCACGTGGCTCACGCCTATAATCCCAGCACTTCAGGAGGATCACTTGAGCCCAGGAGTTAAAGACCAGCCTGGGCCACACAGTGTGACCTTGTCTCTATTTAAAAAAAACAAACAAAAAGTTTCACATAAAAATCAGGATGGTCCAATTTCTCTTGAAAAATCAAAATTGCTGGCAAAACTGGGACCACATTCTTGCACACCAACAATCTACTGAATCTGAGTAGTGGCCTCCACCATTCCATATGGGCGCTCGATATCATTTATCACATGGCTGGTACTGTCATTTTTCTAGTACTCAGTGGTGTCACTCATTTAACACCGGCCTGACTCCTACAGGGATGTGAATGTGTGACTCTTATTTTACTCATTAATCAATTAATTAAATCTTTTCCATAGATAATATAAATTTCATTCATGTTTCACAATAAATTACAAATTAGCGGATTAAATATTTTATGGTAAGGTATTATGGGATAATTATAAATTCACAAAGGTGAAGACTCACCTACATTAACAATAGACCCTCCTTGTTGTTGAATCATAGCCCTCATGGCAGCTTTACACGTCAGCATGGAACCCAAGAGGTTAGTATGAAGCTGAGATACCATATCTTCAGTTTTCGTTCTTACTAAAAGACTATCCCTACAAAATGAAACAGCATATAACAGTATATAGTAAGATAAAAACAAACAAAAAAAGTCAAGACTAATGACATTTTTACTGAAAGTAGAGTGCAAGAAGTGCTTCCTATCTGAGCTAGAATAACTAGAACACCTAGAGTCCCATTTTGAACTTGGCTTGAGAAACATTAAAATAACAACTGATAAACCAAAAAGGATCCACTTGGAAGACAGGTTCTTACCCCGTCTCAGCTTGAGTGGAAATATTCTTAACCCCTAAAAGTAGTACCATGTAGCCAAAATAGTTTGAATGACCTGAGCAACTGTCATACTAAGCCTTGTTTAGCAAGAAAATTAATGTTATTCTAAATATTCTCTCATAAATTCATCTTTTAAAAAATAATATCCACTCCATGATTCTATTAGTGTTAAGTTCACAAACTGGCAAAACGTATATATGGTGACAAAACTCATAAAATACTTACCAACAAGAAAGTATTGAGAAGACACTGCCTTCTGGAGCACTGGAAACATTCTACACCTCAATATGTGTGATGACTACAATGTTAAAATCGATTAAGCTGGGCCGGGCGCGGTGGCTCATGCCCGTAATCCCAGCACTTTGGGAGGCCGAGGGGGGCAGATCACGAGGTCAGGAGATCAAGACCATCCTGGCTAACACGGTGAAACCCCGTCTCTACTAAAAATACAGAAAAATTAGCCAGGCGTGATGGCAGGTGCCTGTAGTCCCAGCTACTCGGGAGGCTGAGGCGGGAGAATGGCGTGAACCCGGCAGGCGGAGCTTGCAGTAAGCCGAGATCCCGCCACTGCACTCCAGTGTGGGGGGACAGAGCGAGACTACGCCTCAAAAAATAAAAATTAAAAAAAAATAAAATAAAATTTAAAAATCGATTAAGCTGGACATTTATTATATGTTGTATCTCAATATAAAAGAATTATGGATTGACAAGTTTTAAAATAGTTTTTACTCCCAGTTAGAAATAAAATAAACATATTAACTTATACTAATCAAAGACATATTAGGAATAAAAGTTGTAAATATATATCAGAAATTTATTTAAATCTGTGACCAACCTGTTAATACCAGCTGCATTTACCAAGAAATTTACTCGACCTAAATGTTTCTCCATCTCTTCAAATGTATTTTGAACATCATGTTCTTTAGCAACATCACAGCTAAATGCCAAATGATCTCCTACATAACAAAGTCAAATAAGAATTAATTATAAGTTATAACTCAAATTTTAAATGTACTCAATACACATTCGTTAAGCATTTACCTAAGATGGCAGGCCTGTGCTAATCTAGAACCTAGAGATTAAAAAAGTAATGTCATGAGGCCTGGCTTTCATAGAGTTGGTCTAATCAAACTGGGATGGGGGAACAAAGAGGAAATAAAGTACTACTACAGAAAGTTAATTTTAAAATTTTCTTTTTAATCAACAAAGAGGGGAGGGCTTTTTCAAGTTATAAAGCCTCTGTAAGATTCATCTAATAGTATTTATAGCTTTAACACTGAACTCACGCTACCCAATCAGACAGTCTTCTGGGTTTTATATTCTTTTTTGAAATTTATGTCTAATTCTGTCAGGTTTTTGTTGAATTAGTTTCTTTGGCCCTGAACAGGAACTCTGAGGTTTCTTCTTTTTAAGTGCTACGGATGCACTATGGCACATATATTATAACGACTATTATTCAAACCTGACCATCAGGAGAGACGAGACAACACAGGAAGCTGTAAAAATGCTAAAACTATAAACCACAGGGGGGAAACACTTCTTACTAAAAGCAACTGTTACTTACCATTTTTAAAAAAATGGTTAAATGCCAAAAAACACTTCAAAGGAAAATAAAGCATCATTCCCTATGTAATAATCTACCATTTTAATACTCTAAAATGTAGAATTGTTTTTAAAAGCTAAAACAATTGCTTATTTCCTGTCTGACCTTGACAAATATGCTTACACCAACATTACGACATCAAGTTTTTGGAAACAGTAAGTGACCTGGGGAATTATACTTTCTACATGAAAACGAATCACTCATGGAACACGATTCAGAGGAATGCAGGGCCCAAAAGCATCCTGTGTCTTACTCTTGGTTTTCACCTGAAGACTTGTGGTGTCCAAAATCACCTTTGAAAGCTCAACTAATGGCATCAATCCAGTCCAGCAAACACTGAAGGCTTGGGGTGACTCGGTAAGGGTCACCACTCTTCCCCTCCTTTGTTAGAATGGCAAGGAATATGAGCTTCAAGAAGCATTCACTGGCACTCTCCCTGAGTTATAACTTACAGGATTTTTTTTCTTTTAGAGAGCCCAATACTCTCCCAACCGGCACTGAACAGGTGATACCAAACCGATCAATAATGTTAACTTAAAAAAGAACAGCCACACCTGGCGCCTATAGTCCCAGGTCCTTGGGAGGCTGCGGTGAGAAGATCTCCAGAGCCCAGTAAATCAGGAGTTGGAGTCCAGCCCAGGCAACATAATGGGAAGGAAGACCTCTCAAATAAAAAAAAGGCCGGGGCGTGGTGGCTCACACCTGTAATCCCAACACTTTGGGAGGCCGAGATGGGCGGATCACGAGGTCAGGAGATCTAGACCATCCTGGTCAACACGGTGAAACCCCATCTCTACTTAAAAAAAAAAAAAAAAAAAAAAAAATTAGCAGGGCTTGGTGGTGGGCGCCTGTAGTCCCAGCTACTCCGGAGGCTGAGGCAGCACAATGGCGCGAACCCGGGAGGCGGAGCTTGCAGTGAGCCGAGATAGCGCCACCGCAATCCAGCCTGGGCGACAGAGCGAGACTCCGTCTCAAAAAAAAAAAAAAAAAAAAACACAAACCACACACACACAAAAACAGTAAGAGCCACAAGACGCACCCCTAGGCTTCTATTCTCCCTATGCCTCCCTGATAGTAAATGAAGTATAATTTTGTCCAGTCTAGTAATTAAACAAATAGCATCTTCCGATCTTTCTAACGTCCTTTCTCCCTAAATTCAAGGAGAGTTAAATTCACAAAATGACTAATCCACTATTAATAACCCGGAAATAAAAAATCCTGAAGTTTAAATGCAATAAAAAAGAATTTGGCAGAACAAAGTTCAATTGTCCATTTGCAAAACTCACCAAAACAATTTAGTAACATTAAAAGCAAACCAGGTATATCTCAAAACTGGCTGGTACTCAAAAGGGTTTCTTCATGAAACACTGCTTTGTGCATTCGCGCAGGGCCAAAGCACCGCCCTTGGGCAAAACTGAAGGGAGCCCTTTAATACCTGCACTCCCACCTTTCCTGCCTGAAGTCCTTTCGGCCCAGCCCTGTCTCCGGGGGCCGAGAACTCGCCCTTTTCCCTACATTAAAAGTAAACGGTTACGTGGCTCTCTCCCACAACAGCGACGTTCCTCAGGGTTAGCACTAGCCGCAGGGCGGAGTGTGCTTATTAGTGGGGCCTTATAAGACTACGAGGTCTCAAAGAAAACCCCAAGTGTTCAGCCCTCGGCGGCAGGCTGCGCTGTCGGCGTTCTGCAAGGCACAGGGAGACCGGGGTTTTCTGCACGAGACGCATTCTACCCTTGGAACGGGAAAGCGCCTGCACGCGGTTGCATCGAGAAACCTCAGAGCCCTGTAAGACCATACCCGCTCGCTTCACAAAGATTTTAAGCGCCTGGACCGCGGCCATACAACTGGACAACTCCAGTTTGGTACCTACCGCCGAGGGCACCGGCGGCGGCTTTGGCCCCTTCCAGGTTTCTGGCAATGATCGCCAGGCGGTAGCCTTTCCGGGCCATTAACTGGGCCACAGCCCTGCCAATGCCTCGGGAACCTCCAAAAATAGCACACACTTTGTCCATCTCGGAGTCACAAACTCGACGGAAGGAGGGAGGGGAGTGGGAGTCCCTTTCCAAGTTCCGTTAAGCTTTTGAACAACCGCGGTTTCAAAAGAAAAACAAAAGACAACCCGCAGGAATAAATACGCCGCTCTACACCGACACCTCCTGCGGCCGGACTCTGGTAGTGCAAGAGGCGTAAAGAGGAGGGAAGACCTCGGCGACGCCGCGTCGACGTCATCGCGCACGGACTCTTCCGTGCCGCGCCTAACAAGTACGCCGGCGAGAGCTCCCCCCGGCGGAAGAATGGCCTGGAGGGGGTGCCTAGATGCATGCTGGGACCTGTAGTCTTGACGCAGGAGAGCAACTGGCGCAGGCGCGTTGCTCGGTGGGAAATGTACTTGTGGCACCCAGGGGGATCCTCTGTCTCCGCTGGGTCGTATCAGTCGGTGACCAATTAACCCGGTTTGTTCGGAATTGACAGGGTTGTCAAGACGCTGGGCTTTCCCTGGCAAACCGAGACGACTTGATCACGTAGTTAGAACCCAGAGCAAGCATTATTGGGCTTGAGCCGTTCGGGGCTCCGGTATTTGCCCTTCGCCCAGGTTTTGTTTTGCCTACAGACTTGATGTCCTACCTGTTGAAGAAGTCCCCAAGTATCGCACCCACACCAAAACCTACCCTATCTGTTCCTCCTCCAGGATGCTGCAGAAATGGACCTCTACCCGCCCAGATGTTTCCATTCATCGCGAAGGGTGTCCTGAAGATGAATGCCCTGTCGAACATCATCCAGCAGGAGGTCAAGGAATTTGAATGATTGAATAGTTTTGCAAGATCTATGAAACAAGCTGCGGCTGCTGTAGAGAAACAAAAATGGGTTCCTGGAATTCTAAAGATGTGCTGGGTGCTCTGACAGTTAATAAGCTAAAAAATTCAATGTTTGTTACAATCATAATGTAAAAAGAAAGCATTTCTTGATACAATATTATTTTACTAGATGATTCAGAAAAGTATGAACCATGGTCCCTACCACTAAAAAAAAACTACACCCCAGAACTACAGGACTACTACACATGAAACACTAGGAGGTATCCAAAATCATACTTAGTAAAATGCAAAATTATATTAACACAAGAGCTCCGAGAAAACGGAGATCAGTGAAGAATGAAGGCATGCATGGAAAAGCTGGATTTGAGGGCTGGGTGAGGTTTGAAAAAAGGAAAATAAGAGCAAAAATCTATAAAAAAGCAAGTTGAGCATTATTTTAAATTTGTTATTCCTATTCCATTTAAAGCCAATAAAAGATTTGAAAGGGTTTGCAAAAATACATGAGTATTTGATTTTAAAAGGCAAAGAGGACCACTGCCCCTTCTCCTGCAAGGCCAGAATAATAAGTCAGTGGAAAAAGTACGAATAAAGTCATGCTATAAGAATCTATTTAGTATTAAAGAAGAGATTGATAAACTTAGAGTTTCCTGCCAGTGAAAGCAACAAAGATAATATAATTACAAGTGTTAATTTGTGCAAGAAATAAGCCTCCTGGTTATGCAGCAGAGAAGCCTGAGCAAAACTCCCTCCTCATAGGTCCTCCTAAGTGGCATACTAAGCATTGTAGTAGACAGTGTGCTTCATGAAAAGAAAAAGAGATTGTAAGGCTGTTTTTATAGCATCTATTAGACTTTATTAAAAGCAAATACAATAGGAAGTTAAATAATATAAGCAAACAGTCACACATAAAAAACGTGTCTTTGAAACAATATATGTTTGAAACAATGAGGAAACAGGCCTGAGGAAATTTGGGATGGTGCTATATTATAGTCAGCTTTAAAGTCAGGTGCCAAGCATTAAACAGGCCTTTAACTGCAGAAGTAACAAGATAAGAGCTGCATTTAAGAACTATTAGCAGGCCACGCATGGTGGCTTATGCCTGTAATCCCAGCGCTGTGGGAGGCTGAGACAGAAGGATTGCTTGAGCAGAAGTTCAAAACCAACCTGGGAATCATGGTAAGACCTCCTCCTACCCCCATCTCTACAGAAAATACCAAAAAAATTAACTGGACATGGTGGCGTACGTGTGGTCCCAGCTACTTGGGAGGCTGAGTGGGGAGGATCATGTAAGTCCAGGAGGTTGAGGCTGCAGTGAGCTGTGATTGTACCACTGCACTCCAGCCTGTGTAACAGAGCAGGACCCTGTCTCAAAATAAAATTTTTCTAAAAAAAACAAACAAACAAACATTAGTTTCCCTGTGATGTAAAAATGGGTCAGATCAAATTTGTCTATTCACTTTCCTACTATACACTATGCAATCTTGGAAAGAAAAAACTGTTTTACATAAATTACCAATATAAGGGTCAGCCTAAATGCCAATTGTATTTCTGCACCTTAGGTCAAACCAGAGAGGTTCATCTTTTGAACAGTTCTCTCCATTTTCTAGGAAAATGATTGTTGTTTTCTACACATTGTTATTTTAGCAAAAAAAACCATGGTTTTTAGATCTATGCCATCTATCACAAAGATCACTAACACATGATATGAGGTGACATTCAGAATTGTGAAAACTTTCCAACTTTTCTCACTGTATATATACAGTGAATGGATAAGTTGGGCTTTTTCTTCAACACATACCTCAGGTTAAATCCCAAGGTAATTAATTTTTTTTTTCCCTCTTAATACAATATCACCACTATCCTGGGTGAGAATACATCTATCACAGCACATCACCCATTAGCTGAGAAGGTTACAGCAGGGGAAGTTTCTCTGTAAGCCCCTAATAGTGAAGCGAGGATCTGTAAATTAAACCGGGTCTCCCTACCCAGCAGGACATTGAAGAAAGCCATTAGAACAACTCACCTTTAGTCTTTCCTTCTAACTAAACATGCCACTTTTGTGGTAATATTTTAACCATATTTTATACTTTAACTTAAACTCACATAAGATATATTTTCTCTTGTCTCCAACAATCAAAGGAGAAAATTCCTTATGTATAAGGACTGTTATACAAATTTTTAAATATGCATACTTTGTATTATTTTTCTGATTACAAAAGGAATACCATTTAATTGCTAAAAGTTAGAAAACATAAATTTTTTAAAGTAAATAAAAACTCATTGAAAGCATTGTACCACTTTAAGCGAGTGAATTGCATGGTTTGCAAATTATATCTCAATGGAACTGTTATTAAAAAAAAATTTAATTTAAAGCCTAGTGTCCTGTTATATGAAATCTGAATCTGCAACTAATTATAAGGGGGTTGTACCTTTCATGAATATTTTTTCATACGTCAAGATTTATAATGCCTAAGATTCCAAATACGCAGGAAAATTTATTTATAAGGAATTTATGAATTATGACTGAATATTCATTGAGAATCCTCTTTACAAATGCACCATACTAACCACATTCAGCTTATCAGATCCATAATTGAAGTGTAAACCTTCCTGCCAGCAAGCAGTCTCCCAGGATTCTTCAGGCAATGATGATAATCTGCATGACCCAAATTGCATGTGGCCAGCATAGCTTCTCATACAGACCATGCTCTTCTTTCAAGAAGAAAGATTAGAAAGCTGCATTAGTGTGGCTGCACAGATATAACTTTTATGATTAAAAAGCGTGTTGATTTCCTCATTGGCCTTCTTGTATCCAATCTGCTGGGTAATCTAAATTGTAAGGAATGTACTTTTTATCACTTTCAAAAGCTTATTTTATTTTGAGTGGAAAAAAAAAATGTGGCCTTTGAGCATGTTATTTTGTTGAATTGGCGTTTATGCCTCTGAGGCTGCCCACCGAGACCTAAACCTAGTACTCAGTTGCCTAAGGCAGAAGTATGGAATTTATTCCTTCCCTCTCTCACACATCCCACATCCAATCAGTCACAAAGTCCTACTGATTCTCCTCCCTAAATACCATTCCCACTTCTACACATCCATGCTTTCCCAAACACTGTCTTCTCAACCTCGAATGCTCCCACTACTTCCCCTGGTAACATAAGATTTGTCCTTCAAAACGTGGCTCAAACATCTCTCGCAGTGGAAGCCTCTCCTGACCCAAAGGAAGACATGCTGATGTCCTTCTTTATCCATCCTCTTACCTTGTATGTGTCTTCAAATCTGTATTTCATAGACTTACTGTGACCTCAGAATCCACACAATTTTAGGAAGACAGTGAATAGATTCTCAAGGATCTGTGAACCTTCCAAGCTGAATACAAAATCTCATGTGCTTTTTAGATGAGTAGCTTCTTGCAAGAGTCCACTTCCTTCACTGGATTCTCAAGGGGAACTTTCACCTAAAATGGTTAAGTGCCAGGTGTAGTGGCTCACGCCTGTAATCCTAGCATTTTGGGAGATGCAGGCAGCAGGATGACTTGAGCCCAGGTATTTGAGACCAGCCTGGGCAACATGGCAAGACCTCATCTTTTAAAAAAAAAAAAAAAACATAAAACATAAAATAAAATGGTTAAAAACTTTCTGTACTAAATTGCCAACACTTCGAATCCAGAAATGATCACATTGGTTTTTGTTTCCCTGTTGTAGCACAGTTCCTAAGGCTCGTGAATGCTAAATAAATGAGTTAACAAATGAATCAATGAGTGAATGAAATAACTCATTTAAAAGGAATTTATTGCTATAAGGAAGAACCAGTGTCAATACAGCTGTGATTAACATAGACCTGGCTCCTGTTTTCACTGGGAAAATAATCTGGCAAGGAAGACCGACATTAAACAATTAATCATGCAATTACTATTTAATTCCAATGGTGGGAAGACCTATAAAGGAGAAGTACAGGCTGCTAGAAGGGATCATAACTAGGGGCTTTGATCCAATGTGGGGGCCTGGGGTCAGAGAAGGCTTCTTCTTTCGGGACATAATGTTCTATAAATAAATGAATAATAACAAAGAAAGATTGCAAAGAATGATAACTACAGCTACTATCCATTTATTATGTTGCAAAGCCAACTAGGTGATAACATAATGTATACATGAAGAATAAAAATCCGAATTAAAAATTCACTTTTAATGATGAAAGAGATTGTTAGTCAAAGTAGAGTTAGTATTACGCCTAGATGAGAACACTTAGTTGGACATTTCACCAGGAGGTACCATGGGAGAGCATAATGCCTGAACTGTTATGAAACTCTTTTTTTTTCCCAGCCAAAAATTTTCTAATGGTGTAAAGCCAGCTCTGGATACTTAAAATCAGGCCCCAAATGCAGCATCCTGCCAAGCCACATAGAAGAGGAAAACTCAGTGTTCCTGAACTTAGTTCTAAGACTGGCCTCAATCCTCTGACTCCAGCCTCCTACTATTCCATTTCCATCTCTTTGTTTCAGGGCCTTCCCAGCTCTACCCTCTGGTTGCATAGTCTCATGTGGCTCTCAACTCACCTGCTGCATTTCCCAGACTTAAATGAGCCTTCCCCATCCAAGCCCTACAGCTACTCAGACTCCTAGATCTGTATCAGAGGCCCTGGCCTGGCAGCCTCCACTGTACTTGGGCTCTGCAAGACGTTCTCACTCTTCCAAGGTCACCTGGGAAAGCCAGAATCGATACTGTGTAGTTTAACATTTGAAACTGACTTGCATGTAATGGCTTCTGCATTTCCAGATGGCACCTGTGTGATTGTAGGAATCTCATTTTAAGGATCACTGCTTTTTGTTTCTCATCTACAGGCTACAGAGACCCATCTCTCAGCTTGGATTTTGATTAAATAGTTATGCAGAGTAGAATACTTGGGTCATACACAAAACTTAATTAAAATAGGCCTCCACTTGGGATGAATGTGTGTTATTGACTGAATAACACACATTGACTTTCCCCCTCTTCCCCCTTCCCCGCCATATTCATATGTTCAAGTCCTAACCTCCAATGTGGCTGTATTTGGAGATAGTGCCCTTAGAGAGATAATTAAGATTAAATGAGGTTCTAACAGGAGGGCCCTAATCCAATAGGACACCAGAGAGCTTGTGCTGGAAATCTCTCTCTCTCTCTCTCTCTCTCTCTCTCTCTCTCTCTCTCCCCCCCCTCTCTGTTGCCTCCCTGTACAAGGCCATGTGAGGACACAGTGAGAAGGCATCTATCTGCAAGCCAGGAAGAGAAGCTTCACCAGAAACCAACACAATTGCACCTTGATCTCAGACTTTCAGGCTCCAGGACTGTGAGAGAATTAATTTCTGGTGTTGAAACCACCCAGTCTGTGGTATTTTGTTACGGCAGTCCCAGCAGACCAATAGAATGTGACTGTTCACTTTCTTCTCTACTACAAGCAAGCTGCAACGTGCTGCTAGGTAATACCATGCAGCCACTGCTACTTGTGTGAGTTGGGTTGGGGAGAGGATGTTACTACGAGACCTATTCCAGAGCAGAAATAGGAAGACTGTGAATTTCATCCTCTTCACTTGCCCATGGCCCGCAGCATCCAGACCCCTCGAGGTCCTCTCCTATCTTCTCACCAAAGCTTACTTTCAGGGAGGACTTGGAAATTCATTCTCTCTGTGTGGTAAATAATGTAACAGCATAAAGTGTTATGTCACCTAGGGACATGTAAATTGAGCAGAGAGTCAAGTGTTAAGCTAAAGGGATGACAATCTAACAGTGAAATATCATCTAGCATCTTCCTGTCCAACAATATGAATCTACTGTGAGCTCAGGAACATCCCCAGTATCAGATGTAAAGCTCTGGGGATAAGAGGGCAAAGAAGGCAATTACCTGAATTGTGGAGCTCACGTGTGTTGAGAGAAACACAAATAAGCAGATTACAATACAGTGTGATAAAGGCTGTAAATGTGAATGAAGTGAGATAGGAACATAGAGCTTCAGGCTCAGGCCAGATAGGTCAGGGGAGGGGGGGGCAAGTGTGTGTGTAGACATCTATATACATATATACACTCATGTATATTTTATTATACATATATATTATAGGTATGCGTGCATTATTATATGTATGTGTATACATATATGTGTTTGTGAGAGTGTGTTGGTGGGTGGGTGTGTAAAAGTAAGCCCTTACTGGCCAGGCACGGTGGCTCATGCCTGTAATCCCAGCACTTTGGGAGGCCAAGGCGGCTGGATCACTTGAGGTCCAGAGTTCGAGACTAGCCTGACCAACATAGAGAAACTCCGTCTCTGCTAAAAATACAAAATTAGCCATGTGGTGGCATATGCCTGTAATCCCAACTACTCAGGAGACTGAGGCAGGAGAATCGCTTGAGCCCAGGAGGCCGAAGTTATGGTGAGCCAAGATTGCACCATTACATTCCAGCCTGGGCAGCAAGAGTGAAACTCCATCTCAAAAAAAAAAAAAAAAAAAAAGTAAGCCCTTTCCAAGATAACAGCAAATGCTCATTGGGTAACTTAAATGCTATGTGCCAAGCACACTGTCTATATGTGTTTAATTCTCACAACAAACTATGATGTAGAAAAATATTGCTACCCTTCTGTTTGCAAACAAGGAAGCCAAAGCACAGAGATGTTAGATTGTCCAAGATCACACAACCAGTAAGTGGCAGAATTTCTAGAATTTCTACTCAAGCAGTCTCGCTACAGAGCCTTCTCCCCAACCACTACATTGTATTGTCTCTCCCTCATCTTCCCAGGAACGCTGAAAATGTACCATATACACATAAATCCAAATCTGGAAACTGACTTTAGATAGTTGTAATTGTAGTTGAGATTTTTTTTGGCTGCAAGAAAGAGAAGGCCTCTAAAGCAATTCAAATATGTGTTTATGATGCAGAATATGACATCAACAAAAAGCAAGCTGGGACCACGTGGAACTGGAGATGGACTTCATTGGGAGCCTCGGGGACCACAGCAGCACATCCCTCTGCCCCCTTAATGCTCTCTGAGGCCATAAGAGCCGCCTTCTCTGCTGTCCTCTGTTTCAAATTTCTCCTTCTTCCTGCAGACCCACTTTATTTACTAATCACACAGTTGAAAATGGCTGAGCCCCATAGGACTTTTCAGTTCAAGGGACTAAACTCTGACTCCCTTTGTTCAAGACAGAGAATTAGATTGGTCGTTAATGAGGGGATGGATTAACGCCTGTGGAGAGCAGTTGGCAGGGGAGGCAGGTTGCTGTGTGAGTGAGTGGGGTGCTCAAAGGCGGAAGGTGCACCCACAGCCAAGCACCATTGCCACAGGGGCTCAGAGTGGGCGGCCTTATTAAAGGAGGCTTGGCTGGGCATGTGCTCCACAGCAGATCAGATACACCATACAAGCAGCATTCCCCTAGGAGATCTTTGCTCAAAATAAACTCTGTTTTACGTGCAACATGTACACCATTTAGTCTCCTTAACAGACTACTGCCTTTTTCTCTTTTTCAAATATTAATAGCTGAACTCAATGTCCCATGAAATCTGTAAATGTTTTGTTCCAAGTAACCAGTAGTGAGTCCCAGAACCAGCAAGCAACATACAATAATATGAAGAGAAATGGAAAAGGAGGTGATAACGTATGAGGAGAGAGACATGAATTTTTAAGAAGTGAAACAGACACCAATCCTATAAGGAATATGAATCAGTCCCCTCTGGCAAGTAGCACTTATAATTTTTCTTAAGTTGCTGAATTGAGGAGTACATATCTATGGGTCCCTATATAACCTATGAATGGGAAAAAATGGGCCAGAATTCATCTTATTTTTAAAAATGACATATTAATTTATTTGGCTAATTTACTAGGCTAACCATTAAACCACAATAATTTTAAATAAATGAGTATAAAGTAGATGATCCTTAACCAAAACTATGGAAAGTATCCTTTTTCCCTTCTACTAAATAGAGATGGAATAAATAAATTGAAAGAATTGGCTTAGAAGACAACAGAGGCCAGGCACCATGGCTCACGCCTGTAATCCCAACACTTTGGGAGGCCAAGGTGGGAAGATCACTTGAGCCCAGGAGTTCGAGACCAGCCTGGGCAGCACAGAGAGATCCTGTGTCTACAAAATTAAAATTGAAAAATTATCTGTGTGTAGTGGTGCATGCCTGTGGTCCTAGCTCCTTGGGAGGCAAAGGTGGGAGGATTGCTGGAGCCCAAGAGGTCTAGGCTGCAGTCAGCTGTGACCATGCCACAGCACTCTAGCCTGGGTGACAGACAGAAACCCCCTGTCTCTAAAAAAAAAAAAAAGTGACAGATGACATCATTCACAACACAGACTCTAACTGTTTCAGGTAAAATTTCATAAACATATATAAAACTGGCAATATAGCATCATATATAACCCTGGATTTAGTCTACTGAATTTGAATTCTGGCTCTACCACAAGCTGTGTAATCTTGGGCAAGTTATTAAACTCTCTGGGTTAAGATTTCTTTATGCAAAAAAAAGGGAAAATAATATTGGCATGAGGTTATTGACAGCCATAAGATAGGTTGATCCTATATAAAATGCTTAGCACAATGTCATCGCCTTACAATTATTAATAATTAGTAGCAACTCCTTTCAATGGGAAATAGGAATTCTGGATTTATGCATCACACAGCCATAGTTCAGCCATCACTACTGACAGACTTGCCTTATATTATTATTCTGATTTCTCAGGTCAGAAAACATCTTCTGTTTTTGTTCTTCTTCTGATATTTCTTACTTCTTGTATCTCACACAAAATATGTCAGTCACAATTCTGGGTCTAGTATGGTGGTTCACGCCTATAATCCTAGCGCTTTGGGAGGCCGAGGAGGTGGGTGGGTCACTTGAGGTCAGGAGTTTGAGACCATCCTGGCCAACATGGTGAAACCTTGTCTCTACAAAAAAATACAAAAATTAGTTGGGCGTGGGGCATGCACCTGTAATCCCAGCTACTCGGGAGGCTGAGGCAGGAGAACCTCTTGAACCTGGGAGGTGGAGGTTGCAGTAAGCCGAGATCGCACCACTGCACTCCAACCTGGGTGACAGAGCAAGACTCCATCTCAAAAAATAATAATAAAAATAAAAATTAATTAATTAGTTAATTAATTCTGGCTTCTAGCTTCCATTTCTTTCAAATCAATGTATTAAAAAAATATATCTGAGGCCTGAGGGTTCAACCTGGGCAAGTTTCTTTATTTGCAAAAGATTATCCTCAAATATGTTTCTAAAGTTCCAGTCCTCAGAATAACATAATAAAGTATATTTCCCTGTTAGCATCTATTATATCCTCAATTTCCTTTTTAGCACAACTCTGGACCTATGTGGAATTCTGGGAGACGTTTCGAAGCTACTGATGAAGTAGTGAATCCAACAGAAATAGATACACATGCAAAGCAGTTGTATTGGACATGAATGACCATCGGGGTGTCTCATCCTCATCGTATCTATGAAGAAGAGATGTTAACACACACCAGCCTCACAGTAACAGCATAGATGACACATGAAAGACATGGAATTTTTTTCTTTCCTCTCTTTTTATTTTTTGTTTTTGTCCTATTTATTTATTTGAGATAGGATCTCACTCTGTCACCCAGGCTGGAGTGCAATGGCTCAATCTTGGCTCACTGTAGCCTTGACCTTCCAGGCTCACACAATCCTCTCATCTCAGCCTCTGAAGTAGCTGGGACCCCAGGCGCATGCCACCATGCCTGGCTAATTTTTTGTATGTTTTGTAGAGATAGGATCTCACTGTATTGCCCAGACACATCTCAAATTCCTGGACTCCAGTGATCTGCACGCCTTGGCCTCCCAAAGAGCTGGGATTACAGGTGTGAGTCACCGCATCTGGCCTATTTTTGTGTTTAACAAATACCTTTATTTTTTTCTTTTAGGTTAGATAAAATGTCTAATGTATAATATTAATATATTCACCTTTATACCAATACAGTTGTGAAATATAATTTTCTTTCTTCTTTTTTTAAATAAGTCCAACTTTTATTTTAGGTTTGGGGGGCACATGTGTAGGTTTGTTAAGTGGGTATATTGTATGATGCTGAGATTTGTGATACAAATAATCCCATCCACCAGGTAGCGAGCATAGTAGCCAATAGCTTTTCAACCTTCATCCCACTTCTCCCTCCCAACCCCCACAAGTAGTCCCCAGTGTCTATTGTCTCCATCTTTAAGGACATGGAATTTTTTGTGGAGCACCATAAAATATGAATATATTTAATTTCATCACATGATCTAAGAATAACCTTAGTAGCAGAAAATGTGTACTTCATATTGTAGATATTTCGTACTTAAAAAAAAATCACAACACAGGTCCACATCAGTAAGGAGAAGACTAACTCTGAAACTATGTGATGGCCAGGCACAGTGGCTCACACCTGTAATCCGAGCACTTTCAGAGGCCGAGACTGGGGGATCACCTGAGGTTAGATGTTTGAGACCAGCCTGGCCAACATGCTGAAATCCCGTCTCTACTAAAAATACAAAAAAATTAGCCAGGCATGGTGGCACACACCTGTAATACCAACTACTTGGGAGGCTGAGGCAGGATAATTGCTGGAACCCAGGAGATGGAGGTTGCAGTGAGCCAAGATCACACCACTACACTCCAGCCTGGGTGACAGAGTGAGACTCTATGTCAAATAAATAAATAAATAATAAAACTAGGTGATCAGCTGTGTTCAAATTTTTAAATTAATATTTAGTTAGCTCATCTTTGTTAATCTGGGGGATTCGTTTTTCTAAAGACCTGAGCCTACGGATGCACAGTGAGAAGGTGTTGCACTCCCTTCACCATGGTAGAGCCGAGGAAGATGGCAGTGAACTGCAGTTATTCCCCTCATGCTGCCAATAGAGGGGAAGAGGGGTGCTGAACAAGTAATTATAGTTATGAAAAATGTGAAGAAAAGAAAGTGCAGGTTGAGGGGCCGTAGAAATGAATAACGGGCAATTAGCCTAGCCTGGGCAATCAGGAGAAACTCCCTAGGAAGTTCCACTTGAGTTGAGTCTTGGTGAATGAGAAAGGGTTAATCAGGTGAAGAAAGCTGTGGGGCAGGGGCTGTGAAATGTGGAGAAGAGAGGTCTAGGCACCTGGCTACATGATGACCAAGATAGAAACCATTCCAGAAACTGAACCTCAGGTAACATGCCTGAAGCTTGAGAAAGAAGGGAATAGAAAACCACAAGATGAGGAAAGAGATTAAGCATAGGTCAGATAATGCTAAACCTCAGAGGACACATTGCAGATTTTGGTGTTTATCTTAAAGAAAATAGGAAGCCATAGAAGGGTGTTTTTGTTGTTGTTTGTTGTTTTGGTTTTTGTTGTTGTTAGATAGAGTCTCACTCTGTCACCCAGGCTGGAGTCCAGTGGCTAGAGAATTCCACTCCCACTTTCCTGATGATCTAGTGAGGCAGCCAGTGACTTAACCCAATCCTCCAGCCTCTGTAAAATCAGGTAACCTAGTCCAGAGAAATAAGCATCTGTCTCCTAAAAATATACATATTAAGAAGAACCAAGAGTGGTTGAAGATGAGCCCAGTCATCCATGGAGATGCTGTGCCCAGAAAGCTGTCAGGACTTCCTGTTGCTAAGATGCCCAGAGTCCCCCAGTCCTGAAACTGGGTTGTTTACCTCTTCCTTGATTCTATGAGGCCCCCAGTATTACTCTAATACATGGGCTTTTTTCATTTAAGTTTGGCAGGGTGGGTTTCTATTGCTTGTGTCCCAAGAACTCTGACACTGCCAGGCAGTGTGCTAGGTGATGTAAATGATAATTTATTTAATTTAATATTTGAAAGGAAGGTATCATAATCCCCATTGTACACACAGTGAAAATGAAGCTAGTTGAGGTTACAGTAACTTACGCACAGATACACAGCTAGTAAGTGGTGAAGTGTGACAAGGGCCTTGAGTCTTTGCCTGGATGCCAAAGGCTCTGCGTGTTCTTCTTCGTCACAAATGAGCAAAATATTAAAAAGTTTTCCTTCATTGCCACATAAGCTTAATATTTCAGACACATTTTGCATTACATGATCTTACCAGGTAGATCATTTGTTGTATCTGCTGATACAACAGAAATTTTCTTAGAAAAGCACAAAATGAAAGCAGAGAGAGATTATTAACAACAAGTTAAAGTTCTGTACATTGTTTTAATACACATATGTGCATTTAGTTCCCTACCTAAAATATGTCACAGTCACACAACAGTCCAATCTTTTATTCTCTAATTTTTTTTTTTTTTTTTTGAGATGGAGTTTTGCTCTGTTGCCAGAGTGGAGTGCAGTGGCGCAATCTCAGCTCACTGCAACCTCCGCCTCCCGGGTTCAAGTAATTCTCCTCTCTCAGCCTCCTGAGTAGCTGGGACTACAGGCATGTACCATCACACCCAGCTAATTTTTGTATTTTTAGAAGAGATGGTGTTTCACCATGTTGGCCAGGATGGTCTCGAGCTCTTGACTTCGTGATCCGCCCACCTCAGTCTCCCAAAATGCTGGGATTACAGGTGTGAGCCACCGTGCCCGGACTTTCTACTCTTTTGTGTTCCAAATTCTTTTGTATTCCATCATAAGAATCACAGTGAAATTGCATGCAGTCTTACAATGGTTTTTAAGTCTACTTGTGACCACAAGAGCACAGTTATAGCCATGAGATTAAACAAAGGGAAAACACAACAATCAGTAAAGATGCATCGTACATGTAAGGAATTGTACTAAATGTCGTGGGATAAACAAAATAAAAGAAATAAACATTTTCTCCAAGACACTGTCTCATTGGAAAGGCAAATAATAAAGATATGAAAAACAATAGGTGGAAATGGAATAAAAATGCAAAGGTAGCACGTGACTCCCTGTGAAATTATGTTTTAAAAGAGATAATTACAAAGTCCTATGAACCCAAAAGGAAAGTGCTTGGATCCAGACGAATAGGAAATGAAGAACAGTATGCTTGTTTCTGTCCCCAAGAAAAATGTATAATGTCTAAATAACAACCTAAAATAATGAAAGATTTCTGTGATGCATTGCTGACACACACTACATCTTCATCTCAGGGGAGAATTTCCAGAAGTTGATTTTTCAGATTTATAGAAGACAACTCCTGAGTGGACACTGTAGCAACCGTGTCATTTTTCTACTTTTTCCAGGTGAACCAGTGACAGGTTAGATCACCAATCCTAAGCTTATTAAGAAGTGTCACCATCTCATGTTGGAAACCTCTCCGGAGGGTTTGGTACTGTTCTCTCAGGTTGATTATTTAAGATTTATGTCCTGATGTGACAAACTGCATTTTTAATCTGTCACCAAAGCAGATTATCAGAACCAGAAATAACAAGATTTAACACACAGGTTTTCATGCCTGAAACAGCAAAAACTACAATGCATTTCACTACATTAAAAGTAAACATGATATACTAATGGATGGTTTTTCCTCTGTCACTGAATAATTATAGATTCATTCTTACTAAAAACAAATTATGTTTATTTCCCTTAAGAAGACTGTGATTAATTATACACAATTACAGTTGCCTTTAATTGAATAGATTTTCTTCTTTACTCTGGATTAGTGGGATATTGTATATTATTAAATAGCTTCAGAAAACCCAACTCTTCAGAACTAAAGCTGGGTGAGTAATGGTGGTTGTGGAACTACGGATAGGGGTTAACAAAGTTTCATTTTCTTGTGAAAATGACACCTATGGCAAACAGAGCTAACAGTTTCTTACAGTTCTAATTCTAATTTATTGAAGCATATTGATATGCCTAAATCTTGTAAATTTTATTAGAAAAGCACAAAATGAAAGCTGAGAGAGAGTAACACGTGGTGGGCTAAGGCTTTGTAAAGACAGATTCCTAAGGCAGGATTTCTCAACCTCAGCAATACTGAGATTTTAGGCTGAGTAATTTTTGTTGTTGTTAGGGGTTGTCTCGTGTATCACAGAATATTTACAGCATCTACCCACTGGATGCCAGTAACACACATCCTCCTAGTTGTGACAAACAATGATATCTCCAGACATTGTCAAATGTCTCCTGGAATGGGATGGGGCAGAGTGGGGTAGAGGGGAGCAAAATCGCCCCTGGTTGAGAACCACCACCCAAAATTGTCGCATTCCTGTCTGGCCCCAAATCTAGAGGTCATTGTACCTGATTCTGCTAGATGCTCCCCAAAGTGTATAGTTCTGTTGTGATAACAGAATATCCAGAATAAAGACCATACTTCCCAGCCTCACCTCCCATGCAGCTAAGTAGGGCGGTGCTTCTAAGGTCAGGTTAACAGGATTTAAGCAAAAATTGTGTGGGAAACTTCCTGGTCATGCCCATAAAAGGAAAGAAATATTTCCTCCTATTCTATTTTCCACCTTCTTGCTGGCTAGATATAGACATGATGGTGAGAGCCAGAGCAGCCATACTGGACACAGGGTTTAGAGCTGTGTGTTGCGTATGGCAGAGTAACAACAGCATGGGTGGCTGGGTGTTTGACATGGTAGAGGTCCCATAGCAGCTCTGAGATCTGAGAGAGAATAAACTTCTCCCTTGCTTAGATCTCTGTTCTATCGGCCTCTTTGTTATAGCAACTGGCATTTTCATGGTAACTAATGCACATCCCAACTACTGTTGCATGCACTAAGTCAAAAAGGCAGCAATGAAAAAAGGAGGGATCACTTTTTGTCCTTTTGGGTAAGACCAAGTATAAAACAGAAGGAGCTTCCTTTGTCCCACTAGAATCTAAAGAAGCTCTAACTGGGTCTACATCTTTGATTGGAAAATTGTCATGTTTCATTGTAACATGAACAAACACCAGGGGAAGAAACTGTGAGCAGTGAGGGAGGAAGGAGTTAGTGATTCAGTCAGACCAATTGAATTCACACAGGCAATCCAATAGGAAGACAGTGTGCACAGGTGGTCTTTTCTCAGCTTACACTGAGATTCACGTCTGGACAGGTAAGGCTGGCTAAGTCCCCTACACAGCTGTATATTTGCATGAGCTGGTTTGCCGTGGAAAGAACATGCTAGGCCGGGCATCGTGGCTTATGCCTGTAATCCCAGCACTTTGTGGGGCCAAGGTGGGCAGATTGCTTGAGCCCCGGAGTTCAAGACCAGCCAGGCCAACATAGGGAGATCCTGTCTCTACAAAAATTAGCTGGGTGTGGTTGCACCTGTAGTCCTAACTACCTAAGAGTCTGAGGTGGGAGGATCACTTGAGCCCAGGAGGTCAAGGCTGCGGTGAGCCAAGATTGGATCTCTGCACTCCAGCCTAGGTGACAGAGCAAGACTATCTCAAAAAACGAATGAAAGAGAGAGAGAGAGAAGGAAGGAAGGAAGGAAGGAAGGAAGGAAGGAAGGAAGGAAGGAA
>NC_045436.1:20641466-20660063 GCF_002776525.5 Piliocolobus tephrosceles | reverse complement strand
GAAGGAAGGAAGGAAGGAAGGAAGGAAGGAAGGAAGGAAGGAAGGAAGGAAGGAAGGAAGAGAAAGAAAGAAAAAGAAAGAGGAAGTAAGGAAGGAAAGAGAGGAAGGAAGGAAGGAAGGAATGAAGGAAGGGAAAGAAAGGAAAGGAAAGGAAGGGAAAGGAAAAAGGGCATGTTAGGTTGTACTTTTGTGGGAATGTAAGAATGAGAAATACATTATCAGTGGAAAGGACGGCCTTGTGTCTGGTCACCTGTCCAACCCCATGGACAATGTATGAACCAATGAAGAGTGAAGGTTCCCAAGCTCAAGTGAGGAAATGGGTTTGGAAAGGTAGTCATGAAATGCATGGCACACAGTGTGACAAAGGGTGCCCAAAGCAGGGGGGAAAGCTCACTCCCCACTTTGGCAAGGAATGCAGCCCCAACTGCATGAAGTTTCTAGTTCCTCCATGGCGACAACCAGAGGACCAGAGCAGAAGCTTAGGGGAGGGGAGGGCCCTGCAGACAACATTGTACCTCACAAGGACCTGCAGAGAACAATGATGTTGAGCAGTGGGACTGGACTTTGCTTATAAGCACAAGTGAGATACCCCACAGGAACACCAAGAAATACTTTAGGATGGAAGGACATTACAACAGGATGTGACCATGCATCATCGGGGGAAGCCTTAAGCTGGCAAAGTTTGACCATTAATGTTGACAGTCGCCTGTGGCAGATAATAGTGAATTCTGGACCCAATCAGCATTCCAAGGCCCTTCTCCCTACCATGTTGTTCCAGCCATGAGGGGATCTGAGGCAGTGTTCTGGGCAATGTGACCAAAACAGAACACTAGTGGTGTTTCTGAAAAAAAAAAAAATTTTTTTTTTTTTTTTTCTGTGATGCAAATACTGCCTTTTCTCTTTCTGTCTTCTTCCTGGAGGAATGTGGATGTGATTCCTGAAGCAGCAGCAGCAGCAGCCATCTTTAAGCCTCTGCAGCCGCTGATTTTTGCACTTCCTGTTCTGTGAGGAAAACAGCCCCATGTGCTTAAATGGCTGTATAGAGTTTTCTATCACTTGCATTGCTAACTGATACATGGCTACAGGCTGATAAGAGCAGGGGAAATTTATATTATAACAAATGTTGCTGTGTCATCTCTCCTGAAAAAGCTGTCTGAGGCTCATATGCAAGACAAATATCTCCTTTCACATACTTTGCCCAGTCTATATGTGGCCTTTGTCATCTCACAATGTTTTCATGTTCACTTACTCATCTAAAAAAGTTGGTTACTAGCAAGGATGCGGGAAAACTGGACCCCTCCTATACTGCTGGTGGAAGTATAAAATGTATAGCTACTCTGGAAAATTTCTTGACAGTTTTTCATAAAACTAAATCTGCATTTGCCACATAACCTAGCAATCATATCCTCTTGGGCATTTATCCCAGAGAAATTGAAAACTTATGTTCATACACACAGAGAATAAATCTGTACATGAATGCTGATAGTAGCTTTATTTGTAATAGCAAAAAAACTGTGAACAATCCCAATGTCTTTCAAAGGGTGAATGGTTAAGCAAACTCTGGCATATCCATACAGTGGAATACTATTCAGCCATGCAAAGGAATGAACTATGGATACATGCGACAAACTGGATGGGTCTTAAGGACATTACGCTGGGTGAAAAATTCAATCTCAAAAGGTTACGTACTGTATGATTCCCTTTATAGAACATCCTGGAAATGACAAAAGTGTAGTGATGGAGAACAGATTAGTGGTTGCCAGGGATTATGAACAGGGGAGGGAGGGAGGATGCAAAGGGGTAGAATGAGAGATTTCCTTTGTGCTGATGGAACAATTCTGTATTCTAATTGTTGTGTTAGCTACAACAGTAATGGTGTACCGATCTATAACTGGTGTCAAATTGCATAGAACTATAAATAGACACACACACACGTGCATGTAAAAACTGGTGAACACAGAGTAAGTTCTACACTCTAGTTACTAGTGTTATTCCATGCCAGGTTATTGGTTTTAATATGGTACTATGGTTATACAAGATGTCACCACTAGGGGAAGATGGGCAACAAGTACATGGAACTCTATGTTTAAGTGTTGCAGCTTTCTGTGAGCCCATACATATTTCAAAATAAAGGGTTTAAAAAAAAAAAAAGTCAGCCTTAATAATCAGAAAAAAAGGAATAACTGATGACCCAGAGTATCTTTTCTGAATAAAATCTATAATCATTTTCCTTCAAATTTCTCATATGATTTTAAGCTTGATAGATATTTTGCCTCATTAAAATTAACGTGACATGGCCAGGCGTGGTGGCTCATGCCTGTAATCCCAGCACTTTGGGAGGTGGAGGTGGGGGCAGATCACGAGGTCAGGAGTTCAAGACCAACCATGGCCAATATAGTAAAATCCTGTCTCTACTAACAATACAAAAATCAAAATCAGCCAGGTGTAGTGGCATGCACCTGAAGCCCCAGCTACTCAGGAGGCTGAGGCAGGAGAGTCGCTTGAACTCAGGAGGCAGAGGTTGCAGTGAGCCAAGATGGCGCAACTGCGCTCCAGCCTGGGTGACAGAACGAGACTCCATATCAAAAAAAAAAAAAAAACCAAAACCAAAACAAACAAAAAAATTAACATGACATAACCACAGAAAGAAAGAAAAATATCTTTGGTTTAGGGGTAAGAAAGTAGAGAACAATATCCTTTGGTCTTAGAAATGAATGGTAATAAAAGAACAAACATAGTTTCACAAATTTTTACTTAGAAAAGAGAACTTCTTAAGAGACTTCTTCTTCTTCTTTTTTTTTTAATTTGGTGAGGCAGCGCGGGGAGTGTTGTTTTTTAGCTGGGCATGGTGGTGTGAGCCTGTGGTCCAGGCAACTGGGGAGGCTGAGGTGGGAGGATTGCTTAAGACAAGGAGATGGAGGCTGCAGTGAGCCATGATTGTGCCACTGCATTCCAGCCTGGGTGACAGAGCAAGACTCTGTCTCAAAAAAAAAAAGAGTCTTTATCAAGCATAAGCAATGGGTCAAAAAATACGGTAACTCTAAATACAGTGCAGATGTGAATTTTTAAGTCAGTAACATTGTTTGAAGAAATGTTGATCCAGTTATCTTTTATGGTCCAAAGAAAGACTCTCTGTCACCCACCACACAATTAATCATTTTTTCTACCTCTCTTAAGAAAAAAAGGTGAAATTAACAAATTGTGACTATTAAGCAAGTTATACCTATGCCATATGCAATTTTCCCAGAAAGACAAATTGTACAGGAAATGCTTGCAAAGTTCTTACACAAACTCTCTTGGAAGAGAATAAAAGAGCAGCTGTGCATTGAGCCCCGCTGGTTGTCTGAAACGAGGTGGTGAGCCACCATTGAGTGTATCAGTTACCGTTGACTATTACTACCGTTCTCATTTTCGTCTAGAGGGTAATAAAAGGTGTCAGAAAGTTTTTGCTTTTTGAAGCAGTCATCTGCTTATTTCTAGAAGTAACTGTAGATTAGTGACTAAATCCCCAAATCAAATAAAAAGAGGAGTCTAGATTGCTAGAACTTTTGAAAGAATTACTGCAGCATAAGCAGCTGTGGGCGTTATATAAATGTGTAGCATTATCTTGGGTAGAATTCAGAGGGCCCAGCAGAAAAACTGGTTTTGGTCATCTTTGTCCTGAAGCTTCAGACCCATTACTTATTTAAAAAAAAAGGATGTAAGCTACACAGGGAAGGCAGACATCCTGATTTTGACAAAGCCCAAATATGTTCATGAACAACTCTCACGTTTTAAAATTTTATCTGTGACCTCTGGTAATTTGCAAACATGCAGAGACATGGAGAACATTCTGGAAGCACTAACTGGATTACACGAATTGAAAACTTGCATATATCTTCACTCCGAACATGACCTACCAATGTCAGACCCACATTAAAATCAGGGCAAATAGTGGCCACTAAATGAATTCCTGAGTAAATGAGATTTCACCAAAACTTCTAGTTTATACTTTCAGTTTAAAATATATCTGGGGGTTATTATATCATTAAATTCAAATTTCAATGGTAATTTTCACAAAATGTGAAATGCCAGAAGATACATCACAATTATTCGGAGTTATTTATAAGGATTAAACCTCTGGGGGAAAAGGAGAGAGCCATTTAGGGGGTTTGTTTATTTATCTGCAGTAGAACTGAATTTTTTAAAAAAGCAAAAAGCTGAATGATGACATCAATCTAAGGGCCTAAGGTATCCAACTGTTGGGAAAGACTGGATCAGGGAAGACTGTAATTGTGACCATAATTCATATTGTACACATTGGTCAATTTCTTTAACAGTGGCTGCAGAAAATGTCAAAGCTCAATTTTTTTTTTTCTCCTCCAACTCTTTGATATTTTGCTGTGTGACTCACGTCCTGTAGTAACTTCTGGCTGACTTGAAAGCCTTTCTAGGACATCAATTCTCAGGACTCAATTTTCTCTATCAGATTGTTGCAAATAAATCTCATTTTATATCTCAGCTCATAAGAGCAGTGAAAATGCTTTACTGTGTCTCTGCTTTATATTGCTGTGTTTAACGCTACAGCTGAGGACTTGATTGTCCCTCTAAGGGACACCTAAGATGGGAATGTGACTTCCCTTCCCCCATCCCTCGGCTCCCAGTGACAACTGAGCATGAAGCTAGTAAATCATCGTCATAATTGTCTAGACCTATCCAGTCAACTGGCTTAATGAGACGGGAAGTAGGTTGCTGAGAAAGAGGAATGACATTTTAACAAGACGACTCGAATCAAACTATAATTTATCCTTCACAACACCTTTAATTTTTCTGGAAAGTTATCAGAAGCAAAATCGCCATTTTGAAGATGCCAAACGCGGCTTAACCCTTTTCAATCACTTTATTAAATCAACAGAAGTATACAAAGCATTCTTAAAATATTTGCAAATATATGCTAGCAAAATTCCATCTAACTACCTCATTATCTGGTAGTTTCGTAGCATTTGAGTTTTAAAATACTGGCTTTGAAAAGACAGAAGTTCAAAACTGCATTTTTCTGCAAGACAATTCCGTACTTGCATTTCCGCCTTCTGCTAAGAAATTGGCTGGACCTAAGCTTTGTGTTCACTGCCTCCAAACCTTGGCAAATATTTGCAAACCCCTGGCAGTCCAGCAGCCCCAAGTCCGCTGGTTCTGATTCAGAAACGAAGTGAAAGGTTTCTCAGGGGATCACCCTTGTAGCAGTTTCTGCAGGCACCTCTGGGGGTGGACCACTGCTCGCACCCTGGAGGGGCATCCTGGAAAGCACCCGGGAATGTGAGAGCTTGGCGGCGGCTGTGCTTGTTCCTTCCTTGATGCATGGCAGCTTTGCATTGTCCAGTTTCTGACCTCCATGTAGATTAGGACTGAGTAGGAAAAAATTGAAATCACAAACACATCTCTTGATTTTTTGGTTGAAGGGCTCTGCCTGTGCTGGCCAGGCGCGGTGGCTCGTGCCTGTAACCCCAGCACTTTAGGAGGCTGAGGCCGGCAGATAATGAGGTTAGGAGTTCGAGACCAGCCTGGCCAATATGGTGAAACCCCATCTCTACTAAAACTACAAAAATTAGCCGGGCGTGGTGGTGCGCACCTGTAGTCCCAGCTACTCCGGAGACTGAGGCAGAAGGTTCGCTTGAACCCGGGAGGCAGAGGTTGCAGTGAGCCGGGATCGCACCACTGCACTCTAGCCTGGGTGACAGAGCGAGACTCCATCTAGAAAAAAAAAAAAAAGAAAGGCTTTGCCTGTGCTTTGTTTTTACTTGAACCCTTTAGAGCTGAGGCCTGAGATCACAGCAGGGCTGGGGCCCACCTGTTTCCTTATACTTCCTCACCTTGTCTTTTCTTCCTTTCCTTCATCCTAACTTATTTTTTATGTTTCCGTTTCCTCTTCCTTCCTTATTCCTTCTCTCTCCTTTTTCCTTTCTTCCTCCTTCTTTCTTTTCTTACCCTCTTCTTTTGTTCCTCCCTTTCTTCTTCCCTTTCCTCCTTCCCTTCTTTCCTTCTTCCCTTTCTCCCTTCTTCCTTCTCTTTCTTCCTTCCTCCCTTTCTCTTTCCTTCCTCCTTCTCGCTCTTCTTCCTTCTCTTCTTTTCTCCCTTCCTTCCCCTCTTCCTTCTTCCTTTTCCCTTCCTTCCTTCTTCCCTTTGTTCCTTCTTCTTTGGGTATCTCAGCTTCACAGAGACCCTCCCTCTTGCTCTCTGAAATGCCTGCTGGCCCTTGAGTTAAATGTAAGTTCTAAAACTTACATGTTCAGGTACTTCCCTGAATCTTGTACTTGTACTTCTCTGATCAGGTACTTCCCTTGAATCTTGTCAGTCAGGATTTTGTTGCTCTTTAAAGCCTACGTTTCTGCCACACTGTTGAGGAGATTTAAAGGGTGCTCTGTGCTGGCGTGAAAATGTGCATCCTCCCTGCAGCCTTTGCTTTAAGCAAGAGGCAAGCCCTGAGTTGGGGTAGCCCTCAGCTGGTATCCTGAAAGGGAGCAGTCTAGGAATGTGTGTTCCATGCACCTGCTACCTACACTGGCAATAGGCTTATTTGCCCATGATTTTGACTTAAAAAAGAAAATTTCAAACACAGAAGTAAGTAGACTAAACAGTAACTGTATTAGGCTTGTCCTCACTGATTTCCTCTTCACAACTACTCTATAGGCACTACTATTATGCTCAATTTACACCTGTGGAAACAGAGGCACACATAGGCTAAACACACCCCCAGTGATGCACAGCTGGTCTGTGTCAGGGCCAGGATTTGAAAGCCAGGTGGCCTGGTTCTGCAGCTCTGCCTAGAACCACTATTCTACAATGCCTCTGTCAGTAAAAGGAAACACAGGACATAGTTTGGAGGGTTTTCATATATATATATATATATATATATATAGGATGACACTGTTCATACTATTCTGACATTTAAAAATCACATCTCGGCCGGGTGCAGTGGCTCACACTTGTAATCCCAGCACTTTGGGAGGCCAAGGAGGGTGGATCACAAGGTCAGGAGATGGAGACCATCCTGGCTAACACGGTGACAACCCGTCTCTACTAAAAAAATACAAAAAATTAGCCGGGCGTGGTGGCGGGCGCCTGTAGTCCCAGCTACTCGGGAGGCTGAGGCAGGAGAACGGCGTGAACCTGGGAGGCAGAGCTTGCAGTAAGCTCAGGTCGCCCTACTGCACTCCAGCCTGGGTGACACAGCAAGATTCCGTCTCCAAAAAAAAAAAAAAAAAAAGAAATCATTTCTCAGCCAGGTGTGGTGGCTTGCACCTATAGTCCTAGCACTTTGGGAAACTCCTGGCTGTTCCAGACCAGCCTGGACAACATAGTAAGACCCTATCTGTACAAAACATTTATAAATTAGCTGGGCACGGTGACACACACCTGTAATACCAGCTACTCTGGGAGGCTGAGGTGGGAGGATTGCTTCAGCCTGAAAGGTTGAGGCTGCAGTAAGCCATCATTGCACCACTGCACTCCAACCTGGGCAACAAAGGAAGACCCTGTCTCAAAAATTCAAAAAATCATTTCTCAAGGGTGATGAGGAGTGACTGCTTAATGTGTATGAGGCTCCCTTTTGGAGTGATAACAACGTCTTGGAACTAAACAGAGGTAATGGTTGTATTGTAGAACCTTACTCTTTAGTTCAGCTAAATCCCAGGTTCTTGTCACACGACCAGGAAAATTTAGGCACGCAGACACAATGAAGAGTGAGTAGAGCAGGACTCTATTGGACAAAAAGGGAAAAAAAAACTCAGCAAAGTGAGATGGAGTCCTGCAACAGGGCCTCCACCTCACAGGCTGAACCCCAGGCCACCACACAGGAACTGGAGAGAGCAGGCTCCTCCCCTGGGTAGGGCGCGAATTCCCCATGGCTCCACCCACTTCCCCCAGTGCGCAGGTCGAGCTCCCATCCACCGTGGGCAAGCCCAGACAAGCCCCGGGCGGTTCCCTCATCTGCGCGAAAGCATGGGATGTAAACGCTTGTGGGGCGGGTTGGAGATTCTCTGGGGACGCCTTCTTAGCTGCCTAGGCATTTGGCTGACTCAGTTGCACACTATGAATGTATTAAGTGCCACTAAATTGTACACTTAAAAATGGTTTGTGGTTAATTTTATGTTATGTAAATGTTGCCCCAATTAAAAAAAATTATCAGTATACTGGAGATCTTTCCATATAATTGTATAATAATCAACTTGACTATTTTCTTATTTATGGACATCAGGTTGTTTCCAAGTTTTTCCTCTTACAAGTTATGCTTCAAAACAACCTCCTTGCATTTACATATTTGTACACATATTTGAGGGTTTCTATAAGGCAGACTCCTTGAAGTGAAATTATTGAGTTGGAGGTTGTTCCTAGTTTAAGTTTTGATAGATACTACCGTAGTTCCCTCAAAATAAAAAAGTGCCAATGTGTACACTTAAATAAGAATCACCACTGAAGATAGATTTTTTTTTTTTGAGACGGAGTTTTGCTCTTGTTGTCCAAGCTGGAGTGCAGTGGCTCACTGTAACCTCTGCCTCCCAAGTTCAAGCGATTCTCCTACCTTAGCCTCCCGAGTAGCTGGGATTACAGGCACCCGCCACCATGCCCAGCTAATTTTGGTATTTTTAGTAGAAACGGGGTTTCACCATGTTGGCCAGGCTGGTCTCGAACTCCTGACCTCAGGTGATGCTCCCACCTTGGCCTCCCAAAGTGCTGGAATTACAGGCATGAACCACCGCGCCCGGCCTGGATATAGATTTTTATATTGCAAAGTGGTTCTCTCTTCTGCTGTGTGTTGATCTCTGCAACCACATATTAACATACAGCAAACACTCTCAAAGCCTCACTTTGTTTTACTCTGAAACTCAGACATCAGGTGGGGCCCACCATGGTTCCTGTGCCCCTAGCATAGACATAGTTTTAGAGGTCCTCCGCTCCAGACCCTACATCCACACGTTGTATCTCTGTTCCACTCCCGGGGTCCAATTTCACTGGTTTAAAAAAAAAAAAAAAAATCGATTTCCACCAAACATGTTGTCAGTTTGATTATTACGAAGATTTGAAGAGCCACAGAGAGGAGCCACATCCTGCGTAGACCCAGTCATTTCACACCCAGGACCCTCCAGAAGCCTTTTTCTATCTCTTTCTTCCCCTTCTTCCCAGGTTCCATCCTCTATAGGCAGCCTCACCTCACCTTGGCCTCTGAGAGCTGGGCCTTGGCCTAGCCAAACCCTGGAGGCTTAGCCCCTACCCAGGGAGACTTGGAGAGGCAATTTCCGCAAAGATGGCTCCCTCCTTAGAAGGAATTTTCACAGCAGCAGCTAAAAATGCACAATATCCCAAACCTCATTTCAGAATGTGTTGTATCCTTCACCCTGAAGCAAGAATGTGCTGCCTCCCCTTTGTGGGAAAAGTACTCACCCTCCGTCTCGGACTTACCTTTCCCATACCTGCCTTCTATGCGAGATCTCTCCTTCTCTGGCTCCTGACGCTCAAGATCCTTAATTAACTCTCTGTCAGATTGTCCTTCATCTGTTTGATAACACCCGTTCTGGCATAAATACCTCTACACTTTCTCAGCAGGTAAAATGAGAAAATCACTCTCCTTTGCATAAAGGCATTTGTGCACTCCATGCTTTCTGTCCATGCCTAATAACTCTACCCTGATCACCACAGAGATCACATTTCACTTTTCTCAGGTACCGAAAGATGGAGGCCCAGTCACCTCCCTCAGTGTTCATGCTGTCCTAAGTACAGGGACAGAAAAAAATACTGTCTGCTCTCCGTTACCCACTTCAGGAAAGATGGCATCTTAGTTCCTGTCTTTTCTCAGTAGGAGAAGGGAATTTTTTTTTCTATCACAGAAAACACCCCAGGAAGAACATCTGTGGCGGAATCTTGCAAAAGTAATGCCTTCCAAGAATCCAATTATTCAGGTTCTCTATGATTCAAAATCTTCAACTCTCAAGGGTTTGGGTTTACCCTGCAGGGGCAGGCAGCCAAAAAATGAGCAGCTAGAAGGAGTGAACAGCTTCCTAAGGGACAGCAGACACCTGTTACATTCGAATCCCCAGAAGCCAAAGGCTGTCCTCTAATTTTCTGAGAGCTAATTGTTCCAAGGCCCAAAGGGACCCTCTGCATAATCAATTTCTGCAGAGACTTCATTCCCTGGTAAGAATAGCCTTTTCCTTTAATTTTTTTTTTTTTTTTCTGATGAGCTTAACCCATTTAATTCCATCTAATTCTTTAATGAAGTTCTGTTTTCCATATGGATTCTCACATTTTTAAGTATATTGTCCACTTCTTTTCTATAATCATTGGCAAGAATGTCTAGCTTGCACAACTTGAGCTGTGCCTACCCAATGTCAAAAACAAAGCAAACCAAAAGCAAAAGATCCAAAACAAGACCAGTTCATTGATTTGATCATCAGCTGGACAATTAGTTAAGCTGATTGCTTTACTGAATTAGCTAGTGATTTGGTCAATGTGATTAGTTGATTCGCTTAACACGGTCAAACCATATAGATAGTCAAATTCCAGAAACCTTTTCAAATAATTTTTGTTCTCTTCCTTTAAAAGTAAGCAGAAATAAGGCACCTCTGAATTTTTTTGGAGGGGAGAGTGGGGGACTCTGTCAACTCCTGAGGAAAGTCATGTGGCTAAGAATTGTACAAAGAAGCAGTGCAAAGGCACTTGCCATCCATGAACAAGAAACCCATCTAAGAAGTACTAATACTGCAGTAAAGAATGTCTGGAAATATAAATATTCAGGCTCCTCAGGAATTTTTAGTTAATCTTATTGGAAATTTTGTAGTTGCAGACTCCTATCTATGAATTTCAAATGGATTCCCTTTTTTATATTTTAAAAAATGGCAAAGAGTAACAAGTTTATTTTTCAGTATGGTCTCAGAGGGCCTTCTTGGTGGTCTGCAGCTTGACCCCTGATGAAATATTAATTATAAACTGCCATCCTGGGCAGCAGTAGGTCTCAGCTGGGGGTCCTGTATTCACTAGTAAGTGGATATTTTTTCAAGTTCTAAAAGATTTTATTCCAAGGGTACCCTGGTCTGACAACTATAAAGTAGATGATTTTTCATCAACCTCGCTAATCCAGTCCCAGTCGATGGCTATATCCCAGGCCCTCTGGCTACTAGGCTGCAGCCTTCAAGGAGGGGCAGGTACTCCGGGGTTCAGGGGCTGCAGTGAAGTGCATTCACCTCTTCCTATCTTTCTACACCTCAGTTTCCCCTTTCAAAAAATGAGGGCAACTGTGTTTGCCTGTTTGCCTGTGGTTTGAGAAGGATGAGCAGGATCCTGTTTTCAAAGTCTCTTTAAACTTCTCTGTACAATGGTGCAGCAAAGAGCAAAGTATAATTTTCCTTCGGGCAGGATAATTAAAACAAAATCTCGTGAATCCCATCTTCATGCAAGTCTTTCTAATTGATCATGTGGTGATTTTTAAGAACAGAGCAGCTCTGTGTCTTTATTTATAATCATTTTTTATTGTTACAGTGGGGCATTCATACCCATACCTTCAGGCTCTGGGGGACTGTTCACATTCATTAGGGAAAGGAAATAGTCTTTCTTTCAAATAAGCAATTTGATTGCTTCAGGAATGGGTCTGTAATTACTGGAGCTGGGATAAGTTGTTGTTAATAAGATAAAGAAACCAGGCTTTCTCCAAATCAGAAGGGGTTTGGCCTCTTCCTCCAGACACTGTAATTAAAAGGGGTGGCAGTGGTTCCCTGTGACCCGTGACAGGACTGGCCTCAGGTTGCAAACACCAGGTTGGAGGTGAATCTTTCAGTCTTGTCCTTTATGGTGTCCGGCAGCCCAAGTACAGCAGCCATTAAGATCTCGAGAGTGGTCACGTAGAAAGAGTCCACAGTGAACTTCCCAGTCACATATGCAGTGGGGAGGTTGGGGTCTTCAGGTTGTGACTTATATCAATATTCTTTTTAAAAAATTTATTTTTTGAGATGGAGTTTTGCTCTGTCACCCAGGCTGGAGTGCAATGGCACGATCTTGGCTCACTGCAACCTCCACCTCCTGGGTTCAAGAGATTCTTCTGCCTCGGCCTCCTGAGTAGCTGAGATTACAGGTGCCCGCCACCACACCCAGCTAATTTTTGTATTTTTAGTAGAGATGGGGTTTCTTCATGTTGGTCAGGCTCATCTCAGACTTCTGACCTCAGGTGATCCACCCGCCTCAGCCTCCCAAAGTGCCAGGATTACAGGTGTGAGCCACCGTGGCCGGCCTATATTCAAAATAGTATAAGAGCAGTGGCCGGGTGCGGTGGCTCACACCTGTAATCAAATAGTGTAAGAGGTGGCTCACACCTGCAATCCCAGCACTTTGGGAGGCTGAGGCGGGCGGATCACTTGAGCACACCTGTACTCTCAGCTGCTTGGGAGGCTGAGGCAGGAGAATCGGTTGAATCCAGGAGGTGGAGGTTGCAGTGAGCCGAGATCTCGCCATTGAACTCCAGCCTGAGCAACAGAGTCAATCTCAAAAAAAAAAAAAGCTGTAACTGCGGGAGCCTGATGAGCTTTTAGAATCTTAGTTTTTGTAGCCAGAGGCTACATCAGATTCTAATTGGGTGGGCAAATTCAGGAGGATTTAATACTTTAAATTTGACAGCAACCCATTTGTGTCCTATTAGCAATGGCTAATATAGTTTTCTGGCTTTCATTTTATCAATGCTTTCAATCATGTGTTCATACAATCGGTTTACTCTATAAACACTTACTTCCTGTTCTATTCCAGGCAAAGTGCTTGGCTCTGGGGTGAAAGGCCCTTGCCCTTAAGGACTTTGCCTCCTGATCAGCCCTGCACCCACTGCTTCTGGTTGTGCTATTTGCGTAGTTAGCCTTTTTTATTTTTTTTCTTGTTTAAAAAATATAGCTTATTTATTTATTTTTGGAGACAGCGTTTCGCTCTGTTGCCCGGGCTGGAGTGCAGTGATCATAACTCACTGCAACCTTGAATTCCTGGGCTTGAGAGATTCTCCTGCCTCAGGCTCCCAACCAGCTAGGACAAAAGTTGCATGCGACCACACCTGGCTAATTTATTATTTTTGTAGAGATGGGGTCTTGCCATATTGCCCAGGCTGGTCTCCAACTTCTGGCTTCAAGTGATCCTCCTGCCTCAGCCTCCCAAAATGTTGAGATTATAGGTGTGAGTCACTGTGCCCAGCCTAGCCTTTTACTTTCCTTATTTCTTGCGTTTCTTGTTATATTTAAAGTCTTTTACCATTTTGGGGGAATACTTTTTGCTGACCCTTATAGCTAAACACAAGAAGGGACATTACACACCTTTTGCTAACCATTCCAAACTGGAAACATCACCTTTTTCATCAAATAAAATGCAGTTTGGTGGCATTGTACATAGAACCAAGACCGGGAAAGCAAGTCTATTTGGTCATACTTGATAGAGTTCGTTTTAGTAAAGGACAGTGCAAACAATTTCTGAGGACATTTCAGCCATGGATGTCTGAGGCCAACTTTTCATTTGGTGCAGATCTGCTGGAGTATAAGGATTTGAAATTGTTTTTCAAAGAGCAGATTCCTCTGTCAGTACCTCAGGGAAACTGTTTTCTAATAGAAAAATGTCAATTCTGGAATAGAAAGGGGAGCTTTCCTTGCTCTGCAGGACGGGATGCAACTGCCCCTCGTGTTTACAGATGATAGTATTGGCATCATTCTAGAATAGGATTCTCTTAAATTGTTTCCACTTCAGTGACAGCGGATTAATACTTATCTATGTATTCCTTCCTGACCCTCATGACCAATGGCTGGGGAGACTGTGGACAAGATCTAAAGTCATGTTAGTTAAGACTCTTGGGTGGCAAGTGACAGAAACCAGCTGGACTCCACTTAGGCACAAAGGGGGAGTTTGGTATAAGTATACAAAAGTGTGTTGAGGAAACAAACGCAGGAGTGCAGCCAGACCTTAGGAAGGGCAAAGTTGAGAATGAAAAAGCATCCACATTCCCAAGATGCACTCTTGGTTCATCTCTCCTCCACTTTTTTTGCACATCTACCTCATTCTCTGACACCAGAGTCCTGCTTTCTCTGCTTGTTTATCCACAAGGCTGAATATGGCTGAACCACCCCAGCAAGTTTAGAGGTGATTGTTCTGTCATTCACAGAGACTGTGTGCCTGTCTCTCCATTTTTACTTCTGGGAGAAGGAATCTGATTGGTCCTGCTTGAATCAGGTGTTCAGCTGTTGTCCAATCACCTGAGGCCAGCTAGGTGAGTCACTCACATGGGCAGAGTCCCTAGAAGCCCACTTCTGTGGATGGGGTGCGTCTCAGAAAGGTAGAATGGTTTGAGAGCTGGTATGTTGAGTTTTGGTAAAGATATCCCAAGAAGTGTCTCCAGGGTGGCCACCAAATTCTTGAAACACAGGTAAAAGCATAATGAATGGTTTATAAATCGTACATAATAAAAATAGTATTATCTGTGTTTCCAGACTTGCTGGCCACCTCATACTACAAGGAATACAGTTTACAGCCCTAAAACAGAAGTATTCTACAGAGAATGAATCTGTGATGTTGTCATTAGCCTGGATGTCCATTTATCTGAGCTAATCGGTCATAAATGCCCATGTGGCTCATGTAAATAAGATTTGTACATAATAAAGAGATAATTACCTCAGCTTTCTAGTTGCAACCAAATATCCTCTAGTTACAGAGAATACTTAGCAGGCTAATTAGTAGCATTCATTACCCTGCCCCTAGTTCCCCAAGAATGATTCATGTGAGATCCTAAGTAACCCAAATCCTAGTGCTCTGATTTGGAACAAAAGGAACTGAGAGCCAGAGGGATGGCCCCAGAAGGGGACTCTACAGCTTGTTGCCATACAGCCAGAGAGGGGCATTAATTAACAACACCTGCTTGGAATAATGCACAGGACATGCCTGACTTCAGCTTTAAACTCTTAGTGTCTGCATCCTTGTGCTCCTTCTATTTATCCTCCAAATACCATACACATAGGCTCAGGGGACAACCGGATGGTAAACTCAAATGATGGCAAAACCACTGAGATTCACATAAATTAATAATTTGCCTTTCTAGTCAATGTGGAAATCTGTCGGCACTCTATTGGCAATTTCCATCAGCTCTCTTTCAAGCTCTGTCTCAATTTATCCCAGATCTCAGAGCTCCTCACCACCTCCATTGCCAATGTGTAATCAAGCCGTAATCATCTCTTCTTCATTACTGCCGCAGCCTTCTAACCGGTCTCCTTGCTTCAACTCTTGCCCCTCTGCACTCCATTCTCCACAGTGTGATCTTTTAAAAGTGCAAATCATATCCTGTCACTACCTTTAACATTGCACTTGCAAAAATAACATCCAGATTCTTTACTATGGCCTACAAGGACCTAAGGGATATGGGTCCTGCATGCTCCCTTTCTCTCACTTAATACCATCTCCCCCACCCCACCCTTTGTCCCCACTTTTTTTTTTCTTCTGTTCTGGACTCTACCAACCTTATTCTGGCTACAGGCCCTTTGCACTGGCTATTCCCTTAGTCTGAAGCACTTCTACCCCAGAACTTCCCATGGCTGGCTCCCTTCATCACCCAGGTCTCATCTCTGATGTTTCTTTTTTAGAGATGTCTTCCCTGACATTTTAACTAAAGCAAAACTATCTGTTCCCCATCTCCCCCACATATTCCACACTAATTTCTTCACAACATTACGATCTGAAATTATTATATTGACATACTTGTCTGCATTTTTATCATGTTCCCTCCCCCCGCAGGAGGTAAGCTTCATTAGGACAAGGATCTTAGGTGACTAGTCTTATTCACTATTGTGTCCTTAGCACCTAGCACATAGCAAGTGCCCAATGAATGGATATTAACTCTACTAATAAAAGAGCAGAGAGGCCAGGCACAGTGGCTCATGCCTATAATCCCAGCACTTTGGGAGGCTGAGGAGGGCGGATCACCTGAGTTTGGGAGTTCGAGACCAGCCTGACCAACATGGAGAAACTCCGTCTCTACTAAAAATACAAAATTAGCCAGGCGTGGTGGCACATCCTTGTAATCCCAGCTACTCAGGCTGAGGCAGGAGAACCGCTTGAACCCAGGAGGCAGAGGTTGCAGTGAGCCAAGATTGCGCCATTGCACTCCAGCCTGGGCAACAACAGTAAAACTCGATCTCAAAAAAAAAAAAAAAAAAAAAGTAAAGGAAAAAAAATCTAGCCAAGATTTTTAATTATGGAAACCTGTTAATGTAAAATTTATAGTATCAGCTTTATATTTTCTATCAGACGCTATGCAGAGGCCAAAAGTGGTGGTTCATGCCTATAATCCCAATTCTTGGGGAGGTTGAGCTGGAGGACTGGTTGAGCCCAGGAGCTCGAGATCAGCCTGGGCAACATAGCGAGGCCCCATCTCTACAAAAAAACTATACATTAGCTGGGCATGGTGGGGCCTGCCTTTAGTCCCAGCTACTCAGGATGCTGAGGTAGGAGGATCACTTCAGCCCAGGAGTTTGAGGCTGCACTGAGCCACGATTGTGTCACTGTGTTCCATTCTGGGTGACAGAGCGAGCAAGACCCTGTCTCAGAAAAAAAAAAAAAAGGCTGCCCATTAGGTCCAAGTTGTACTTGAAGTTGTTAGTTTATGAAATTGAGGCTTGCCATGAAGGTAGTTATACTAAACAAGTATCTTGTATTACCTTGATAAGATTATTACACTTTTTTCTGCTTATTAATGTTGCAACATTTGTAAGTTAGGAATGCTTTGGTTATAAATAGCAACATATCTGAGTATAATTTACATTGGTAGAGCTGTTCTGGCCCCTTATACTATGTAACAAAACAGTCACATATTTGTGGCTTAAAACAATATTCATTTTGCTTCCAAATCTGCAATTTGGGCAGGGTTCAGCAGGGGCAGCTCATCTGCGCTCCACTTGGCTTCAGCTGGGAGTGGGCCGCAATCATCTGAAGGCTGTTCACCTCCTTACTTGGTGCCTGAGTAGATTCAAATGTCTGGGAGCTGGAACAGCTGGGATCCCTTGGGCTTTTATCCCTTTGAGTTTCCTCCATGTGATTGCTCTAGCATGTTGCTATCTTCCATTTGTTAGAAGGAACAAGTTCAAGCTGATCCATAATTAAGGGGAAAAGAATTAGACTTTTCCTTTTGATGGGAAGAGAGCCAAATAACTTGTGAATCTATTTTGCTTGCATAAGAAGAAGTACAAAGAGCAATATCCCAAGGCTATGGCAATGGCTCAACAATGTTATTAAGAACCCAGACAGTACTGGGCACGGTGGCTCACGCCTGTAATTCCAACACTTTGGGAGGCCAAGGTAGGAGGATTACTTGAGGTCAGGAGTTCGAGATCAGCCTGGGCAACATAGGGAGACCTCTGTCTCTACTAAACTCTTTTTTTTCTTTAATTAGCTGGGTGTGGTAGTGCATGTCTGTATTCCCAGCTACTTGGGAGGATGAGGTGGGAGGATCACTTGAGCCAAGGAGGTTGGGGCTGCAGTGAACTGTAATCACATCACTATATTTTAGCCCGGATGACAGAGCAAGATCCTGTCCCTAAAAAAACCAAATCAAACAAAAAACAGCCCAGTCTCATGCAGTGGCTCACACTTGTAATCCTAGCAGTTTTGAGAGGCTGAGGCCTGAGGCTAGGAGTTTGAGACCAGCCTGGGCAACACAGTGAGTCCACTGCCTCAAAAAAAAAAAAAAAAAAAAAAAACCACAACCCAAGCACTTTTGACCCTTTTCAGCATCTTTAGGGTCTTGGCTTATCATGTTATGTTCATATAATGGAATGGCTTCTGCGTCTCCAGTCATCACACCTGTATTTTAGGCAGAATGTCATTTATTCTTCACCTGTGCCCCTATATAACCATGCAGCTGAATTCCTCTTAGATTAAATTGCCCCAAATTGCATTGCATGGCTGTCAGGAGCTCTGTAGAGCTGGAAGAGAGCTGAGCTGTCAGGTGTTAGAGTAGCCACTTGAAGCTACAACAAGCCCAAATGGAAGTAATAGCGAAGACTTTAATCCCTCACTGCAGCAGTACAAGCAAGAGGCTAACACTGGAGGCAGTGCTGGGCTCCCCTGCTTCATTTTCCCCTTAGAATGATGCACCCATATGGTTGAGGGTCAGGGGGATCAGCAGAGCTACGGGGGTCATCTCACTGTTGAGGGGACCCCAAACCAAAGGCTCCCTGAAGGGTTGTGGACCAGGGGCTGGGGAGTTGGGTAGTGAGAGGGGAAAAACCTGAGAGTATAAAAGTACTGAGTCAAGGCCGGGCGCGGTGGCTCAAGCCTGTAACCCAGCACTTTGGGAGGCTGAGACGGGCGGATCACAAGGTCAGGAGATCGAGACCATCCTGGCTAACCCAGTGAAACCCCGTCTCTACTAAAAAATACAAAAAATTAGCCGGGCGAGGTGGCGGGCACCTGTAGTCCCAGCTACTCGGGAGGCTGAGGCAGGAGAATGGCGTAAACCCGGGAGGCGGAGCTTGCAGTGAGCTGAGATCTGGCCACTGCACTCCAGCCTAGGCGACAGAGGGAGACTCTGTCTCAAAAAAAAAAAAAAAAAAAAAAAAAAAAAAAAAA
>NC_045436.1:20638270-20641366 GCF_002776525.5 Piliocolobus tephrosceles | reverse complement strand
AAAAAAAAAAAAAAAAAAAAAAAAAAAAAAAAAAAAAAGTACTGAGTCAGAGTGAAGAAAAGTATCTTTCCTTAAGGGTCCCTGAGCCCTCTGAACAGAGCACCTGGACTAGGAATGCAGATCCACAAAAGGGCAGGAGCAGCCAGAGGAGCCTGACCCCTTGCTGGAGACTCTCAGAGGTGGCACTGGCTGTGCAGCCTTCCCGTGAGGCCTGACGGGTAATACCTTTGGAATAGCACTCGGTCAGGCCTGAAAAAAATCACACATGGGTTTGGTTTCTTTGTTGTTGTTTTGTTTTTGTTCTTGTTTTTTTGAGATGGAGTCTCGTTCTGTCACCCAGGCTGGAGTGCAGTGGCACGATCTTGGCTCACTGCAACCTCCGCCTCCTGGGCTCAAGTGATTCTTCTGCCTCAGCCTCCCGAGTAGCTGGGATACAGGCACCCGTACCACGCCCAGCTGATTTTTGTATTTTTAGTAGAGATGGGGTTTCACCATATTGGCCAGGCTGGTCTCAAACTCCTGACCTCAGGTGATCCACCCGCCTCAGCCTCCCAAAGTGCTGGGATTATGGGCGTGAGCCACCGTGCCCAGCCGTACTTGGGTTTTTAAGCAGGAACCTGACTCCTCGGGTTCCACCTAGCTATGGGCAATTGGGGAAGTTGAAAATTTCTCTCTTTAGCCTCAACGACAGAGAAAGACAAGGGCAGAGGTGACCGGCAATGCCTGCTGAGCGAACAGATGGACATTATCTGCCAGGCAGCATAAATTCCCAGAAAGAATGCTCAATTTCAGTGTTTGATGATTCAACTATACATTTTAAAACATATTGTATGTTATATATGTAGCAGACATCAAATACGAGAAAATGTGAGTTTGAGCAGAGAAATGTCAGGGAAAAAAATTGGGGAGGGAGGAAATGAGAGGAATGGGTGCGGACGAAGACGGGTCCTCTGAAGTCCACAAGGGCAGGAGATGAGTCCGACACCTGGGACTTTAGTTTCTCTATCCCAAGTTAGATTGGTTTTGGTTTCATGTGACTTGCGTGGTGAGACAGGCCCTCCTGTGTCCTGTTCCTTCTGCATCTCCCACCCACTGTGCCTTGCCTCACAGCATCGCAAAATTGGTGTAGTTTCTTTCTGGCAGTAGCAGGATAACTCCTTTGTCAGCATTAAAAATTTATAATCCAGGCCTGGTACAGTGGCTCACGCCTGTAATCTCAGCACTTTGGGAGACCGAGGTGGGCGGATCACCTGAGGTCAGGAGTTTGAGACCAGCCTAGCTAACATGGTAGAACCCCATCTCTACTAAAAATACAAAAACTAACTGGGCGTGGTGGCATGTGCCTGTAATCCTAGCTACTCGGGAGGCTGAGGCAGGAGAATCACTTGAACCCAGGAGGTGGAGGTTGCAGTGAGCCGAGATCGTGCCATTGTACTCCAGCCTGGGTGACAGAGTGAGGCCCTGTCTCAAGAAAAATTAAAAAAGATTTGTAATCCAAAATGAGCCCTGCAGTTTTCCAGGCTCCTTTTCAAGCAGAAAGTTCTGCAAATGAACATCCCTAGCCCCACATGTTTATTTACCGTCTTCTCTGTTAGGCTTTAGCAGCTGTAAGATTGTGCTCATATAAAAAAGAAAATAAAGAAAAAAAGTCTTCCTGCTAAATCCATTTCTTTAACGTTTAATTTTTTTCCTGCCAAAGTCAGAGATGAATTAGCAATTACTTGGGAGCCAATTAAAATTTATAGTAAGCTATTCTCTGACCCTTGGGTCAGAAACAAATTTCCTATAAACCTTAGGAGGGTATCTCTCCTGGGTTTTTTGAGGGTGAGAAAAATTCATATCCTGCTCTCCAGTTCTCATTCCTCATACAGAGTGGTGGCCAGCATGTTCCTGAGACATTGTTTGTGCAACCCAGAGACAACTCTTAATTCCCTCCTCAGTTATTTCTCTGTGATTTGGAGAGAAGATGTGGCTACAGCTGCCAGTGACTCTCAGCTCCAGTTCTATGCAAGTTGTGGATCAAGAAGACATAACTGAAGAGAGGGAAAGATTCTCTATTTTCCACAGTTCTGAGATGTGATGGTTCTGCAGAGCTGAGAAGAGAACTGAGTAGAAAGCTAGCATTACCAGGTGTTTCACAGGTGTCAAAAACATGCTAAAGTTGAAGAGTGTCGTCTTTTCCATGAGGCAATGATAGAATTGTATGGTGTAGGATCTGTGAGTGACTCTATACACATAGAAAAGTCTGTGTCACAATGTTTAGAACTTCCCACCCCAGCAGGATTAGAAAACTCTCAGATGCCTGGTAGTTGACAAATCCTTTTTGTTGGTGAGAAAAAACAACCTTTGACTTGGAGTCATTAAAAGGATTGGATACATGCGAAGAAAGACAGTCTCTTTCTGTCTCTATATTTATATAAGAGCAAACGCTTTCCAGCATGGAACATCTGAAGATAATATGCCATCTCTGATACTGTGCTGTCTAAGGGACAGGAAAAAAAAAAAAAGATTTATATAAAAAGAAATGCAAATATAACTAGCTAGTTAGCCAAGAGGGCAAAAGGAGGGAAGGCTTACATTAACCTGATCTTCACAGTCGCTAAAAACCTGACAAGGGAAATATGAATTTTAACTAGCTGCCAAGCAATTAGTTATTCATGCATGACATGAAAAGCAGGGGAAACTTTAATTTTCTCCTTGTCAGTTTTAAACAGAGAGGCTGTCAATTCAGCAAGTGGAGCTACCAACCATATTACAGAAGGGCACCATCCTACCGACATCCAGTCTCAGTATGACATCAGGCCCAAGACTGCAGCACCATTACCCTTTCATCACACTGCAAACAGCCCTGCCCCTGTTATGGGCTCCTTCCTTCCTTCCTTCCTTCCTTCCTTCCTTCCTTCCTTCCTTCCTTCCTTCCTTCCTTTCTTCCTTCCTTCCTTCTTTCCTTCCTTCCTTCCTTTCTGTTTCCCTTTCTTTCTTTCTTTCTTTCTTTCTTTCTTTCTTTCTTTCTTTCTTTCTCTTTTCTTTCTTTCTTTCTTTCTCTCTCTCCTTCCTTCCTTCCTTCCTTCCTTCTTTTCTTTTCTTTTCTTTCTT
>NC_045436.1:20379512-20638170 GCF_002776525.5 Piliocolobus tephrosceles | reverse complement strand
CTTTCCTTCTTTCTTTTCTCTTTCTTTCTTTCTCTTTCTTTCTGTCTCTCTCTCTCTCTTTCTCTCTTTCTCTCTTTTTCTTTTTTTCTTTTTTTTGAGATGGAGTCTCACTCTGTCACCAGGCTGGAGTGCAGTGATGCAATCTCGGCTCACTGCAACCTCCGCCTCCCGGGTTCAAGCGATTCTCCCATCTCAGCCTCCCAGATAGCTGGGATTACAGGTACTCGCCATCATGTCCGGCTAATTTTTGTATTTTAGTAGAGACGGGGTTTCACCCTGTTGGCCAGGCTGGTCTTGAACTCCTGACCTCAGGTGATCCGCCTGCCTCGGGCTCCCAAAGTGCTGGGATTACAGGTATGAGCCACCGCACCCGGCCTATGAGCTGTTTCTTTTACCGGATGGCACTGTGTTCCCTGAGCTCTGCTATCACTCTGCATTTCCAGTAAGGAAACAAGCAGCTGCTATGAACCCCTCTTCCTGGGTCATTGTCTGGCACCATCAATGGGATTCTCTGGTCACATGTGATTTTTCCAGTCACTGGTCTGGTGTTAATTTAGTGACAGTCAATTTAACAACAACAAAAAAAATTAAGCACTTTGTTAATACTAGGTTCTAGGGCTCTGTGTCAAGTACCAGGTTTTCAAATATGATTTTAAAAAGTGCTGTCACGCCCTTTTTAAAAGTGGTGGCTCACACCTGTAATCCCAGCACTTTGGGCAGCTGAGGTGGGAAGATTGCTTAAGCCCAGGAGTTCGAGACTAGCCTGGACAACATAGCGAGACCCTGTCTCTTAAAATAAAAATAAAGTAAAATAAAGTACTGTCATATCCTATGGGTGGGCTGTAAAACAAAATAAAAAATAAAGTGCCGTCAAACCATTGGCAATCTGGTCATTGTTATAGACATCCCCAGAAAACCTTTGGGTGTTTAGTAAGTGTGATACATATTAATTCACTCAACAAATATTTATTGCTATAAATTGCTATAATTTTCCTGCTATGAAGAATAAGAAATACGCTAAGGAGATAAGGAGATGCCTTGGGGAAGGTCCAGAACTGCTGCAGAAAGACTGGCCAGGAAGGACCTCCCTGGGAAGGTATTTGAACAAAGCTCTGCATAATGAGGAGCCAGGCGAGAAAAGATAAGGCAGGAAAGAGTTTCAGGTCAACTCCAAGGCCAGGACCAGCTTCCAGAGAAGTCAGAGATACAACCAGGGGCCAGACTCCAGGGCTGCGTAGATGCTGGTAAGGAGATGGAATTTTATTCCAATTGCAACAGGAAGCCGGTGGAGGGTTGATAAAATGCTTTGGCTGCTGTGCAGAGCAAGAGTGGAAGCAAGGATTTCTGTTTAAAGGCTTTGCAGCCACCCAGGCAAACCGGGATATTGTTCTCTACAAATGAACACTCTGTCCTATCAGGTTCATACTGACAATCTGATTGGGCCTTACATTAATTAAATGCCTAGTGTGTGTTTGGCTAGATGATTTTCAGTCTAAATTAGATCATTATGTCCTTAGAATATCAAGGTCCCACTGACCTATTGTTGAGAACTCTTGAAGCATCTGCTCTGATCTGGCTACTCGGAATGTACCCCTTTGGAAACAACGTCAGGTATTTGAGAAATATCTGACTAGGGCCAGAATCGGAGGCCTATGAAACAGAAGAATTCACTGGTAAAGAGATAGTACTTAGTTCACATCCTTGTTCATAGCTGTATCCCCAGCCCTCAGCATAGAGGCTGACACACAAATATTTGTTGAAGGTGTTAATATATGAGCCTAGTAAGAGTTCAAGAAATGCTACAGTAAAATTTTAGTAGCTCAGCACCCCAACCAGCTGAACTAAGTAGCGTTGGACACTAGCCGTGGTGTTTGAAGACTGTTTTTTCAGAAGGATGGGAATGGACCCATATCTCCTCCAAGCTTGGCATACCCACATCCAAGTTTTATTGCTGCTGAAAGCTTCCTGCACTGCCTGACCATGGACAATCCCTCTCTAGCTAGTCCCCAGCCTCCACCCATGAAACCCTCATCCTCCAGAGAGACTCTGACCAGCCGCTGGCTCACACCCAGTGGCCCCTCTGCAGGCGCCTGGCCCCTCACTCGGCTTCCCAGCTGCCTCTTCCTCTGCCCCCCTTCCCACCCTGCACCAAAACAGGGGCGCCTTTTGTAGGAGCAATCAAGCCCTAAATCACTATTTATATTTCTTGGAGTAAACTTAACTCTGAGAAAGGGTTCTGGAATGACTGCCCTGGGGACTGAAGCCCATCTGGAAACATGAATAATGTGAAATATATCCCTCCATGGATCCCCCACAAGACCAATTACATTATCATCCTTTCCGAGAATTTCTGCCAATTTTTTATGGGGTCACCAGAAAGTTATATCTTACGTGAAAACTGCACAGATTTATATAGGGGGTAGTTAACTGGTGGAGTGAAGTATGTGGAAGTAAACTGCAGGAAACTGTGATACTCCACAGATGGAAATGTGTGTCGATTTGGCTCTTCACTTCAGGAAATGGAATGTATTCATTCTGCCGTTTACTGAATGACTACTGTGTGCCACGCACTCTTCTAGGCACTGGGAAGAAAGCAATAAATGACACTAATGTTGCCTTCATGGAGCTGACATTTTAATAGCCTTGGAAGATGGGCTATGAAAGGCTCACTGTAAAATGGTGCCCAAAGTCAACATGTAACTTTTAGTCCTGTCTGCGGTATAGACTCAGCGAACAATGTGAAGAAACTGAGTTTCTTGCTTCATCATAGCTGAGGGTGAGATAGGTGTGCTGCCCTTTCTCAAGAATGTGGGATGGAATCATATTTTGTTTGAAAACTCAGAATAATAAGAGATTTGGCATTTATGTGTTCACGCATACTTCTCTCCTCAAGCTGCACAGTTCAACCAAGAGGTATTTGGCAGAAGGCCTTTTGCTAAAGCAATCACCTGACAATGTGAGTGGGGATCTGAGCCAGCCAGGTTTTACCTCCACTGAAGAGGTTTGATTAGGTGATGAGCACACATTATTCACAAAACTGCAGAGCGGCTGTACTTCACCACGTCATGACTGGAAATGATCTGCCTCCGAGGAGCAATGTCAATGAAGGGCCATCTTCCCTAGTGTCGGTAGTTCTTAAACTTTAGTTTCCAAGGAAGCGCTGCATGTGTCTGTAACAGAAAGATCCCCGCTTCTCCCCTAACAATTCAGAATGAGAAGGTCTGGGAAAGGGTCCAGGAATTCACATTTTACCACTATCCCTGCTCATTGGGCTGCAGGTGGCTCTACACTCAGAGAACCCCCACACTGTGTTCACCATAAGACAGAGGATTCAGACCTCCAATTCCCCTCACCCAGACGCAAGAGCATCTTGGCTAAACCCTCTTTTTTGGAAGGGAAGGAGAAAGGGAAGCCGGTTGGAACAGTTTCCTTTACTGATTATAGCTTACTCCTTTCTCTCGTGCATTCAGCACGTAGAGTTTGGCAACTACAATGCACAAGGTGCAGCCTACCCGCTAGAGCGAGGATGTTCCAGTAATGCACTGATGCTTCCCAGCCCCTGCCCCCTGGAGCGGAAGAAGATTGTTATGGATGAGGGAATGGAATTAAGGGAGCCTGCGCTGGCCGGCACTGCACCGTGCGAAGTGCCCTCTCAAACACCCTCTCATTTAACTTCCCAAGTTCTGCTCCTCATTTCCTTCAAGTCTTTACTGAACCATCTCCTTTGCAGTGAAACTTTGTGGGATCACCCTAAAGCAAACTCAGTGCATCAAAAGCTGGACTCCTAATAGTTCCCCGCCTCAGTAAAGAGCTATTTCATTCTCCCAGTTGCTCAAGCCAAAAATGGAATCAATTTAGTTCTTCTGCACCCTGTATCTGATCACCACAAGTCCTGTTAGCCCTGCCTTTAAAATATATCCAGAACCCTGCCAGCTCCCCGTCCTCTGTTGCCATCACGCTTGTCCACACCCACCTTACCCCTTGTCTGGGTGATTGCGGTGGTCTCCCAGCTGCCCTGCCAGCGTCTGCCCTGATTTGCCTTCTTGACTATTCTTGACACAGCACCAGCATGATCTTGTTAAAATACTAATCTGATCGGGCCACTCCTCTGCTCCAAACTAGGTTTCCTTGTCTCTCCAAGTAAAAGGCAAAGTCCTTACAATAACCCATAGGGCCCTGACCTGCCTCGCCCTCCCCTATCTGCCTCTTTCTGGTCTCCCCTCACTTGCTCCTGCCGCCCACACCACGCAGTCCCACTGTGGCATCTTTGCACTTGCTGTTCCCGGAATTCTCTTCCTCCATTTGTTCACATGGCTGGCCTAGATCCTGCCATCCCTTTTCAGAACGACTGCTTTCTCAGTCGGGTTAGCTGACCTCCCCGTTGAATGTTGGAACTCATCTATTTTTCCTATCCATCTTTCTATTTTACATTAACAGCTCCATATTTTTCTTTTTCTTATTTTTTATTCATTTTATTTTATTTTTTGAGACGGAGTTTCACCCTTGTCGCCCAGGATGGAGTGCAGTGGTGCATTCTTGGCTCACCACAACCTCTGCCTCCCAGGTTCAAGCGATTCTCCTGCCTCAGCTTCCCGAGTAGCTGGAACTACAGGTGTGCACCACCACGCCCAGCTAATTTTTGTATGTTTAGTACAGTTGGGGTCTCACCATGTTGGCCAGGCTGGTCTCAAACTCCTGACCTCATGATCCACCCACCTCGGCCTCCCAAAGTTCTGGGATTACAGGTGTGAGCCACTGCACCAGGCTTTTTTTTTTTTTTTTTTTTTGAGATGGAGTCTTGCTCTGTTGCCCAGGCTGGAGTGCAATGACACAATCTCAGCCCACTGCAATCTCTGCCTGCTGGGTTCAAGTGATTCTCCTGCCTCAGCCTCCTGAGTAGCTGGGATTGCAGGCATTGTGCCACCATACCTGACTAATTTTTGTATTTTTAGTACAGATGGGGTTTCACCATGTTGGCCAGGCTGGTCTCAAACTCCTGACCTCAGGTGATCCGCCTGCCTCATCCTCCCAAAGTGCTGGGATAACAGGCATGAGCCACTGCGCCTGGCTACATCTCCATATTTTTCTATTTTTATTTTGCTTCTTGTCTCTCCTTCCCGTCAGAATGTAAGCTCCACAAAGGCAAAGATTATTATCCGTTGTTACCCGCTATATGCCCAGGGCCTAGAATAGGGCGTGGCATGTAGTAGACCTTCAATACTATTTGTTGGAATAAATGAATGAGTTAAATAATAAACAAATGAATAAAGTTGCAATTCCCCCCTACTCTCTATCTCCCTTCTCTGATGTATTTTTCTCATAGAATCCATCGCCCTCCAATATACTCCATAATGTACATATTTATCTTATTTACTGTCACTTTTTCTTTACTAGAATGTAAACACCATAAGAGCCAGGATTTCTATCCTAAAGTGTATCCTTATCACCGAGAAGAGTATGTGGCTCTTGTGCTTAATATTTATTGAATGAATAAACTCTGTAATATAAGAGTATTTCGGCTGGGCACAGTGGCTCATGCCTGTAATCCCAGCACTTTGGGAGGCTGAGGTAGGAAGATCGCTTGAGCCCAGAGGTTCGAGACCAGACTGGGCAACATAGTGAGACCCTGTCCCTACAAAAAAAAAATTGTCTTTTAATTAGCTTGGTATAGTAGTGCACGCCTGTAGTCCTAGCTACTCAGGAGGCTGAGGTGGAAGGATAGCTTGGGCCCAGGAAGTCAAGGCTGCAGTGAGCTGTGATCGTGCCACTGCACTCCAGCCCGAGCAACTGAGGGAGACCCTGTCAAAAAAAAGAAAGAGTATTTTTACAGATTAAGAGATTGACTCGTAATAAGAATTAGCAAATTTTGCATGGTCATGTACACGACTAGCATGTAGCAGAGGCAGGGTTAGGATTTGGTTCTGGATGACTTTAAGTCTGTGTTCTCACAGTACCACTGGTCTGGTCAAGAAGGCATTTGAGGCTGGGCGCAGTGGTTCATGCCTGTAATCCCAACACTTTGAGAGGCCCAGGCAGCCGGGTCACCTAAGGTCAGGAGTTCAAGACCAGCCTGGCCAACATGGTGAAACCCTGTCTGTGCTAAAAAATACAAAAATTAGCCGGGCATGGTGATGGGTGCCTGTAATCCCAGCTACTCAGGAGACTGAGGCAGGAGAATCGCTTGAACCCAGGAAGTGGAGGTTGCAGTGAGCCAAGATGGTGCCACTGCACTCCAGCCTGGGTAACAAAGCAAGACTCCATCTCAAAAAACTAAAAAGGCATTTGAGGTGGGCATTAAAGGATGGATAGGGGCTGAGCAGGATGATTCTCTCTGCTGTAGAGTTCTTTTCTGCCCCTTCTCCCTCTCCTTCACCTTGCTAGCCATCATGAAGAACGGATAATAACTTGCGTGTCCCTTCCTCTGAAAAGCCTGCTCTGAATCCCCGTGCCTGGCTCTGGGGTCCTTGTCCGTCTTTTTTTTTTTTTTTTTTTGAGACAGGGTCTCATTCTGTCACCTAGGCTGGAGTGCAGTGGCACAATCTCAGCTCACTGCAATCTCCACCTCCTGGGTTCAAGAGATTCTCCCACCTCAGCCTCCCGAGTAGCTGTGACTACAGGTGCCCACCCCCACACCCAGTTAATTTGTTTGTTTGTTTGTAGAGACAGGGTTTCACCATGTTGTCCAGGCCAGTCTTGAACTCCTGACCTCAAGTGATCTGCCCACCTCGGCCTTGTCTTTCCTTGTCACAGTTCTTCCTGCACAGCCTGGCATGCATGCCAACTGCCTATTCATCTTTTGTTGTCTCCACTAGGTGGTAAGGAGTATATAGAAGCCGGGGGTTGTTTCTGTCTTGTTCACTGTTGTATTACAGGCCCACCAGATGATCTGGTTCATACTAAGCACCATGAGGATTGGTTCATGTCGTGAAGGAGGAGAAGGAAGACTTAGGCCAAAGAAATAATTGAACAGGAATCAGAGAATTAGCGAGCCAGTAGCGCCATGTGCCTAGGGCAGAGGTTTCAGTGCGATCCTAATAAGGGATGTGTCTAGGAAGCTGGGCACATAAAGATCGTGAAAATCACTGAAGGTTCTGGATATTTTTAAAAGCTGTTATTTGGTAAGCCGCCTGGAAATCACTGAATTATGTTGAGCAGGATGGCACACAGTGCTGCTTGCAGCAGATTAATCTGATACTGATAATGCATTGAAAGGAGAAAGGGGAGAGGCAGAATCTACTGCGGGAACCGAACCACATAGGCGGAAAATACCCCACTTGAAAGGTGGCAGTGGGAGTGGAATGGAATAAACAGATGCAAGAAATGCTTTGAGAAAAGATTCAACAGGATTTAGTGAATAATTGGATGCGGAAGACGAAGGAGACAAGGAAATTGAGGCCGGCTCTGAGCCTGTGAATCAGGGTGGCTGGAAGAATAGTGGTGCCTATAATGAAAAAAGGGGGACATTGGAAAGAGGATATAATTGGATGGAAAGAAAACAAGTTTGACTGCAGGCGTTTCAAGCTTGAAACATTCACAGAACATTCTAGTGGACATGAGTTGCATTGGAAATTCAGGACTAGAATTCAGGAGAGATGCCTTAAATAGTCTAGCCTCCCCTACAGTAGGTGAATGAATGCTTAGCTTTCCGTGGGTTTGGCTGATGCGGACATTGAAAAATTGTAAACACTGTTTAAAGAGTTGCTTGAGTTTCCAGAAATATTTAGTAATCCTTACTTATTTCATGGGGCAAAATTCTGATAGGCTAAGGTGTATTTCATACCTGTTACCTTTGGAGACCCAGTGCTCTTTTATTATTTTTATTTTGATTTTTTAGAGCAGGCTCTTGTCTGTTGGCCAGGCTGGAGTGCAATGGCGTGAGCACAGCTCACTGCGGCCTCGATTTCTCAGGGTGGAGAGATCTTCCCACCTCAGCCTCCCCAAGTAGCTCGAACGGGATAACAGGCATGAGCCACCGCACCTGATCCCAGTGATCTTTTCATTTGGCTGGGTGGGTATTAACCTTGTGGACATTTAGCAAACTGGTGGAGAAAAATACACAATGTAAATTTGAGGAAAATTTGTTCAAGTGTTAGGACAAACATTTTGTTGGCAATCTTTCTGTTTGGGGCAGATCCCTGGGGCTTGAGTGCTGTGCATAAATCCACAAAGTTTCCATGATCTGAAGACTGAAAGGAAGTTGTTGTGTAGAGTCAGCAACTTACTGGAAATAAACTTATTTAGGGTTTTCCCTCTACTAAAAATAGATATGCAAGTTTTTAATTCTCTCTGCAATTTAAAAAAAAATCTGATATAGGCTGGGCGTGGTGGCTTATGCCTGTAATCCCATTACTTTGGGAGCCGGAGGCAGGGGGATCACTTGAGCCCAGGAGTTCAAGACCAGCCTGGGCAACATAGTAAGACCCTGTCTTTGCAGAAATAAAAAATTTTTTAATCAGTCAAGTGTGGTAGTGTGCTCCTGTAGTCCCAGCTACGCAGGAGGCTGAGATGGGAGGATCGCTTGTACCTGGAAGGTCAAGGCCACAGTGAGCCAAGATCATGCCACTGCACTCCAGCCTGGGTGACAGAGCAAAACCTTGTCTTAAAAAAATTAAAAATAGGCTGGGTGAGGTGGCTCATGCCTGAAATCCCAGCACTGTGGAAGGCTGAGGCGGGCGGATCACGAGGTCAAGAGATCGAGACCATCCTGGCCAACATGGTGAAACCCTGTCTCTACTAAAAATACAAAAGTTAGCTGGGCATGGTGGTACACGCCTCTAGTCCCAGCTACTTGGGAGGCTGCGGCAGGAAAATCGCTTGAACCCGGGAGGCAGAGGTTGCAGTGAGCTGAGATCACGCCACTGCACTCCAGCCTGGCAACAGAGCGAGAGTCCGTCTCAAAAATAAACAAACAAACAAACAATAAATAAATAATACCTGATATAGATGGGACAAAACGTTAATATCTGTCCAATCTGGGTGGTGGATACTTAGATATCTGTTACATTATTTTCAAAAATTATTTTCTGTATATTCTTCTGTACAGTAGTTTGTACTTTTAAAAAACCTTTCAAAAAAGATGTGTAAAACGGAACAGAAGACTGAGATTCTGAGGCTTAGGCAAGTCTGGGAAGATGACCTGTGGAAGCAATAGAGTGACCCCACTTTCCAAAGTTCCTGTCCCTCTCCAGGGACAAAAGGCCATGGTGGTGGCCCGGCTATTAGAGGTCATGGGATAGAGAGGGAGGTAGCCATTCTTTTTCAGGCTGTGTTCCCACAATGTCTAACATAGTTCTCTTGAGGTCAGCCACCAGTTTGGGAAGGCACAGCTTCGCCACCGATGGTTAGAAGTCAACATGCTCCCATGTCGAGAATTACTTGTAACCCAAGCACAGTGACAGAAGAGCCTCCTTTATGTCACCCCCACATCATGTCCCCGAGCTTGGGCTTGGTTCCTAGGACAAGGTTCCTATGTCACTTTATATCATAGTGCTTTTCTGAGCAAAGGCATGCCGGAAAATTCAGCATTTCCCAAAGCTGAGAAACATTTTTTTTTTTTTTTTTTTTGAGACAGAGTTTTGCTCTTGTTGCCTAAGCTGGAGTGCAATGGTGCGATCTCGGCTCACTGCAACCTCCACCTTCCAGGTTCAAGAGATTCTCCTGCCTCAGTCTGCTGAGTAGCTGGGATTATAGGCAAGTGCCACCATGCCTGACTGATTTTGTATTTTTAGTAGGGACAGAGTTTCACCATGTTGACCAGGCTGGTCTTGAACTCCTGACCTCAAGTAGTCTGCTGCCTCGGCCTCCCAAAGCACTGGGATTACAGGCGTGAGCCACTGCGCCCGGTGCACCTCTCTTTATTTCTTCTTTCATTCAGGCCCACACTGGAAATACCACTGTCTGTTAAACACCGGCCACACCAGCGACATGGTAGGCTGGGGGGTGACAGCAATCTTCCAGTAAATCGGCTTTTCAGTTTAAACATACTAGTCAGCCTACCTGAGAGAAATGTGTCCCCAGGAACAACCTGTGAGCCTTAGCCTTCTGTAGGGAGAAGCACTCTCGATGGGAGGAAATTTGGGAGCGAATATTTCTTTCAAGCCAGAACCTAAGTGGAAATCCTCTTGGGTAAAGTATCTCAGTAGGCTGAAGCATGCCTGCCTCTGACCGTCAAGCCTTTGGAAACAGTCAGCATCTTGCTTCCAGTTCATCCCCTCTGCGTTGGAGGAGCCCTTCCCACAGTTCCATGAAGGGCTCCTTCGGGCTTCCCACCCAGCTGATGGGTGGGGAGAAGTGAAATCCATTTCTCCTGGGGCTTGATGTCTCTTCTCTGATCTGGGGCGTCTCCAGATTGCTGCCTTTTCTGTCAGATCACACGACAAGCCTGTGCTGCTCCTGCCAGCGCTGCCGATCAATCCCCTCTTCCAGCCAACGTGCCACTCTGCGCCGCAGTCGCCCTCCTTTCCCCACTGCACGATTAGGAACTGTTTCAGTGTTCTCAGCTTTTCCTTCCTGTGCCTGTCATTTCCCCCACAAACACAAGCTGCTTTGCAGTCCTAGTCACATGCATGGCACCGTTCCTGAGACAGGTCGTACCTATGGTGCTGATCAAATTTGCTGCACCAAGTTGCCAGGACTTTCTGGAACAAATAACATTCACATTCAGCTCTTGGAGCACCCCCGAAAGCAGACCTCCTAAAGTCTGCTTCATTTCCATCAGAGCTTTTGAGTCCCAGATTTCATTCTGGGGAATGAATGATCAGAGATTTTTAAAGCCATCCTGACTCTTGCCCCCATTTTTAGCTTCCTGAGATCACGGGACTCAGAGTGCCTCCTGGGGTCTTGGGCTCCAAAGAACATCACTGAGTTGTCTAATTAAGGAATGCTGGAGAATTCCCAACACATCTCCACTCTTCCAGTAACTCATATCTACCCCTCTCCCCGTGTATGTTTCTTCACAGACAACTCAGAAGAACATACGGGTTCTTCGATTCTCTATGGCCCAGTCTGTGTCCGGCATGGCAGGCAAAAAGGCCTGGAATCTCATGTTGTTGTGACTGAAGCCTGTTGCTGGCACAAAATCAACTATACAGATCTATGTTGATCGTTAAGACAAACAGAAATATCTTCTCGGTGATGTTGTTGCTTCTTTCTTGGGGGGATAGAAACAGCGCAAGTCAGGCCTGGCTATCTGTGTAGAGAAGAGGTAGTGGGTTCCCTCTGAACAATTTTTTTTTTTTAACTTTCTGTCCAGGCGCAGTGCCTCATGCCTGTAATCTCAGCACTTCGGGAGGCCAAGACAGGCTGAGGTCAGGAGTTCAGCCTGGCCAACATGGCGAAACCCTGTCTCTACTGAAAATACAAAAATTAGCTGGCGTGGTGCCACACACCTGTAATCCCAGCTATTCCAGAGGCTGAGGCACTAGGATTGCTTGAACCCAGGAGGCAGAGGTTGCAGTGAGCTGAGACCACGCCTGTCTCAAAAAAAAAAAAATCAAAAATTAAAAAGATTAAATTGTGAATGTTTAATTTCTGTGGGTATATATTTATGTGGTACATGAGATATTTTGATACAAGCAAGCAACGCGTAATAATCACCTCATGGAAAGCGAGACATCTGTCCCCTTAAGCATTTATCCTTTATGTTATAAACAATCCAGTTATACTCTTTTCATTATTTTTAAATGTACAATTAAATTATCATTGACTATAGTTACCCTGCTGTGCTATCAAATATTAGGTCTTATTCATTCTTTCTATTTTTTTTTTTTTTTTTTTGTACCCATTAACCATCCCCACTTTTCCCCCACCCGTCTTCTCTTTGAAAAAATTCATACAGTCTTCCTGGGTTAGCGGCGAATGAATGTACCTCCTGCAGCGCTCACTGAGGACAATTCGAGAGATGTGTTCTCTGCGATAAACCCACAGAAAATCCCCCCTGGGCTTGCAGCTTGAAAAATACGTAATATCCTCATGTATGTTCATTACTTAGTATTGGATAAGGTTTCCAAAGCCATATGTACAAATTCTAGAGTTAAAAACAAAAGCTGTCAGAGTGGAGAATAACGTCATTCAACTTGGCCATGCAATTTGCCTCTTGTCCCAATAATATATGTTTTGGTAAAATAACATTTGAGGGACAAAAAGAGGATGCCAGATCTAAATTAATTTTAGAACAAAGTAATACATGCCAGGCGCGGTGGCTCATGCCTGTAATCCCAGCACTTTGGGATGCCAAGGCGGGCGGATCACCTGAGGTCAGGAGTTCAAGACCAGCCTGGCCAACATGGCGAAACTCCATCTCTACTAAAAATACAAAAATTAGCCATGCATTGTGGCAAGTGCCTGTAATCCCAGCTACTTGGGAGGTTGAGGCAGGAGAATTGCTTGAACCCAGGATGTGGAGGTTGCAGTGAACCGAGATCACGCCACTGCACTCCAGCCTGGGTGACAAGAGACCCTGTCTCAAAACACACACACACACACACACACACACACACAAAAGTAATATAAAGAAGCAACCACAGGTGAAGTACCCAAAGATTATTATTTACAGATGTCTCATATTTTCAAAGCCCCCATCTTGGCAGCTGTCTTTCGCAGACCCTGTGTAGCATGTTAAAAACTGCTGGTTAACACTTAGAGTGTCACCGGACTTGTAAACTACATGATTTGTTTAGTATCAAATAAAAACCAGAGCCTTTCTAATTTAAACCAACACTCCCAGATTTTCCCCTTTCCCCAAGTTTTATCTCATATATGTGGGGCACAGAAAGCTGCAGCCTTTCCAACATAAACCTCCGCCCGCACCAGCTCATATTAAGTAAATGTGTGGGATCAACAACGGAGCACTGCTCACATTTTTTCAGGTCCCTCCCGTGCTTGGGTCATCAGGATCCAAGCCTCTCTCCCTGAGCTTCCAGCTCTAAAATTATATGACTCTAGTTACTTTGGCAGCTATTCAGAGGAAAGAGAAAATAGGGAGAAAGGAGGAAAAAAAGATCATTACTGAAGCATCATCCCTAAAATTCTGATTGCATGGGGTAGGAAGGGTGTTTATAAAATAGTCCTGATCACAGCAGATAGACATGGCAGTGATCAGAGAAGTGTCCTTGAATAGCCCCTGATGTTCACGCCTCCATACTGACTTTTGTTATCATAATGGCCTTGGCAGTTAAACTGAGATGTGTTCTTAAGCAAGAGGCCCCAGGGCTGTGTGGCTTTATCTTTTCCCCTCTGAATCGCAGGGAGAAAGGGCAGTTTCACAATCAGTTCTGTGTATTTCTTATTCTGTTCCTTAGTGGTTCCTAAGGTGGTCATAAAGAGAATGACTCTGTTACATAAGACGGTCATTGTTGAACCAGGATCTCCCAGGACCTGCGTCCTCCCCTAGTAGCAACCGTGAAACACATTAACTTTTCCAGGCAGAGTCAAATATGCCCAAATGGGTAACAACTGTGATTCCACAGCTAAATGCTGCTTTTGTGGCATCTAAATCAATGTGCTCCCCCACCAAACTCCAGCATATGAGGGTGGAAGTGTCACTGCATTTTATTTTATTTTGCTTTATTATTTTCATTTTTTTGAGACGGGGTCTCACTCTGTCACCCAGGCTGGAGTGCAGTGGCATGATCATGGTTCACTGCAGCCTTGACCTCCTTGGCTCAAAGGATCCTCTCACCTATCCTCCCAAATAGCTGGGACTGCAGGCTAATTTTTAAATTTTTTGTGGAGATCGGGCCTCACAATATGGCTCAGGCTGGTCTCGAACTTCTTGGCCCAAGCAATCCTCCTGCCTTGGCCCCCCTAAGTGCTGAGATTATAGGCGTGAGTCACTGCACTCAGCTGACACTGCATTTTAGACATTATCTAAGTGTAATCTTTGTTCACAGATGCATCAGAAAACACTGAGTTTGATCAGCCATCTGAATTAGAAACAGTAATAACAAAAACAGGGCGCTAACAAAAATTACAACTCTTTAGCATCCAAAAAGTTGAGAGGAGAGACATTGTTTAATTCTCTCTTGAAACTCATCATGATGAGGCTGTACCAAGAGGGCGATGTAACTGTGGGCACCGGGGCCTGCAGAAAATCCCCCCTGGCTCTCTCTGAGCTTCCATGCAGGGCTTTATTTATCCCACCCGCATCTCTCCTTCAGAGTGACACAGTCAGCAAGTCACTGGACTGCGGACTGTGGCCCTGTGGTCTTTTGTGCTGATCTTCTCAGCAAGAACCTGATTTCTGGCTTTGCTCAGCATCCTCCCACCCCATCAGCTATGTCTGCGCAGTGAAGCTAATGGGGTTGAAGCTTCAGATTCCCTCATTTGCACGGGCTCTTTCCAAGGCCCTACAAGGACCCTTAGCTGTGTGTGTGTGTTTATATCTAAAATTTCTAAAAGTAAGAAATTGTAACTTTAGGGGATTAAGACCATTTGCATTGCTCTGACACCCGTTGTGTTATGGGTCATAGAAGTGGCTGTGAGAATTTTGGGGAACCAGCTAACGGCAAGTTCAGTTAGGGATACATTGTGTTGGACTCGGTAAAACACAGTCATCTGATTTGCAGATGTGTCTGTGCATAGTTGAAGTTATTGCTACTCATCCTGATGTAGGAATAGCTTCCAGAAAAACACTCCCCTCCCCCGGCCGTGCCAACTCGCTGGGCATCAGGACATGAAGGTGCAGGCCAAAATTTGCATAATGATATAAATGCATGCTGTGGCTTCTGGCACCACAAGTATGTGTCTCATGAACATAAAACACAGTTTGGAGCCAGAAACCAGTCTGGGGGAATATTCTTTCCAATTTTATAACTTGTATGTATATCAAGAGAACTTGATAGAGGTTATACCAAATTTAACAACAACCTTAGATAGAATTTTAAATGACAGGCCGGGTGCAGTGGCTCACACTATAATTCCAACACTTTGGGAGGCCGAGGTGGGCGATCACCTGAGGTCAGGAGTTCAAGACCAGCTTGGCCAACATGGTGAAACCCCCATCTCTACTAAAAATACAAAAATTAGCCAGGTGTCATGGCACACATCTGTTATCACAGCTTCTTGGGAGGCTAACACAGGAGAACCACTGGAACCCAAGAGGTGGAGGTTGCAGTGAGCCGAGATCACGCCACTGCACTCCAGCCTGGGCAACAGAGTGAGACTTGGTCTCAAAAAAAAAAAAAAAAAAAAGAAAAGAAAATTTTAAATGACATTACCAAACAAAATTTTCAAACTATATATAAGTACATTCTAATCAACCATGCCAGAGGAAAAACTGAATGATTCTATTCTCTTTAGAGAAAATGAAATTGTAAAATTGTTTTCTCTCAAAAGGTCACGTAAGAATACACAGCCAAAAAAATATAAGGAGTGGGGGAGTACGGTAGAAGTTTAGCAAGTGAGCCAGGCACAGTGGGAGCACTCTGGGAGGCCAAGGTGGGCAGATCAACTGAGGTCAGGAGTTCGAGACCAGACTGACCAACGTGGCAAAACCCTGTCTCTACTAAAAAAATCCAAAACTTAGCTGGGCATGGTGGCACGTGCCTGTAGTCCCAGCTACTCAGGAAGCTGAGGTTGGAGAATTGCTTTAACCTGGGAGGCAGAGGTAGCAGTGAGACGAGATCGCGCCACTGCACTCCAGTCTGGGTGACAGAGCAAGATTCGGTCTCAAAAAAAAAAAAAAAAAAAAAAAGAAGAAGAAGTATAGCAAGTGGTTAATTAATAAAATATTATGTATTTTTTGGAGTTTCGTGATTTTGTGTGGTTTGTTAGCTTTTGATAATGTGATTTGCTGTAAATTCTTTACTCATTATGTGATAACTAACTTTATCTACATAACTCTGTATTCTTCTACTTAAAAAGGGTGCCCAGATTCTGTAAGCTTCAGGCCTTCCAAAACCTGGATCCACCTCTGCCCCCTGCAGCATGTGGTAAACTGTTGAAAACAGTATACACGAAATGTCTGTGAATCAAATGCTGCTCCCTCTGCCTCATTAAACATCATTTCCACTGGGCCAGGCACGGTGGCTCACAGTAATACCAGCACTTTGGGAGGCCAAGGCGGGTGGATCACCTGAGGTCACGAGTTTGAGACCAGCCTGGCCAAAATGGCAAAATCCCATCTCTACTAAAAATACAAACATTAGCCAGGCGTGGTGGTGCATACCTGTAATCCCAGCTACTCGGGAGGCTGAGGCAGGAGAATAACTTGAACCTGGGAGGCGGAGGTTGCAATGAACTGAGATCGCCCCACTGCACTCCAGCCTGGGCAACAAGAGCGAAACTTCATCTCAAAAAAAGAAAAAAACTCACTAGTTCTGCCAGATGAGGTAGCTCATGCCTGTAATCCCAGCACATTAGGAGGCCAAGGTGGGTGGATCCTTTGAGCCTTGGGGTTCAATACCAGCCTGGGCAACATGGCAAAACCCTATCTCTACTGAAAATACAAAAAATTAGCTGGGCATGGTGGCGCATGCCTATAGTCCCAGCTACTCAAGAAGCTGAGGTGGGAGGATCGCCGGGGCCCAAGAGGTCGAGGCTGCAGTAAGCTATGATCACAGCTCTGCACTCCTCCTGCCTAGGAAACCCTTCCCCCTACCCTTCAAAAAAAATCTATCAGTTCTTATAGGTGAAAACAGGAATACAGATGGTTTGAGGCTCCACTAGATTTCAGTGAGGACAGTGTGACCTACATGAGATTTTCTTTGTGGATGATTTAAAAACAGAAACATGAGCAACATTGGTGAGAGACTTTGACCTATAACGAGGGCATCTGCTTTTCCTTACTCAAGCTACACCAGGATTGGGACAAACTAGATTGATGCCATCTTGAATTTTTTTTTTCTTTTTGTCACCCAGGCTGGAGTGCAATGGCATGGTCTCGGCTCACTGCAACCTCTGCCTCCCGAGTTCAAGTGATTCTCCCGCCTCAGCCTCATGAGTAGCTGGGACTACAGGCGTGTGCCACCATACCTGGCTAATTTTTGTATTTTTAGTAGAGATGGGGTTCAACTACGTTGGTCAGGCTGGTCTTGAACTCCTGACCTCAGGATCCGCCTGCTTCAGCCTCCCAAAGTGCTGGGATTACAGACGTGAGCCATCACACCCGGCCTGTCATCTTGACTTTTATTCACATATTTTGATCTTCATTTACTTGGAGTGAAGGCATATGAGTTATCAAAAATTTAAAATAATATTTTAAAATTTTAAACTGAGGTTCTTTTTCTTCAAAGTTATTTACTCTGCCCCCATTGGCTCAGTGGCATTCATTTCTTAAGGAGAAAGTGAAAACAACGAGAACAAAGCGGGTGGATAATTCACATCATCTGAAGCCACAGTCCTTGAAAGAGCTAGTCACATGAGAGAGAGGTAGTTTTGTTCCGAATTTCAAAATGGCTTAGTTTCAACCCATTTATGGCTGAGGTGGCAATTTTTTTAATTTGAAAAATCAAACCTTAGCAATGCCTTGAGCAGTAGGATATAAATAACTCCCACATGCTTAGCGTTCCAATAATGGAACTCTAGGCATAAATAAGCAAGATGATGTAAAAGCTTGGAGGACAGAGCAGAGCATTTATAGGTGTTAGGTAAAGCAAGTTTGTCCAATCTGTGGCCAGGATGGCTTTGAATGCAGCCCAACACAGATTCATAAACTTTCTTAAAACATTATGAGACTGTTTGATTTTTTTTAAAGCTAATTAGCTACCATTAGTGTTAGAGTATTTTATATGTGGCCCAAGATGATTCTTCTTCCAATGTGGCCCAGGAAAGCCAAGGTATTGGACGCCCTGCTCTAAGGATGCAGGTCATGGTACAAGGTCATTTCTCCACCACAAAAGAAAGTAATACAAATTGCTTTCCTGCCCAGGCATGGTGGCACACATCTGTATTCCCAGCTACTCAGGAGGCTGAGGCAGGAGCGCTGCTTGAGCCCAGGAGATCGAGGCCAGCCTGAGCATAGCAAGACCCTATTCCTTAAACAAAAAAATTTTTTGGCCGGGCGCAGTGGCTCACACCTGTAATCCCAGCACTTTGGGAGGCAGAGGTGGGCAGATCACGAGGTCAGGAGATCATCCTGCCTAACACAGTGAAACCCCATCTCTACTAAAAATACAAAAATTAGCCAGGCGTGGTGGCGGGCACCTGTAGTCCCAGCGACTCAGAAGGCTGAGGCAGGAGAAAGGCGTGAACCTGGGAGGTGGAGGTTGCCGTGAGCAGAGTTTGCGCCACTGCACTCCAGCCTGGGCAACAGAAGGAGACTCTGTCTCAAAAAAAAATTTTTTTTTAAAAATAAGCATTAAAAACACAGCTTTCCTGGGACTGCAAAAGCTTATTGGCGGGGGGTGGGGGGTGGGGGGGAATAAAAGCTTTCCTGACTCAGCACCCAGGGAACTGGGGAGCAGATATGGGGGAGGAGAGAAGAGTTGTAAGAGACACAGATAGAGGTGTGTTTCTTCCCAAGGGGGCGGTGGCTCTGCCTCCTTAGCCGACATTTCACTGGCAGGGGACAGAACGTACAGGGGTAAGGGCAGAAGGGACTTGGCCCTTGTTTGCTCTAAAACCCTCGCCTCCAGCACCGCAAGAACATGAGAGGGGAGAGAAGCAGAGTGGAAAGGCGGGCAGGGCAGACCTGGACTGAAAATGGGCCTCCAAGAACCGCCCCACCTGAGTCTCCCCCACTTCCTTCCTGTGTGAGGGAATCAGGGGAAGAGCCCGGAGCACCTGGTGAGGGGCGAGGAAGGTGGCAGAGAATGAAGCCTTGGCCAGAGCAGCACCACCACTGCAGTGATGGGGCCTGGCCGGCAGGGAGCAGCCACCTCTCCTCTTGCTGCCTTAGAGCAGTTGACAAAATGGGTCAATGGTGAAGGCAACAGTGACCAAGACTGACACCTACCACCAAGGCAACAAGATGTCTCCAAGGTCAAGGTGGGCCAGAGAATAGGAAGCATGGGACAGACCTGGAGCTCATCCAGAGGAGAAGATGAGGGAGCGTGGCCCTGATGGAATTAAAATCCTGGATTGACTGAGGAATTAGCCTAAAAAAGCTTTGAAACCAGAAGGGTGTCAATGATCCTAAAGTGCCAAGATTAAGAGTTTTCCACTACTTCGTAAGTAAATTGAGTACAGTTATAGAGAAATAATGTTTCATTTTTGCACCTCTGAGATGTCACTGTAAACTTGAAACCCACTACACATTAGAAATCCCTGCCCTCAGGTCGGGCGCAGTGACTCACGCCTGTAATCCCAGTACTTTGGGAGGCCGAGGCGGGTGGATCACAAGGTCAAGAGATCGAGACCATCCTGGCCAACATGGTGAAACCCCATCTCTATTAAAAATACAAAAATTAGCTGGGCGTGGTGGTGGGCATGTGTAGTCCCAGCTACTCAGGAGGCTGAGGCAGGAGAATCACTTGAACCCAGGAGGTGGAAGTTGCAGTGAGCCGAGATCATGCCACTGCACTCCAACCTGGGCAACGAAGTGAGACTCCGTCTCAAAAAAAAAAAAAAAAAAAAAAGAAATCCCTGCCTTCCTTTTATGTTCCCAAAATGTTCCCACCACAGAGGCAGCCTTGTACACTGACAATTTGCCTACATTTGGTGGGGTGTGATTGCAAGACCAGGACTAGACAGCGATCAGCACTACTTTGAGCTTCCAGAAATCTAATCTGGTGTTCAGGCAAGAGATACATTGATCTCATAGAGGACACAAAGATGTGAACATTGATAGCCCTGTTGTCATCTTAAAAATCATACTTAGGGCAGGTGTGGTGGCTCACGCCTGTAATCCCAACACTTTGGGAGGCTGAGGCAGGTGGATCACCTGAGGTCAGGAGTTTGAGACTAGCCTGGCCAACATGATGAAACCCTGTCTCTACTAAAAATACAAAAATTAGGCAAGTGTGGTGGCAGGTGCCTATAGTCCCAGCTACTCAGGAGGCTGAGGCAGGAGAATCACTTGAATCCAGGAGGTGGAGGTTTCAGTGAGCTGAGATCATGCCACTGCACTCCAGCCTTGGAGAGAGAGCGAGACTCCATCTCAAAAAGAAAATCATAATTACTTTCATGATGTATACTGTAAGGCAATGTGATAAGTAGTAGGGTATCTGTTCTTTCCCTCATTTCTCTCCCCCCCACCCCCGACTCTGACTGGTATCTTGGAAGCAGAGAATTCTAATGCGCCATTTGCTACCAGTGTTCTCTTTAAATGTCATCCACAATGATTAGGAACACCTCACAGACACCAGCTCTGTTTAGCTGGGTGCAGCCGACCAGGTGTTCAGCCAGTTTGACTACTCCGCCTCCCTTTGTTAGGCCTCTGAATTATGTATCTCCTGGTATGCGGGTGAGAGACTCAGACTGTGGCTCTCCACGTGCCCTGGAGCTAAACGTCCTTGTTTGCTTTCTCTGGAATAATTTCACTTGTTCCCCGCTCCCCTATCTACAGGGAAACTACGGTTCCAGCTATCCATGACTATAATGATTCCCGAGGAATTGAAATAAAAGCATTACAAACCCTGTAGGTAAAATGAGGACATTCTTTAAGTTCTATTATAAATTGAGTGTAGCCCAAGAATTCAATAGAGAATGAATAAGAGATTACCGGTTGTCTGGTTAGAGATTAGTGGTTGCCCCCAGGGAATAGCTTGTTGGCTTGTGTGGGCGGCCAGAAAACAGGGCAGCCTCAGCTCTGTTTGGAGTCCTTCCTTCAGAGAGGAATTGACTTCCTAGCAATTTATTTCCCCGTGATTGTGGCCCACGCTCACAGAGGCCAAACCAAACAGGCCCAGGAAGATTCTGGCCGTGGCCAGTGGAGAGCCAGGCCTGGCAGCGCTCCTCCTCCCAGGCTTTGCAGCTGCCTGTGTGCATCCCAAGCAATCTTTGTCAGCATCCCCGTGGCCACAAAACTTCCTTTTTTTAAAAAAAAACTAAAAATGTAGTTGAAATCTTCACATGCACATTAGAGCCAACGTATATTACCTTTAAAGATGTGTTTAAATTTTTAAAAATTTATGTAGTGTAAAATTAAGTTGATCTTCAAGCTGCCTCCTTTATAGTTTACGGTCTGCCTAAAGCTCTGCTCATGCGTAGTGCACTGTCACCTGACTGGGTGTGTAAACAGACGACTGCCTACTCTTGTGTCAATCACCGAGTTCCGGCCAAAGGCAGGCAGTTCTTCAGACCATGAACAAATAAAGCAATCATCAAGCCGTAACCAACCTGGCTCTTTCTGTGCCTCACTTCTGTTTCCCGTGCATCCCTTTCCTTTTTCGGTCCATAAATCTTCCTCCACCATGTGCCTAAGCTGGAGCTTCTGGTCCAGGGGCTGCCCTGTTCACAAATCGTTTTTTGCTCAGTTAAACTCTGTTAAGTTAAATGTCTCTATGGTTTTTCTTTTAACATTAGAGACAGGGTTTCACTCTGTCACCCAGGCAGTGGTACAATCGTGGTTCACTGCAGCCTCTATCTTCTGGGCTCAAAAGATCCTCCCACCTCACCTCCTGAGTAACTGAGACCATTGGCATATGCCACCACACCTGGCTTCTCTCTCCTTTGTAATGCTTTATGTTTTCATTTAAAAAAAAAATAGACCCTTAAGGCTGAAAGTTCGTTTAGACTAAACATAGCTTGAGGCCCCTTGACAGCACCCCTGTATGCTGGCCATCCAGTCTCGAATCTGAACGTCTTCAGTGACAGGGAGGTAACTTGCTCCCTCCCAACACAGACGCATCCATTTTGGGGTGGCTCCAATGGAAACCCTTTCTTAAATTGAAGATTCCCTATAATTTACATCGATTATACCTAATTTCATGCCTTGATACCCCGTGGGATAAATCGCACCCATCTTCCAAGTGAAAGCTCTGTAGCTAATCAGTGCCACTATCTCATCGCTCCCCCGTGGCCCTTCTTCGCCGCCAGCTCCTGTGCTGGTATCATTCTTCGTCTACCCAGGGGCTGAGAGTGTTTACCACTCGCTGCTCCCCTCTGAACAGCCTCCAACTTGTCGAGCCCTTTGAAAACTGTGGCGCACATAGCTTGGCACGGGGCTCAGCTGTGGTCTCTCCGGTGCAGAATGAGGCAGAAGGCTTTGTTGTAAATACTGCACATTTATTAATGCAGCCGAGGACTTAATAAGCTTTCTTGGCAACCACATGAAATTATGGCTTTTTTTCTTACCAGCAACTACATATTTGAGTGGTTGGATTTTATAGATCAAGACCAGAGCCTTCCATTTACCATTATGGACTTTATCTTGTAATATGGGCTGATTCATTCAGACTTTTAGAGATCTGGCGTTCTGATTTTGCCCTTGAATGTATTAGTATTCCACTCATGGTCTGTGTCACCTGCAAATACAAAAGTTTAGTTTGGTCTTTGGCCAAGCTACTGATTAAAAAAAAAAACACAACAACAACAACAAACCCTCATGTGGCACGAAAATGCAGAGTCCTGTGGTATTCCAATAAAAACAGTCCTCTGGATGAAAAAGAATCAATTAATTAGCAAGCTTTGGCTATGATCCTTCAACCTGTTAAAAACCAACACAATTACCCTATTCCTCAGCCCCTGTGAGGACAACGATTACTCTATTCCTCAACCCCTGTGAGGACAACATTAGCCACTCTTTATGGCAGCTTATCATCTGACCCCACTTTCTGCGTGGGAGAATTACCCACTTCGTGAGTCTGCCAGAAGCCAGAGACCACCTCCTCCAATGAGGAGTGAAACATGTCAGCACCTGGCTTTCCCAGCTCCCTCCATAGCTAAGGTGTGGGCCTGTGATCTGGGCTCCACCAAACAGAGGCATGGGGCTGAACTTCGGACTCCGGAGCTGGAGAGGCAAAAAAGTTGGGACTCTAAGGACTCCGTTCTGGCAGAGGATGGGGACCGCTTTATACCCTTTTCAGGACACCAGGGTTAGTGTTAGCGGTGTCAGCAGGGCAAACCTTGGTGTTCGTGCCGATGTTGACAAGCTGCCGTGCCCTCCAAAGACCAGGTCTGTGATTGTGGATGCGGCTGGGCATCCAAAAATCCATAAATCACATATCAGATTTAGGATATCCGAGCCTGATTGTCTGGCCCTTCTGAAAAGCTGGTAAACTTCCCTATGTCCTTGAATAAAATCCCTTTTCTGTTCAAACTCACTAGAATTTGTTTCTATTCTTTGTGATCTAAAAACTGCGAGTGACACTCTGCCTCTCTGCCTTATCCCCAGGGTCCCCAAGCAACTATGTCACTTTCCTTTCTGACGTGTAGTGGGACCATATCCATCTTGTATCTCTAAGTTTGCCAGTGGAGTAATCCCATCAGAAAAGGAGATGGATTCAGGCTGACACAATTTGCTTTTAGTGACATGCGCTTGACTCTTTATAATCACTGCCTCCTGGTTTCTAAGAGCTCGGAAACCAGCTTCTAGCATTCTCTTCAAGACTCCCACCGAGGATCAATATCAAGCTTACTGATCTACAGGTCACAGAATCCACCTTCTTTGTTTTTTTTTTGGAAAATTGGAATTACATTTTCCCATCTCGGTGGTTCTGTTGTTTTTCATGATTCCTAGAGATCATCCAAAAGATTTCTCAATCACCTCCACAGATTCTTTCCATTTTCTTTACTATGAAAATATTCTCATACAATCTCCTTATAGGTTTGATTTGTTCTTTTTGATTTGAAAAATGTTCTTTTTTGAGAAGATAGAAGCAAAGCAAGAGTTAAGGAATTCCATTTTCTGTGTTCTGTTTGAATACTGCATCATCCAGTTGACACTGCAGACATTCCTCGGAACCTGTCCTAGCCCTGCAGACGAAGGCGAGGCATAGCCCATCTCTCTGCAGTTTCAAATATCTAAACCCAAACCCCATGCCCTCCAGTCTAAATACATTGTCTTAGTCCATTTGGGCTGCTATAACAAAATACCTTGCACTGGGTAATTTATAAAAAGCAGAATGTGGCCAGCCGCGGTGGCTCACCCCTATAATCCCAGCACTTTGGGAGCCTGAGGCAGACAGATCACTTGAGATCAGGAGTTCAGACCAGCCTGGCCAACATGGCGAAACCCCATCTCTACTAAAACTACAAAAATTAGCTGGGCGTGGTGGCGGGCACCTGTGACCCCAGCTCCTCTGGAGGCTGAAGCAGGAGAATAGTTTGAACCTGGGAGGTGGAGTTTGCAGTCCCAGCTAGTCTGGAGGCTGAAGCTGGAGAATAGTTTGAACCTGGGAGGTGGAGTTTGCAGTCCCAGCTAATCTGGAGGCTGAAGCAGGAGAATAGTTTGAACCTGGGAGGTGGAGTTTACAGTGAGCCGAGATTGCATGACCGCACTCCAGCCTGGATGACAGAGCAAGACTCCATCTCAAAAAAAAAAAAAAAAAAAAAGTGCAGAATTTTATTGCTCACAGTTCTGAAGGCCGAGAAGTTTAACATCAAGGTGCCACCAGATTCGGTGCCTGGTGAGGGCCCTCTGCTTCATACGGGGCACCGTCTTGCTGCATTCTTACATGGCTGAAGGAGAAAAGGGGCAAGCAAACTCCCTCAGGCCTCTTTTATGGCGGGATTATTCCCATTCACGAGGGTTCTGCCCTCAAGATCCAACGGCCCCACCTCTTAAAGGCAAAACACTGGGATTTGATTTCAACGTATGAGGGAGTCTCTAAGCCTACTCTGGCTCAGAAGGCTACCTGTAAAAAAAAAAAAAAAAAAAAAAAACAAGAAAAGAAAAAGAAAAAAAAGAAGATTTCAACATGTGAATTTTGGAGGGATGCAAACATTCAGACCATAGTGCTGTCCTTGAATATAGTATGTACCTTGTGAATGAATGTTAGTGGCATAAAGCTAACAAAAGGCTATGACTTATCCCAGGCATACCTGCTTGGCTTTTGAACCTCATTTCTATCATTGTACACATACAGCCTACCATAAAAAATATTAATAATCACATAAAAGGTGATTTATGTTACCCAGGTCTTATTTAGTATCATTAAACATCACTGTTAGTCTCATTTAATATAGCTAACTTATATTTGGCCAAAAAAACCATTGCAGGCCAGATGTGGTGGCTCACACCTGTTATCCTAGAACTTTGGGAGGTCAAAACAGGAGGATTGCTTGAGCCCCAGGAGTTCAAGACCAGCCTAAGTCATATAGTGAGACCCTGTCTCCACAAAAAAATTTAAAAAAGCATTACAAGCTGGGCGCAGTGATTCATGCCTGTAATCCCAGCACTTTGGGAGGCTGAGGTGGGTGAATCACCTGAGGTCAGGAGTTTGAGACCAACCTGACCAACATGGAGAAACCCCATCTCTACTAAAAATACAAAATTAGCCAGGCGTGGTGGCACATGCCTGTAATCCCAGCTACTTGGGAGGCTGAGGCAGGAGAATCGCTTGAACCTGGAGGCGGAGGTTGCAGTGAGCCGAGATCGCGCCATTGCACTCCAGCCTGGGCAACAAGAGCGAAACTCCGTCTCAAAACAAACGAAAAAGCATTGCAATATTATTCCAAACCTATGCATTTTGATACAAATATTCCAAAGTGTGTGTGTGTGTGTGTGTGTGTGTGTGTATTTTAAAACCTATACAATTCCTGATAGGTAGGGGATGATGTTATTCACATAACTGAAACTTAGATTGAGGCCAAGATCAGCGAGAAAGAAGGACCAGCCAGGTCATGATCCATTGCTTTGGAGGGAAGAATCCTACCTTCAAGAAGGGAGGCACCGCCAGAGGGAGCCTGCCAACCTCTCTGGTTGGGGTGAGGTGGGGTAAGGCTGAGAGGAGGCCATGGGCAGTTGGAACCATCCCAGCTTGCCCCATTGATGCCCCTTAGCTTACCGGATGCTGGATCCCATGCCGGGGAGACCTTGGCGACGTGCTCGGGCTTACCCCGAGCATAGACGGCCTGCTGAACGAGTCGGGTCCCTCTCAACCCAGGCTTCCAGGAGGGCAGCCGCATAGGTAGAGAAAGGCCGGCACCCTGGATAATGTCAGATGGGCTTGAGGCATGTGTGTGGTGGGTGCCTTTTAAAGTAGCACCCTACCAGAAACGAATGTTGTGTCATCTCTCCTTCTTGGCAAGAGTGGAAGAGGGGACCCTCCCTTGGGAGAGTAGGAGGAGGTCAAGAACCCACATTGTCTGGAGAAAAGGGGCAAACTCACAAGACACTTTGGGCTTTCAGGTTTAAGAAGACATCTGCTCAGTTCCCAGGAGAGTAGATCCCTGGAAAGCGGGTGTGTGGGATGGTCTTGGCCCACAGGGTGGCGAGAATCAGAGAGGGAGACCATTCCAAGCCAGGCTCCTGGCGGCGCTGCCGCATCCCGCAGGTTCAGGCGGTATCATTCCCTCAGAAGCCAGAAGGAACGGTGTTCTCTGTGCTGATATAGACTTGGGTTCCATTTCCTGGGGTGGGGTGTGCCCCTGGGGTGAATGTACTTATGATGAAAGAGTTGGTCCTTAAGAGATAGAACACTCTGAGTTTGGGCCTAGTAGGGAGTGAGGTCCCAGAAGCCAAGGCTGGTTGTAGAACTGTCTGTTTTCAGAACTGCTGCAAAAGGGCTTGGTTCTAGCCTAAATGCTACAGCAGGGAAAGAAGATATAAACTTCAGAGGTGGGCCGGCACGGTGGCTCACGCCTGTAATCCCAGCATTTTGGGAGGCTGAGGCGGGAGGATCTCTTGAGCTCAGGAGTTTGAGACCAGCCTGGGTAACATAGTGGGACCCTGTCTCTATAAAACAAACAAATAAAAAACCACCACAAACAACAAAATCCAGAGGCAGATGCAAACCCTACCTAGCCCCTTCTACTGAGAAGACCCAAACTCTCCCAACTCCTTATCCACTTGTGCCCACCACGACTCACTGCTGCCTACACCCATGAGCTGACAAGGAATTGAAGGAGTTTGATTCAAAGTTCCTGGACCCATTTAGCTGACCTCTTCCTTGACTGCGAGGAAGGCAATGTGAAAGGTCTTCACCTAAATGTCCCTCGCCAGTTAGACTGGAAGAGATGGCAGCACAAATGCTGAGATCGACTTCTGTAGGGCACACTGCCTCTCCTGAATGCCCTTGACCACTAGGTGAGTTCTGGGCTTTGTCCATCTAGGCTCAGGACATGACCTGATGACACCAGGGTCTATGCCTCAACTCCTCTCCACCCTCATTATACGTAGACATGGGACCAAGCCCATCCGGACCCAACCAAACAATGGGGGAACTCACGGACAAGTGAGAAGGAGGGCGCTGGGGCATCTCAGTGAGACAGACATCTAAATTTTCTGCACTTACACGGAGGAGATTCTTAAACACTTGCTCCCAGGGGGTAAAATGAATCAAATTATTCCTACAAGAAAACATTAGGTCCAAAGAATATGGCTGCCTTCGGTCTTAACAACTTTCCACCTGCACTTATCGTTATGTGTAAGGTGTGGCTCACGCCTGTAACCCCAGCACTTTGGGAGGCCGAGGAGTGTGGATCACCTGCGGTCAGGAGTTCAAGACCAGCCTGACCAATATGGTGAAACTGCATCTCTACTAACAATACAAAAATGAGCCATATGTGGTGGCGGGCACCTTTAATCCCAGCTACTCGGGAGGCTGAGGCAGGAGTATTGCTTGAACTGCGGAGGGAGTGACTGCAGTGAGCCGAGATCACGCCACTGCACTACAGTCTGCGTGTCAGAGTGAGACTCCGTCTCAAAAAAAGAATCCACATCATTCTAAAAGGACACCTTTTTTTTTTTTTTTTTTTTGAGACGGGGTCTTGCTCTGTCCCCCAGGCTGGAGTGTAATGGCTCAATCTCAGCTCACTGCAACCTTGGCCGCCTGGGTTCAAGCAATTCTCCTGCCTCAACCTCCCGAGTAGCTACAGTCATGCACCAACATGCCTGGCTAATTTTTGTATTTTTAGTAAAGATGGGGTTTCACCATGTTGGCAAGGCTGATCTCAAACTCCTGACCTCGTGATCCTCCCACCTTGATCTCCCAAAGGGTTGGGATTATAGGCGTGAGTCACTGCGCCCGGCCTTTTTTTTTTTTTTTTTTTGAGATGGAGTTTTGCTCTTGTTCCCCAGGCTGGAGTGCAATGGCGTGATCCTGGCTCATGGCAACCTCGGCCGCCCAGGTTCAAACGATTCTCCCGTCTCAGCCTCCCAAGTAGCTGGGATTACAGGCATGCACCACCACGCCTGGCTAATTTTGTATTTTTAGTAGAAAGGGGGTTTCTCCATGTTGGTCAGGCTGGTCTCGATCTCTTGACCTCATGATCCTCCCACCTTGGCCTCCCAGAGTGCTGGGATTACAGGCGTGAGTCACCACGTCCAGCCAAGGACACATCTTAATTCCCCATGATCTGATACACACAGACCCCTTTCTTTAAGAATAAGCAAGATCACAACAGACAAAAATTAGCCAGGATGGTGGCTCATGCCTGTAATCCCAGCACTTAGGGAGGCAGAGGCAGGAGGATAGCTTGAGCCCAGGAATTCAAGACCAGCCTGGGCAACATAGCAAGACCCCATTCTCCACAAAAGGGGGAAAAAAGTCACCAGACACAGCAAAAGATTAAACAGTGCAAAGCTGACCGATCTGAAACACCAGACTAATTGGCCCCTTTCAAAGACCACTGCAAGAAACTGCAGAAATGCTTTAGAAAATGTTCACTTTGTATTCTCTGTGAATAATTACAGAAGAGAGAAAGGGAGACACTGCAGGTGGGCCTCCTGTGTGGCTTCCTCATGGATGCCTGAGTCACCCACAAGCAGAGGAGCAGGGCTGGGCCCGGGCGTCCGAGCTGGCGGCAAGACTGCATGGGAGAATCCCACCCTCCACGCTGCCTGGCACAGCATAGGTGGGGACCCTGTGGCATCTCTGATCATCTCTTTCTTTTTCATGGTTGTGTGTGATAACTGATCAACCCAGAACGGAAGGAACAGGTGGGAAACGTACAAGCATGGGTCACAGGGCTGGGGGGAGGACCCTGAGTCACATCAGATAATGCGCCCATCCCGGGTCTCCCAGCCCACGATGAAGCCAGCACTGTGAGGACAGCTTTAGTCTCCCAGCGTTTACACACAGGAACATGCTTTGCAATTTGAGACACACAGATCTGTGGTCTGGACTTGCTATCTTTGAGGATCAGCAAAGAATTGTCTGGCTCCCGGGATGTTTTTGTACTGCAAAGCAGAAACACAAACAGTTCTGGGTATGTCTCCTCCATTTTGTCCTGTCAGGAAGGAAACATTTTTAAAAGTCACTCCATGTTCTGGATCTTGAGAAATCCCCAGCAGAGCTAATAGACATCACAAGAACTGCAGCATCAACAACAATGTGTGTTTCCTCTCTGTGGCCATGTGCCCAGAGAGAGATGTAATATAAGAAGCAGAGAAAATTAGAGATGGAAAAATTGCAGAGAGGGAATGACTGGCCAAGATGTGAATCCAAATAGCAAATGGAGATGCTTGTAAGCGTTCACAGCAGCAAGCACTTGCCGAAACTGCTCCTCATACCAGGGATGTAAGTTCTCCGCACACAATTATATGAACTGCACAGTAGGTGAGGGTGATATGGGACTATTCTTAGAAATGATCTGCTCTTATTTTGCACGAGAAAAATCAATGTAAGGAAAACATTGTCATATTTATCCATCAAGTGTCATGCAGTGTTCAATGAGATTTTTATACGATTTTAAAGACATCCTTTTTATATGTCAATCCCCATATGATCTGCCGGCAGGATTTACACATCATTGCACACATTATAGTGAGAACACAGAAATTTTATTTTAACTCTGATTGGGTCTACAAGATCTTTGCATTCTTTTCCTGAAGAAAAATAGCATTTTTTTTTTTTTTTTTTTTTCTTAACAGAAGTGGGGAAAGGGCCAGGATGGCTGCCAACAACTTCTTGGTTTGGTTCCAAAGCATTTTGAGCAGAATCTCTCAGAATGTCAAATGTAACATCCCATTCAGGGATTCAGTAGGGTGGTTGGTGATGTGAGAAGAGATTGGGAAATAGAAAGGTTTTTCTCGGTTCTTCTCTCTGCTACGGTAGAGGCTGCTGACTTCTACTTTTGGAAACTCCTGTCTTAGCTTCAGGACTTATTCTGATCCTCTCTTCCTACTCTGTTACCAAAGGAAAAAAAAAAGAAAAAAGAAAAAGCTTCTAGGACAGTCCTCTTCATGATGCAGTTAACTCTGAGTGTTTCCAAACCGCCACCATTGGTCATTGGCTTGTCCACCTACACGTAACCATTTTCCTTAAGGTCAGGAGTTCGAGATCACCCAGCTGATATTTTTCTGTCACCCTACTTTAAGATTCATATTTTCAGCTGCCTATAAGACATTTACATTTTAAACTCCTGCCATCATTTCAAACTCAACATTTCCACAATAAAACATACTATCTTGATCTGGAAATATACTTCCCATACAACTTCTGGATCCCTCTCCACCACCTTTTTTTTTTTTTTTTTTTGTGAGACAGAGTCTTGCTCTGTTGCCCAGGCTGGAGTTCAGTGGCATGATCTTGGCTCACTGTGACCTAGACCTGTTGAGCTCAAGTGATCCTCCACCTAATCTACCCCAGTAGCTGAGACTCCTGGCACATGCCGCCAAGCCCAGCTTTTTTTTTGTTTTAGAGATGAGGGTCTCCCTATGTTGCCCAGACTATTCTAGAATTCCTGGACTCAAATGATATTCCCGTCTTGGTCTCCCAAAGTGCTGGATTACAGGTGTGAGCCACTATGTCCAGTGCATTCCTTTCGTTTTTCTTTCTTTTTTTTTTTTTGAGACGGAGTTTCGCCCTGTTGCCCAGGCTGGAGTGCAATGGCATGATCTCGGCTCACAACAACCTCTGCCTCCCATGTTCAAGCGATTCTCCTGCCTCAGCCTCCCGAGTAGCTGGGATTATAGGTATGCGCCTCCACACCCAGCTAATTTTTGTATTTTTAGTAGAGATGGAGTGTCACCATGTTGGCGAGGCTGGTCTTGAACTCCTGAACTCGTGATCCACCCGCTTCAGCCTCCCAAAGTGCTGGGATTACAGGCCTGAGCCACCGTGCCCAGCCCCTGCATCCCTTTCAAAGGCTCCACCATTGCCACAGTCATCTTGCTATAAATCTTAGGTGTAACTTTTTTTTCTCCTCCATTTGCTATATTCATTTGGTCATCAATTCCTATTGGCTCTTTTTTCTAAAATGTTAGTATCTCTTCTAGCTTTACTTTCCTCTCCACTCGTCTAACTCTGTGATTGCTTCATGATCTCCTCATGATTTCCCCGGCCCCTGCTCTCCCTGGCTTCTCTCCATAACTCCAGTCTCATATACCAGTGCCCGTCTAATCTTTCTGCCATGTCACTTCCATATGCAGAACCCATTAGCACTGTCAAGGTAAAACTTCCACTTGGCTTTTTTTTTTTTTTTTTTGAGACAGAGTCTTGGTCTGTCACCCAAACTGGAGTGCAGTGGCACCATCTTGGCTCACTGCAAACAGGTAGGATAAGGATAATGACTAGGATACCCTCTACCGACAGGTAGAGTCGGGTTCAAGCGATTTTCCTGTCTCAGCCTCCCAAGTAGCTGGGATTACAGGTGCCCACCATCACGCCTGGCTAGTTTTTGTATTTTTTTAGTACCATGTTGGTCAGGCTGGTCTCGAACTCCTGACCTCGGGTGATCCACCCATCTCGGCCTCCCAAAGTGCTGGGATTATAGGCTTGAGCCACCGCGCCCGGCCTCTGCTTGGCTTTTATATTGAGTTGCCAGCCTCTGGCCCTCAGCCAACTACAAAATATACACATTTTCTGCCTTAGTCATGGGTTTTCCATCTCCTCACATAGGTGCCTGCCTGATGTCTGCTGCTGAGCCCCTGTGCTTGTGGTCCTGCCCCCAGCATGTCCTTTACTTTCTAATACCTATCCAAAATTTATCCGTGCTTCATTGCCCAGGTCTCATCACTTTTCCATCAAAAGCCTACTCATGCCCTCCTTGACCTCCCTCTTTTCTGAGTTCATATTGTATTTGTAGTCTCCACCTCAGTTACTGGGTTGATACATTGTCTTCCAATATTTCTTATGATTTTGAGTATGTATTTTCTTCTGAATCAGTCTGTCATCTCCTTGAGGGCAGAGACAATGTTTTTCATTTCTTTCTTCTTCCTATCCCATCTTCTTGCTATCCTACTCATTATCCTTTTCCTACATTTTACCGATTTTTATTTGTCCCATTTTTACTGTATATGTTCTTGTAAGCCAACCTCAAACATATGCAAAACAAAAAGTATTTTTTTTTTCTCACTCTGTCCCTAGGCTGGAGTGCAGTGGTGTGATCTCAGCTCACTGCAACTTCCGCCTCCCAGGTTCAAGCAATTCTCCTGCCTCAGCCTCCTGAGTAGCTGGGATTACAGGTGTGTGCCACCACGCTTGGCTAATCTTAGTATTTTTAGTAGAGATAGGGTTTTGCCATGTTGGCCAGACTGGTCTCAAACTCCTGACCTCAAGTGGCCCACTCCTGACCTCAAGGCTCCCAAAGTGCTAGGATTACAGGCGTGAGCCACCACACCACAATACCTTTTATTGTATTAGCCAAACACAAAATGGATTGTGAGAACTCACTCAGTAAATCTGTAATTGGTTTTTAAATATACTAGGATATAACACATGTGTATTAATTTTAGGCAAATAAAAAGTATATTTCAGCCCTTTAATAATCTGAATCTAGCCAGGTACAGTGGCTCATGCCTGTAATCCCAGCACTTTGGGAGGTCGAGGCGGGTGGATCATTTGAGGTCAGGAGTTCAAAACCAGCCTGGCCAACATGGTGAAACCCCGTCTCTACTAAAAATACAAAAATTATCCAGGCATGATGGTGCATACCTGTAATCCCAGCTACCTGGGAGGCTGACGCAGGAGAATTGCTTAAACCTGGGAGGCAGAGGTTGCAGTGAGTTGAGATCATGCCACTGCACTCCAGCCTGGGCAACAAGAGCGAGATTCTGTCTCAAAAGAAAAAAAAAATCTGAATCTAAATGGAATAATTTGTCTTTTCCCCCGCACTGATTCAGCCGTGATGTCCTCTTTTATTTATCCCAGAATCCTGATCATGATGACTTGGTACAACTAAAACTAAAGACATAGAAAAGGCCAAAACAAACTACAAAAACAAAAACAAAACAAAACAAAAAAACAATGGCTGGGAGCAGTGGCTCAAGTCTGTAATCCCAGCACTTTGGGAGGCCGAGGTTGAAGGATTGCTTGATCCCAGGGCAACATGGCAAAACCCAGTCTCTACAAAAAATTTTTTACAAAATTAGCAGGGCATGATGGCATGTGCTTGTCATCCCAGCTACTCAGGAGGCTGAGGTGGGAGGACTGTTGAGTCCAGGAGGTCAAGGCTGCAGTGAGCTGCTGGGCAACAGAGTAAGACTCTTCCTTAAAATAAATAAATAAATAAATACAAATAAAAAGGCTTTTCAGATGGGAATTTATGGGGAGCAGTTGAGAATACCATTTCTGGATGAGGACACTTGGAATATTCCACCAGACACCCAGCTCCATTACCAGTGTCACCACAGAAGAGAGTGTTGGGGTCTGGGGAGCAGAAGAGAGGAGGGCAGGGCCGGCAGAGGTGCGGACATAGGGAGACAGACAGGGAGACGGTGAGATAAGGGAGACATGGAAGAAAAAATTCAAAACATAGGATTTTTTTTTTTTTTTTTAAAGAAAAGGCAAAAATGCATTCTCTAGCATAAGGAATAGCTTAGGATCTGAGGGTAACATTTTGATTTTAAACGTTTTGAGGCCATTTTCTTTAGGCCTAAGCCACTGGGTAGATATAGATGGTGGGAGAGATTATTGCAGCTTTCTCACGGGAAGCACTTCCTTTGCGATACCCTCTTGAAAGCTTCACTCACTTTGGTTTTATTGTAGGGAATGACCGATAATATGCCAGTCCCACACATCTGTCTCAGTGGGCAAATAAATCACAGGAAAGAAGCATTTTGGTTTAAAAGGTAGAAATTCCAGCCCAACTTGGATTTCTGCAACCATCAGCACACCATAGGAATCCCACAATTGCTACCCCAGTAGAATGGGCAGTGCCGGCTACATATGGAGCCTGCCTTATTGCCATGGTGGCCTGTGCGACAGAGGGAGGCAGGCAGCTCACACCTCCTCGGCCTCGCAGGAGCTCAGCTCTGCCTTTCCAGGCAGGAATGAGGGAAGGATCCTTCACTCCTTTCCTGGGACTTGTGTCCTTGGAGGTTGCTGTTTTTCACGGGCTTGGCTGCTTGAGCACCATAGGGGCCCACATAATACATGAACCACTTTTCAGCACCATGCCTCTTATTCTCTGTGTCCATCTTTATTTACTGTACAGAGGTAAGTTTCAACAAACAAGGTGGTCTCATTTGATATGGAGTAGCTTAAAGCCAGCAGTTGCTTTGCACAGAAGATCCACAGATTCGGTGGTGCTGTTATCTTTTAATGTTTATCTGAAACAAAAAAGGATTTTACTCATGGGATCCTCACCCACATCCCCCAGCTCTCAGTCAGAATCCGTTTTTAACAGGAGCTCTTACTAAGCCTTGGTAAGAGAAGGAAAAAAGGAAGAGGAGTTACAAATTACGACTCCAGGGGCTGGCTGAATTAGCTTATATTAGAGAGTGAGCTGGCGGCAAGGTATCAGTCTTTACTGTGTTTCTGCCTCTAGGGAGTTTGTTGAATGTGCTTTTGCGATATAATTTATAAGGAAATTGGTTTTACTCAAAAGGACGTTTTCGCTTTATGTCTTGTAGCACCCTTGAGTGCTTAGAAAAAAGGAGAAGGTAATTCCATTAAGCTTTCAATTTTCGCTGGCAAAAGAAATGAACTAGATGTGATTGGAAAGATAAGGCACTGGCCTTCACTTGAACGACCTTGCTGCAGGGGTTGGGGAATAAGAAGCATGGCCTTTGTTCTGGAGATGTCATTTCATATTTAATTAGAGGGCCAGAGTGCCATTTTTTTTTTCTTTATAAACCCCAATCTCACTCTGCTGAGAAAATGTCCATTAAGTTGACAGTAGGCAGATCATTGGATCATCATCCTAACAAGTTTGGGAGTCATGTGCTCACGCTGGGGACCCTTCGTGAACGAAAGAGCATGGGCAGGCCGGGGGCGGTGGCTCATGCCTGTAATCTCAGCCCTTGGGAAACCAAGGTGGGCGGATCATCTGAGGTCTGGAGTTCAAGCCCCCCAGCTTGGGCAACATGACAAAACCCCGTTTCTACTAAAAATACAAAAATTAGCCGGGCGTGGTGGCAGACGCCAGTAGTCCCAGCTACTCGGGAGGCTGAGGCAGGAGAATCGCTCGAACCTGGGAGGTGGAGGTTGCAGCGAGCTGAGATTGTGCAGTGGCACTCCAGCCTGGACGACAGAGCGAGATTCCATCTCAAAAGAAAAAAAAAAAAAAAAAAAGGAAAAAAGAAAAAGAAAAGAGCATGGTCAATGTTAAAATCGAGACATGCATGGAAGAGACAGGCTTGATGTTTGGGAAAGTGCAGGTCCCCCTTGCATGGAAGTCAGCAGTCCATTCAACCAAACCAAAAGCTTTTAGTAGAATTCCCCAATTCTCTTACTGAATCCACTCTCTTCATCTATTTTTTGAAGGACATGAAGCAAAAGATACTTCAAAATTAAATAAATTGGCTGGGTACAATGCTCACACCTGTAATCCCAGCACTTTGGGAGGCCGAGGCAGGAGGATTGCTTGAGCCCAGGAGTTTGAGACCAGCCTTGGCAATATGGTGAGAACCAGTCTCTACAAGAAGTTAGCTGGGGCATAGTGACATATGCCTGTAGCTCTAGCTACTCAGGTGGCTGAGGCAGGATGATCACTTGAGCCCAGGAGTTTGAGGCTGCAGTGAGCCATGATGGTGCCACTGCATGCTAGCCTAGGCAACACAGAGAAATCCTGTATCAAAAATAAGTAGGCCAGGCATAATGGCTTACGCCTGTAATTCCAACACTTTGGGAGGCTGAGGCGGGCAGATCACGAGGTCGGGAGATCAAGACCATCCTGGTCAACATGGTGAAACCTTGTCTCTACTAAAAATACACAAAAATTAGCCGGATATGGTTGTGGGCACCTGTGGTCCCAGGTACTCGGAAGCTGAGGCAGGAGAATTGCTTGAACCAGGGAGGTGGCAGTTGCAGTGAGCCGAGATAATGCCACTGCACTCCAGTCTGGCGACAGAGCCAGACTCTGTCTTAAAAAAAAAAAAAAAAAAAAAAAAGCCAGGCACAGTGGCTCACGCCTGTAATCCCAGCACTTTGGGAAGCCGAGGCAGGTGGATCACGAGGTCAGGAGATCAAGACCATCCTGGCTAATAGAGTGACTAAAAATATAAAAAATTAGCCGGGCGTGGTGGCGGGCGCCTGTAGTCCCAGCTACTTGGGAGGCTGAGGCAGGAGAATGGCGTGAACCCGGAAGATGGAGTTTGCAGTGAGCCGAGATCGCGCCACTGCACTCCAGCCTGGGTGACAGAGCGAGACTCCGTCTCAAAGAAAAAATTTTAAAAAGTAAATAAAATTAAGGAAAGAATCTGTGTTTCTCACAGTTAAGATGTTTTCACGTATCTGGTAGGGTTTCTAACACAATCAAGTTCTAAGTTGGTGCCTCCAAACGAGAAGCTGGATATAGGACTGTAATGCTGTGTTTTTGTTTTTGTTTTTCTCTTTTTGTGGGTGATCACTTAAAAATAAGAGTTTTAGGAAGGCGTGGTTGCTCATGCCTGTAATTCCAGCACTTTGGGAAGCCAAGGCAGGAGGATTACTTGAGGCCAGGAGTTCAAGACTGGCATTGGTAACATAGCGAGACACCGTCTCTATACACACACACAAAATATTTTATTCTTTAAAATGGAAGTGTCCAATATGGTAGCCATTAGACACTGTGGCTACTTAAATTTAAACCGGGCCAGGTGCACTGGTGCATGCCTGGGGATCCCAGCTACTTGGGAAGCTGAGGTAGGAGGATCACCTGAGCCTGGGAGGTCAAGGCTGCAGTGAGCTGTCATTGTGCCACTGCACTCCAGCCTGGGTCCTCATTACCACCCCCCCAAAAAAGATAAAAAGACCAATAAAAATTCACGTCCTGGCTTCTTTGGTTTCCTTGTTAAAAAAAAAATTCACTTCCTCAGTCACAGCAGCTACATTTCAAGGGTTCAGTAGCCACGTGTGGCTAGTTGCTACCATATCGGGCAGCACAGATAGAAAACATCCTCATCGCTGTTCCGAGTTCAACAGCAGGATAGTGCTGCTCTAGAAAAGATGGATTGATCAAGTTGTTCTCCTATGCTCACATTTATATGTTCAGAATGCCCATTTATGTAGCAATTTAAATGTAGGTTTTAAAATGTCATCAGATTGATTTTTTTTTTTTTTTTTGAGACAGAGTCTTGCTCTATTGCCCAGGCTGGAGTGTAGTGGTGCAATCTCGGCTCACTGCAACCTCCGCCTCCTGGGTTCAAGTGATTCTCCTGCCTTGGGTAGCTGGGACTACAGGTCTGCACCACCATGCCCAGCTAATTTTTGTATTTTTAGTAGAGACGGGTTTCATAACGTTGGCCACGATAGTCTTGATCTTCTGACCTTGCGATCCTCCCGCCTCGGCCACCCAAAGTGCTGGGATTACAGGCATGAGCCACCGCGCCCGGCTGTCAGACTGTTTTAGCTATCAATTAGGCCTTGTGATTTCATGGCCACCTGAATGCAACAGATTGGTCCCCTTCAATGGTGCATCTTCACAGACTCCACCTTCAAATATAATTGAATTCTTTGGAAGTTAAACTTGAGAATCCGCAGAAAGAGCTGTAGAATGGTTATAGTCACAGTGCCAGCAAGGACCCTCTGATTTTTCATATCTTACTTGCTTTCTGCTTTGTGAGAGAAGTCTTGTTTTTCGTTGTTTCTCTTCACCTTCCTGCCTAAAGCAGCTCTATTGAGGGGTGTAGCTCTATTGAGGGGTGTGGCATTAAGGCTGGAAGGCCGCTTTGTTCCACATGAACCAACAGGAGTGGGCGAGGTCTATGAGCTCCTATTTGCCAAGCAGACAACCCTTGCTCTTGCTCTCTCATCTTCCAATACCTGGATGCTGAGCTACCTGTTATCTGAATCTGTTTCCATGGACGTTTAAGTAATGTGCTTGACTAGAACAGCTGACAACCCCTCTGGCAGCTTCTGTACCAGGAGACACAGGAGTGACAGCCACCTGAGGAAGTCCTGCCTTGTTTCAGGTTTGTCCTCAGATGAGACCCCAGTTTGGATGCGTGTGCCATAGATTCACCTTTGGTGGATACTTTTCCTTAGCTTCACACCATGGAGGAGTCTCTCAGGGGTTCTGCATCTTGGGCCCAGTAGCATCTTCTTATTGATTTAGATACATGTACAATTTATATTGTACGGCCTTTTTCATGGGTTCCAGTGCACCATAAAATAAGTCAGTTGGTTCTCAATTTCCCAAAGTAATGGCAGAGAAGTAGAAGTTAATCCTTTGTGGAAAGGCAACCTCAGGGCTATCTTGAATTCTTAATGTGTTCTGAATACTTATAAAAGGAAAAGAAATTCGGTAAGGCTGTCTAAATGAGCTCATTTTTCTGTCTGCTTTTGAACTCAATCATTAAATAATAATTCTCACCAAAGTGGGTATCCTCTGTTTTTTAATTTCAAATATCTCATTTTCCTAAAGCAATTTTAATATTTGTCTCCTCCTTTCTTCACTCTCTCCCTTCTAAATATACAGCTTCCGTAGAAGGTCAGGGGCTTTACTTTTGATACAGGAGTTAAGAAGAAATTACCTAGACAGACAGTGAGGGCACGGAAGTCCTTGGTAAGGCTTTTGTTTTTAATGAAAAGCAGCCCCAAATCATTTTTAACAAAGAGCAGCCTGTAAAATCTAGTTGCAGGCATAGATGCCGGCAGTTGCGCCCATCATGTTCAAGATGGCAGCCCCATCTTCCCTTCTCTTCGTCAGCCACGTGTACAGTAAGGAGGAGACAAGATGGCCCGGCCAAGGGGAAAGTTCATTTGCATAATAAGATTAGGGTGGGGCCACCAGCCTTCCCTGCGCACTACGTAAACATCTTGCCTGATCAAACCAATCTGTGAGCCCTACGTAAATCAGACAGCGCCACTTCACACCTGGCTATAAAATCCAGCGCATCCCCTGCTGGCTGGTCTTTCTCCTCTTAGAAGTCCCCTGTCTCTCACTAGTGAGAGAGCTGTTTTCCTTTCTCTTGCCTATTAAACCTCCGCTCCTAACCTCCTTGTGAGCGTCTGTGTCCTAAATTTTCCTGGGGCAAGAAGATGAACGCCAGGTATTTACCCCAGACAACGCAGCCACTTCACTTGGATGTGTCTGTTTTCTGATGAGACTTTAATGTACTTTAAGTTAGCACAAGGTCTCATCTTCAATGGCAATGCAACCATCATTCCAGTTTCTTTCCACATATTGTATTCATATAGAAGCTAACAGGTATATATATTCTCTCCCCTCCTAACATTTTACTAAATGGTAGCAATACTCTACCTTATCTTTTTTGTTTAGCTATCTCAAAGATGCTTCCATACCCATGCATAAAGAAATTCCTCGTTCTTTTTTTTTTATGGTTATGCAGAATACTGCTGTATAGATTCACTGTAATCCATTTAACCATTTCCATATTGGTAAACATTTAGGTCGTTTCCAATATTTTTCTATTATAAACAACACTGCAAAGAATATGGTACTGTCATTTTACACTTGACGAGTAAGTATATTGGGACAAATTCTTAAAAATAGAATGGGTAAACATTTTTAATTTTGGTATTTTCTATCTATATTGCTTTCCCTATACATTTTTTGAAATTACATTGTCATCAGCAAAATACTGAATGTCCCTTTTAGCCAACAGTTATTTCAAATTTTTAGAAATTTCCCATTTTATAGGTAAAAAATATTCCATTGTTGTTAATTGCATTTACATTACGAATTAGGTGGAACATCTTTTAGTGTATATAGATAAATAATAATATAGAAATAATGCTTACATACGAATATATATTTTTAAGGAACTGTCAGTTTATATTGATACCAGTCAGGTTGGTGGTGGCTAAGACTACAGTAGCTTGGACTCAAGAGGCTTATTCTCAAATAAATCATACTTAGAGATGAGTAGTTCAGGCTGGCATGAAGGGTCAAGTTTACTGGGGTATCATATTCCTTCCTTCTTTCTTGTTCCAACACATTAGTACATCTCTTGCATCTTAAAACTCACTGTTATATGTAAAATATTTAGAAACAGAATGCTTGTTCCTTGGTACTGCAAGGAAAAATCAGCAAGCAGACAAAAAGTTCTCCCAGCGAGGCAATTTTACTCTGCAGAAAGGGTGCTCTTCGCAGATGGAACAATGGCGAGAGCACACCTGAACAAAGGAGGGAAGCAATTTTTATCCCTTACGCAGCTTGTCCCTGCTATTGTGTCCTGTCTCCACTGGCTGGAGCCAGACTGCACAATCTAAACTAAAACCTGATTGGCTAATAATTTAAAACTTTCCTAAATAGGTAAAGGCAAGGGAGAACAAAGGAAAAGAGGAAGTTGCTTATGCCAAATAGGGAAAGGGCATAGGCTGCAAGCTGGAATGTGTCCGTGAGCGTGTCTAGCACAAATATCTCGGTTAAGATACAAAGACATAGAATGTCCTATGTGCCTTGCGAGCATGTCTAACAGCTACACAGGCTAGGGCTTAACAAAGAGTTACTAGCACAAAGCAAGGAGGCTTGAAGGAAGTTAGTCTTTAAATTATTTCTAACATTTATGATTTACTATTATCCTTTAACAAGAAGGCAAACTTTGAAGAGGAAACTCTTTACTTTCTACAGTCCCACAATAAATCACTTTTATTTAGAAAGGGTGCTTTTGCCATTGTTCCATCTGCTAAGAGCACCCTTTCTGCAGAAAGTAAAATTGCCTTGCTGAGAGAACTTTTTGTCTGAATACTGATTTTTCTTTGTGGTACCTGGGAACAAGCATTCTGTTTCCAACAGTCACCTATGTTCTGACAATAACCTAAAAATTTTTTTTTTTTTTTTTTTTTTGAGACAGAGTCTTGCTCTTCTTGCCTAGGCTGGAGTGTAGTGGTGCGATCTTGGCTCACTGCAACCTCTGCCTCCCAGATTCAAGTAATTCTCCTACCTCAGCCTCCTGAGTAGCTGGAATTACAGGCGTGTCCCACCACGCTCGGCTAATTTTTGTATTTTTAGTAGAGACAGGGTTTCACCATGTTGGCCAGGTTGGTCTTGAACTCCTGACCTCAGGCGATCCACCCACCTCGGCCTCCCAAAATGTTGGGATTACAGGTGTGAGCCACTGCACCTGGCCTCCTCCCCCTTTTACAAAGCCTTACCAGAAGTTCCCTGTGATACTTTTGCTCGTGTCTCAGCAAGAACTTAGTAACATGGCTGCATCTAACCTTAAGGAAGACTGGAAAATAAGTTTTTTTGTTTGGTTTTTCTGAGACTGAGTCTGCCTCTGTGGCCCAGGCTGGAGTGCAGTGGGGTGATCTCTGCTCACTGTAACCTCCGCCTCCAGGTTCAAATGATTCTCCTGCCTCAGCCTCCCAAGTAGCTGGGACTACAGGCATGCACCACCACATGTGGCTAATTTTTGTATTTTAGTAGAGATGGGGTTTCACGATGTTGGTTGGCCAGGCTGGTCTCAAAACTCCTGACCTCAGGTGATCTGCCTGCCTTGGTCTCCCAAAGTGCTGGGATTACAGGCATGAGCCACCACACCCTGACGAACATGAACTTTTTAACTAAACACAAAGCCCAGATATCAGTTAATAAGAAAAAAGAAAATGAAAATATTCAGAGACAATTGGCAGTTTCTGTCACAAATGCTTGGTAAATGTTACTTTGGGGTTTTTGTTCTGATTTGTAGAAGTTGTATTATATGTAAAGGAAATTATCTCTTTGCCTGCTACAGGACTTAACAAATAATTTATTTCATTGTTTATTCTTTTGACTTTGATTATGGTATTTTGTCATGTAACTATTTTGGTTTTTTGTACAATTTATCAAGGTTTTTTTTTTTTAATAGTCTCTAAATTTTGAATCATATTTAGGAATGCCTTCTCATGCCAAAGTCTATTATGGTTTCTTCTAGTACTTTCACAAGGATTCAGAGCTTGAAAGATTCAACCCCAAGGTCAAAGACCTCTTGGAACCAAACTTCTTATCTAAGGTGTAGGCAATAGAAGTGGCAGCTGGCTCACCAGTTACTGGCTGGGATAATTCCATTATCTTTGTAGACTTATTAGAGTAGTCTGACTCTATAATAGTATTGAATGGAGACTCAAAGATTAATGCCACTTGCAGGTGCCTGCAGCATGCTTACAGAGCCTGGATCATCACAGTACAGTAAGAATTTGCAATGAGTGAGATGCAGGTGGTGTTTTTGAAATAGAAAACTAGCCAAATCAGAAATTTATTAGTAGGAAACACAAAAGGAATCCAAGGGCTGTTCATCTGTAAATGTGAGAGAAGGTATTCTAAAACCGCCACTGTTCACACTGGCAGGCGACTACTCCCTCTAATAGTTCCTTCCTGCCTCTGGTGACACTAATGGGCAGGGCAAAGTCCCCCAGTATACCCCATTATAGCCTGCAGCCACAGGGAGTTAGCGAGGGCTACAACCATTTGCTTGGACATGATTAATCTCTTATAAATATTTTACTGATTTTGGTAGGCTGCTAATTATTTTTCCTGGAAAAGAAGTAATTTAAATAGGATGCTACATTGATAATGACATAGTTTAATTGATTCAAACACATTTTTAAAAATTCGACGAATACACATAGAGAGTTGTTAGTCAAACATCTATTAAACTTAGTCAAACATCTAATAAACACATTTTCCAAACCTGAATTCTAATGTTGTTTATCGCTCTGGATTGAAATATTCAGATAATTGAATGTTCTTCTGGAGGTATGCAAATATATTATAGGAACAGAAAGTTAAATTGCATAGCAGTTGGAAACATCACCTTAATTTGTTCCTTCTAAAACCAATTAGACCCTGAAAAGCATTATATCATATACTCCAAGAGAGTGAGATGAAATATTTGAAACCAGAGATAAAATTAATGCCACATATTAAAATAGCACTTTTCAAAAACAGTAAGATTATCTCTTTTGCTCCTCATCCTCACCCAGTGGGGTAGATGGGACACTAAAAGGAGGAAACTAAGTAATAATCGACTTGCCCAGGTGGCTACAAAGGTAGTTTTTGGCAAAGCTACAATACAACCTAGAATTCCTGATTTTCAATTCTGATAAGTCATTTGACAGTAGCCAAAAGCTGGGAGGAAAAGTTTTTACCATGACTTACATGGCCCTTTCATTTCACGGGAGATTAAAACCATGATGGGGGATTTTGTCCCCAGGCCATGCTAAGACTTACGGGTTATCATACCATTGGTTACAGGTCTGCTATTCCTTCTATGGCTAAGACAACTTCTAGCACTCACCAGATTATTTTAGTAACTGGAAGGGGAAGAGGGGAACGCAAGTGCCATACATGACCTTGTGTGACTCCACAAACTCTTCTTAAGCTTCTTGGAAAAATAAACAAGGTTTGTTAGTTGCAGAGGTAAAATGTGTCACAATCACCAAACTGATTCCTGTAGACATCTTCCGTTTGAGGTGTATGCAAAAAATTCTTGTAAGCTACAAATTAGGTCAAATGTGTCCTGGGTATTTTGTTTTTTAAAAAAGCAAAATTTTAAGCATTGACACAGGGACATACAAAGGTTGAACATCAAACTTTAATCTTGAAACCTTTTATCCAGTCCTTAAATTATTAACATGAAAAGGAATGATAAATTGCAATTTTATCATTACCATATCACCGTGTAACAAGCCCTTGTTACAAAATCTCCCTCTACTGTCTCCAAAAAACCAATAGAAAACCCATACATTATATTACCTAATGATCTATTAACAGATGAAATTTTAACCCACTTTATACCAGGAAACTATGAACAGAGGTACTTCAATCACATAGCTTAAAATATGGAGAAAAGACAGGTAAAAAAGTTATCTTAACCTGTAGTAGTCTTTTTTCTTTTTAAAATTTTTATAAAATACACTAATTTCCCAAAATAAAGAATATTATGACACATTGGTGTCAACTTACACAGATGAAAGCTGATGCCAGCTTTTTTTCCTAACTAAAGTTCATTTCACCAAACCTTTATATATTACATGAATATCCAAGTAAAGTATCTTTTTAAAAATTCAACACACAGGAACATAATATACAGTGTTTTATTTTTTTAAAAAAAGGTTAACTTAGGAATGATTTCATCTTCAACCACATGAAGATGTGGTTGTATCTTTTTAAGACCATGAAGCCTCTTGTCATTGCAAGACTTTTCAGTTCATGTTTCTATTTCCCAGTTTTAATTCTTAAAAGAAAAAAAAAAAGATGAAAGGGTTTATTATCTATTTCCCATGAGAAAACTGCGGTAAGGATCTTATTCATTACCAGGCTGTCTCCCCTCCTTTTGTTTTCCGGACTACCCAGATCCATGACTGTGTGGCACCATAATGAAATCAGTGGGAGAGGCCAATGACATCAAAGAATGGATATAAAAAGACAGGCTCGTCTGGATCCCGCCACAATTGTAAGGTGTGGGCAAATTCACTCCCACCAAGCCTTCCAGAGCTCCACAGTCACAGGAGTAGTCTCCTGGTTAACTCATCCTTGAGGTCTGTCTGCTGGGAGGACATAAAAGACCATTTCCACTAATGACTCGTGTAGTGGCTAATGCATGCCTTAGCCAGAGAGGAGACGAGTGCACTGAAGAGACCTTGGTCCGTAGTGGCTTTGGGGTAGAGAAGAGAACACTGTTTATTTTTACACCTCCTGAATTGGTCAATTCTGAGTACAAACTCACCTTAACAGGAAATCGCAATGAAATATACACACCATGCACAGTCTATATTACTGTGGGAATCCAGTAACACATGCAAGACGTGGGGAAAGAATTACAATGGATGAATATGAACTTTTCACAGTGTTTCTTATAGCCTTTGACTTAACATGAGTGCATCACTTACCACCACTATCTCACAAATGTTTTACTTGTGTCCTGGGCATGCAGGTCCGTTGGGATAAAATGGGAAATGACGCTTCATAGCCATTCTCAGACAGTGACAGTGACATAGCCATTCTCAGACAGTGAGTACAACTTCAATTTCCCCTACTTTCCAACCAAACAATTGGGCTGCTTCTGCTATAAAACTAAATATATTTCTGAATACATTTTGTTCAAGTGTTGTGCTGTATTCTTCCTCATTGTTTCAGTCATTTCATTCTAGGAAAATTAAAAACCCACACAATTAAATTGAGGACTAGGTCTTCAGGGTGATTCCTACCAAACTAGAAAGAGAGGGAATCACTAACTTCTCTGCTCTCAAGTTTCTGTCTCTCTACCCCAGGCCCTAATCGACACGGATTCATTTGTATATTTGGTTTCCCAAAGAAGAAAACCAAATTAGAGAACTGGGATTTCTATTTTAAAGAAGCAAAACATAACCCCAAAATATAATGGTAGCAGGGAGGAGGAGAGGGGAAAATGCATTCATTCTATGTCAAAACAAATCTCTTGCTCTCAACAGGAGATAATCCAGCTTCTCCTTAGCTATCATTTCATAAATTAATAATTTCTTAAAATCATAATCCAAAGAACGTATCTATTATACGAAAAGTTCAAGTTTAAAAAAGCAAATAAATTAGTTAAGCCTTGTAAACAGTTGTCCATTTTAGCTATATATCTTAAAAAAAAAAAAAAGGTTTCTCTGTGTAGTAAATCAGACAGTACAAGGCACACCTTACACATCCGATTCCAGACTAATAAAACCCACACAAACATCTTCTTCATTCTGCTCGCTGGGGTAACTGTGCTGGGGCATCGGAGTGACATACCAATCCTTTGCCCATCTCCTGACCATCTGGAAGTCCACAAATGTGCTCTTTCTGTTAAACTGCTTTGTGCTATTTTGTTGTGTGAAGTGATTTGAAGCCTCCTCAGTGTCAGTTTCCTCATATGTTTTCCACAAAGCTTCCTGGGAAAAGGCCAGTTTTCCCATTACGTTGTAATGTGCCTTTGAACCAGCCATCCTCTCGTTTTTTATGAACAAACACGATATCTCCTTCTTTAAGTTCAAGTTCTGCCTCACTCTGAGGAGGATAGGAAACCACCACCCTGTGCCTAGGAAAGAAAGAGATTTTGGTTAAGGAGAATCAAAGCAGTGATTTTAAAAAATGGTGTACTGTTAGTCTGCATGAACCTCAACATAAATAGGAAATAACATTAATTTGTTAATGATTGTAAAACAACTCAAAATGCTGCTATTTTCTGCTTAGTATAGACTTGGTACTAACGAAGATCAGATTTGGATATGTGTGTCAACCCACTACTGATGGCCCAGACTGGTTCATCTGAGTGACCTTAACAAGGACAGCCATCCTTGTTCCCTCCCAGTGTTTGTATCTTGGCCATAAAGGAGAGTTTTGTTTCATTTCCTGGGAGGGGTATCATTTCTGTCCCTCCCTCTTCTCCAAGGAAACAGGAGTGAATTTATTTGATTGGTGAGACTGGCAGAAGTAGCTGAGCGGGGGTGTTCAGTCCTCTCTGAACCGCCTGCCCACAGGCTGAGGAGGCTCTGATCCATCTCTATGTTGTGAGCACACAGAAGTCAGGAAGGTGAGTATGGAAGTCTGTCTCTGTGTCCCTGTGTCCCTTACACTGGGGTTTGACATGGGCGAGGCAGCAATTCTGAGGAAGGTAATCTGCCCCACACGCCCAGATTATCCCTTGGGAAAGTAGTCCCAAGGTCCAGATGTGGAGGCGAGGGCTGTGGCCACAAATTCAATCCAACATTACCAGTAATGAGGTTGACATTCTCTTCTCCATTATTCTGACATTTGGGTCTGTTTCTCCTTGGTTCAGAATTTGGAGTTAGTGGGAGAGGTGTCATTATCGCTTAAAAATGGCAGAAGCCTAGTTGGTTTAATATTATCTACGCCCCTGCCTCCATGCTCCTTAGCTTTCCTAAGCAGAATTACAGCTTGTCGGAAGCCAGAGGGAGGTGACTTGTTTTACATTCCATATCCTTTTATCCTTCTCTATTTTTCCAGCATTATTTGCATTATTTCCCTCCTACTCCTCTTCTCAACAAAAGGGGGGAAAGAATGGTGGTGTATGGTAGCCAACCTCCAAGATGGCCCTAGTGATCTTTGCTTCCTGGTATTCACACTCTTGTGTAGTCTCCTCCTATGATGCACAGGGATGACCTGTGTGACCAATGAAGTGTTACGGAAATGACAGTGGGTGATTTCTGAGGCTAGATCATAAAAAGCATTGTGGCTTCCACTTTGCTTTCTCTTGGATCAGTCACTCAGGAAAATTGGCTGCCATGTTGTGAGGACACGCAACATCTCTATGGAGAGGAAGCACATGGTAAGGCACTGAGGCCTCTTTCCAAAAGTCTAAACTAACCAGAAAAAGTGATGTGAATAAGCCACCTTAGAAGTGGATCCTCCAGCCCCAGTCAGCATCAGCTCAGGCTGATGTCTTGACTACAATCTCAAGAAATACTCTAAGCCAGAACCACCCAGATAAGCTGTTCCATAATTACGTGACCCACAGAAACTGTGAAATAATACATGCTTATTATTTTTTTAAGCCACTGAGTTTTGGGGGTAACTGGTTACATGGCAACAGATAACTAATAAATATATCTTTCATTGTTTGATGCTAAGTAATGAGTAGTCAGTCATAAAGTTGAATTTGGGTTTCTACTTTCATCTGGTTCTCAAAGTCAGAAAATGAGTTTATAACCTCATGGGACCCACTCCTGACTGAAAGTGAAGAATGTTATGGCTTCAAAATGATAGGCAGTTCAGAACAAATTCTATACAACTGTCCCCAAACTTCTGAAACTCATTACAGCCTGCTCCTTTCACCAATTCCCATTCCATATAAACCAAAATCCATTTAAGAAAGACCACAGCAAGAGTCCCAGACTATAACTAAAAAAACACATCTCTGCAAAGCGTAAGTGGCTGCTTGAACAACCTGAGCTCCTTTGGCACAGGGACCAAATTACTATCCAAGATATGAAGCAAAAGCACAGTACGGAAGTTGGCTTATATCTGAGAAAGGTTCAGCTCATTCAGGCATGAATATTCATAGACCACAAGGCTGGGGTTCGATCGAGCATGGAATGAGGAAGGAAGCACGGCACTGTGGGAAAAACACTGGCCTAAGGATTGACACAGCCTTTAAGGTCAGTTGGAGCAGCTTAACTTTGGGCCAGTTATCTCAGCTCTCAGTCTGTTTCCTCATCTGTAGAATAGGACTATAATGAGTTAAACAAGTATGATGCTCTTCGTACAGTGTCTGACAAAGAGTTCTACCCTAAGATATTAGCTCCCATGATGATCATATGGCTTAGACAAGAGTAGGCAGAGGCCTGGCCCCTCAAGGAGGTGAAGGATGGGCCAGTCAGTGGCTGGACATCTCTAACAAGGAAACGAACGCAGGCCACAACCTAAAGCATTTCCTGAAAATGAAATCTGACAAACTTTAGATCGACACAGTTAGGGTTTTCAAATCCCTTCTTTGATATCTTTATTTTATTTTGAGACAGCCTTGCTTTATTGCCCAGGCTGGTGTGCAGTGACGCAATCACAGCTCACTGTAGCCTTGACCTCCCAGGCTTAACTGATCTTCCTACGTCAGCCTTCCAGCTGGGACTATAGGTGTGTGCCACCAAACCTGGCTAATCTTTTTACTTTTTGTAGAGATGGCATCTCACTATATTGCCCAGGCTGGTCTTGAACTCCTGGGCTCAAGCAATCTTCCAGCCTCAGCCCCACAAAGTGCTGGGATTACAGACATCAGCCGCTACACCCGGCCCTCTGACACCTTTATAAGCAAGACAAATAATTGCATCATGAATTTATCCGAAAGAAGGATCCAGATGACATTTCTCAAGTCTAATGTCAACATGCTAAAAATCCATGGAAAAAGCAATGATGTAGATGCCATGTGGCGTAAGTTAAAAATTTAAGGCAAAGTTTTGTAATTCTGGGAAAAAATGTACAAGTGCCTCAAAACATATTCAGAGTAGATTTCTCATGAGATATATTCCCTACTTGTTCTCTGTGAGCTGCCTTAAAGGTGAAATGGAATAAAAATGGTTATTGCAAAACTTGAAGTGAATTAGATTAATATATGCATTTTATAAAATGCACTAAACCAATTTTATAAAAAAAAATTTTTGAACTAGAACTGCTGCTGGGCTAAGAACATACTCTTCCTGCCAAGTTCCCAGTGGGAAAAAATTTTCATTGCTAAGTTTTATAAACCTCGGTGGGGGCGGGTGGAATGAGAAACTATGTGCATAATGGAAACTGTGACATAGTCTTGATCGCATGAAGACTACCAGGTGCAGGAGTAATAGACTCTACTTAGAAATCTTCCAGCTCAGGTCCTGATCTTGAGCCTTGTGAGGCGGTCTGCAGTTTTCTAATACAGATTTGTAAGGCCAAATACTGGGCATAACTGGCCAACTATTTCAGGCATTGAAAGGCTTTGCCAAGTAGAACATTTACAGACCAACAAACAGATGTGACGCACAGCTGCAGAGGCCCTTTACATCTGCTGCTCCACCTTCTGCCTCACTCGGATTATGCTTTCCTCTATATGAACAGGGGTTTGGGGAAGTTCTGAACCTCAGGAGTCAATTAATACTCTCCTATGACCTGCATGGGACCTGCTGATCTACCTTCAAAATCTGCACCCCATCCACTCCTCTTCATTGTCACTGTCACTATCCTGGTTGATGACCTCATTACCTTCCACCTGGTCAAATATCTTTTTTTTTTTTAATTTTTATTTTTTTTAAGATGGAGTTTCGCTCTTGTCCAAGCTGGAGTGCAATGGCATGATCTCGGCTCACTGCAACCTCCGCCTCCTGGGTTCAAGCAATTTTCCTGCCTCAGCCTCCTGAGTAGCTGGGATTACAGGCATGTGCCACCACGCCCGACTAATTTTTGTATTTTTAATAGAGGCAGGGTTTCAACATATTGGCCAGGCTGGTCTCTAACTCCTGACCTGGTGATCCACCTGCCTTGGCCTCCCAAAATGCTGGGATTACAGGTGTAAGCCACTGTGCCCGGCATCCACCTGGTCAAATATCTACCTGTCTTTCTTGCTTCAAGTCTCTTCCTGTCCCCAACCCAGTCTATGCAGCGCTCACATACTAATATTCTTAAGTGGCAACTCTATTTGCAGCTACCCACTGCCAAAAAATCATTAACAGCTTTACAACGCCTATGAGCAAGGTTAATCCTCAGCCTGGTATGCGAAGCCCTCGGTGATCAGGCCTTAATCTCTTTTTACACAGCTGTAGCTACTATTATCACCACCAAAGTCCCAAACACTCCCCTAAGCCTGAACACGTCCCCTATACAGGGCCTTTACGTCCCCCACGCCATACCTTGGCTCATGCAGTTCCTTCCAGTGGGAATTTCCTTTGACATTATCTCTCCCATCCATACTCTATCATTCTCTCAAAGCCTGGCTCCAGTTCTCCCCTGTGAAATCTCCAGCCCCATGGCTGGAGGCAATTTCATGCCTGACTAAATCCCAGAGGCCTCCATGTATATGTCTTACGGCACTTAGCACAGTCTACATTGTATTATTACCATCTGTGTCCCTGTCTCGTTTATTCTACCAAACCATAAACTGCTTGAAGCACGGTGAGATGATGCTAAATTCACTTTATATGCCTCATAGTACTTAGCATAGTACGTTTAATTCTTAATAAGCATGTCAAGTGGCAAAAAGAAAAGGCCTAATAGTATAGAAAAACTATTTCTTAAAATGTACAAAGCTCCTTAAAAAGGAATGAAATTCTGACACATGCTACAACAGGGATGAACCTTGCAAACGTTATGCTAAGTGAAATAAGCTGCATGCATACAGAAGGACGACTATCTTATGATTCCACTTTTGAGGTGCCCAGAAGTCACTTAGGAGGACAGCAAGTAGAAGGGTGGTTGCAGGGCCTGGAGGAGGGGGAATGAAGAATTAGTGCTTAATGAGACAGATTCAGTTGAGGATGAGAAAAAGTTCTAGAAATGGATAGCAGTGAATGGTTGTATGACATGAATGTACTTAATGCCACTGAATTGTACACTTGAAAAAATAGTAAATTTTCATGTATACTTTACCACAATTAAATAAATAAGATATACGAATGAATAAAATTTTTTGTTTAAAAAAAAGGAAAAGAAAAAAAGGAAAAATGTATAAAGCTGACTGGTACCTTGGTTGGAAAGCACCCCGTTCCCTTTGAACAAAGCACTGTGGAGGCATTACCGGGTGACCAGAGTGGCTCACAGACTGGTCCCTGAATGACCTCTGCCTCTTGGTGGCTGTGTGACCTTAACTTTTGGTGATAACTGCCAAGGTAGAATTCAAGAAACAGAGTCTTGCAATATAAAGAAACTCCACACACTTCCAGTGCTATGGTATTTTAGCTTCCATCTGAATGGGCATTTGCAGTCTTTTATTAGTATACATTTCCTGCTTCCTTTATTTTTCTGGCCTCTCTGGTGTTCTCTGTAGTTCATACATTTTCATTTCTAATTGCCCCTGGTATAGCTCAAATTGGCTTCCATGTTGCTCTGGGAGGCACTCAGTCCATCACTCTGACCTGGGTGAGTAACCACTTACTGCTTTCTGCCAGTTGCCACAGCAATCTAATATTCAATTAAGTATTTCACTGGCAAAACCATACTAGTTCCCTTTGTAGCTTGCTCCAAGTCCAAGTAAATTATGTCCGTTGCTTCACCCAGTGGGTTCATTGTCACTGATTCAAAGAAATTAATCATGCTGGTTAAGCCCAGCTGCCTTTCTGTAAATCTATCTCTATCCAATTTGTATGTTTCCAAGTGTTCTAGCTTAATCCCTGATCAAAGATCATACACAGGTTTTTTTTTTTTTTTTTTTCCAATTTAGGAGATAAGCTTATAGGTATGTGGTTCTCAGTTTAATTCCTAAATTGAAAAATACACACAGATAAAGGTGACTTGCTGTGTCTCCCCGAACTCTTTATATATATATATTTATTATTTTTCTTTGGAAGAAAAGTAAACCTGTCACATACTTTATTTTATTTGCCATCCCTTCTGAAATATTTTCTTTCCACTTTCTCTTTGCAATTTCCTAATTATTTTTTCTCAATCCTTCTAAAATAGAGCCTAAAATATTTGTTCTATTATTTCTGCTGTCATCAATTTTACATTTTCTGCCTCCAGGATATAGTGCTATTTCTTGCTTGTTTTCTTCAGTCTCTCTAACAAACACAGAAGAATCCTTTTGTTCCTCAGAGAATTCTTTCTGCTGACACCAAGACCTGTCATCACACTTCAAGGTTCATCCTTTCTTATTATGAGATTGCTTAAGTCTTTATATCACGTGGTTGCTTCTTTCCATTGACAGCACCGGCTGCCCCAGTCACATTCTTTTTTTTTTTTTTGAGATGGAGTCTCGCTCTGTCACCCAGGCTGGATGGAGTGCAGTGGTGTGATTGTAGCTCACTGCAACCTCCGCCTCCCGGGTTCAAGCATTTCTCTGCCTCAGCCTCCCGAGTAGCTGGGATTACAGGTGCCTGCCACCACACCTGGCTATTTTTTTTTTTTTTTTTTTTTTTGCATTTTTAGTAGAGAAAGGGTTTCACCATCTTGGCCAGGCTGGTCTTGAACTCCTGACCTCGTGATCCACCCACCTCAGCCTCCCAAAGTGCTGGGATTATAGGCGTGAGCCACCGTGCCTGGCATGTTCTTTTACTTTAGATATATGAGATAGGGTCATGGTCTGAGAGGAAATTTTATGCTTGTTCTCACTATAATCTGTAGATGAATTCTATCTCATAGTGTCACAATAATATACATTGAAAAATACTTCTCTGAAATTCTCTCAGTCAGTAGAATTTCTACCAAAAGAACCCTGGGCTCCTTCTGCATTTTGCCAGGGCAAGAGTTGTTGATGCTTGTATTGTAAATCAGGGATTAGTCCTAGATCCTGAAATGTTTTCTCGATCATACTAATATAAAAGTTAATCTTTCCTTCATTTTCACCACTGAGCATTTTTTATTGTGTTGAAATAAAAAATAATTTAAAATAAAAATGAAACTTATTGTGTTTAAAATATGAAAACAAGTAATCCCTAAATTCTATACTTGGTGGCTTTTAATTAATCAAAAAATTTCATTCCCAGTGAATAACATAACATTTTCCTATACGTTTCCGCACATTTTTCCTGCTATTTTTACTGTGAGACAGATCTAAGAATCCAAGGTAAGTAACTACTATTACCATCGCTGTATGAAAGCAAGGGCTAGGGAAAGTTGGTCAGCTTGGCTATTATATTTAATATTGCATTGAACATATGGATTATAAAAATATAAACTTGGGTAGAAATCTTCTCCAAAGACCCCTTTCCCACTTGTAAAAATTCAAATGGTTATACAAAAAAACCTGTCAAAGAATTCCAGCATGCCCGGGCCCATCTGTCCTGTCATTAAATTCTCTCTGTTTCCTGTCTGATGTGCATCCCCCGCCCCCTGAAACGCCATCACCTGTGTGCACTAGCAATTCCTTCTTTTCAGATGAACTGAACAGCAGGAGCCTGCTGTTAGAAAGGAGCTCCTCTAAGAGGAAGGGACCGGAATGCAGAAGCCACAGAGACTGAGGACATCTGGCAACTGAAAAGGAACGCATTAGGGGGAGGGAGGCTGCAGTGCCCATGCCAGCGCCTAGGGAAAGTCTGGGCAAAGTGACCCATCACTCAAAAGAGTCACACAAATACCACAAATGAGAGGGAACACAGGAGAGACGGCCTCAGGGCTTGAAGGAAAAACTGCAGATCAGTGCCTGGAGGGAGGGAGGGAGGCTTTGTGACCAAGAGAAAGCAAACAAGTAACTGGACCAACTCCAGGGACAGAAGGTGCTATCCCTGGAAAGCAGACCAATACAGCAGGAGAAAGGCTGACTCTCAGAATAAAAGATTCAGTGAATTCTGGACAAAATTTCAAAGCTTTACTAAGAGCACAACAGATGAGAGGAAAGATAAAATGATTTCATTTGTAGGGAGAGAAACACTTTTTTTAGGGTAATGGCTCATTTTAAAGCTGGTTTTATGTGGATTAGAACTATAGACAATTATTGTACAGCACTATAAAAATAAATATCATAAATTGTGGCTGGGCTTGGTGGCTCACGCCTGTAATCCCAGCACTTTGAGAGGCCAAGGCAGGTGGATTGCCTGAGCTCAGGAGTTCGAGACCAGCCTGGCCAACATGGCAAAACCCTGTCTCTACTAAAAATACAAAAAATTAGCCAGGCATGGTGTGCACCTGCAATCATAGCTACTCGGGAGGCAGAGGCAGGAGAATCACTTGAACCCGGGAAGTGGAGGTTGCAGTGAGCCGAGATTGCACCACTATACTCCAGCCTGGGCAACAGAGTGAGACTCTCGTTGCAAAAAAAAAAAAAAAAAAAAAAAAAAAAATCATAAATTGTAAGCTTTGTACTTAATCTACATAGGTTTGAAATTTACTCTTTGCCATTTTTCCTAGTTTATTTTTAAGTAAAAAAGTGTGCCAAAAATATGAATGCAGGCCTCAGGTTTTGGTGGCTACAAATATACCTATGGCTTCATCTGAAATACAGAGGTAAGGTGAATTTAAGGTATTTAAAAACATAACACTTTATAGTAAGATTTCAAGTCAGCAACACGGAAAATGCTACCAAAAAGGCAATACCTCCAAAAAGCAGATAATACTTAATACAAATACTATATATTTATATGTGATATAAAGAGAGTCCACTATTTTGAGTATACTTCATGATGCTTTCCAATGTAATGAATAGTGCTTCATTGTTGAGTTTAAATAATCCTAGTAGCTATTTGTCTCATTAAATATATATTTTCTTTCCTAACACATTCCTAGAACCCCAGTGGGGTATCAAACAGAACTGCTCCCTTTTGTATAATTATTCAAGGCTGGCATCACTAAAACAGGGCTTATTACTCTGAGTGTAACTGAATCAAGTCACTTGGTCAGGAGGAGGGTCAGAACTGAGACTGAGAACTTAGCCACACTCTTCTGGCTCAGGAAGAAGAAGAGAGTTCTTCACTGGGCATGGTGGCTCATGCCTGTAATCCCAGCACTGTGGGAGGTCAGGGCAGGAGAATGGCTTGAGTCCAGGAGTTCAAGACTAGCCTGGGCAAGATGGGAGACCCCGTCTTTACAAAAAAACACAAAACAAAAAATTGCTGGGAATGGTGGCACAGGCTTGTGGTCCCAGCCACCCAGGAAGCTGAGGTGGGAGGATCACTTGAGCCCAAGATGTTGAGGCTACAGTGAGCTGTGACTGCACCACTGCACTGAAGCCTGTGCAACAGAGCAAGACCCTGCCTCAAAAAAAAAAAAAAAAAACAAAAAAGAAAAACAAACAAAAAAAACTTTCTTAAAATATTGTGAAATTTTTTTGCAATTTTTTTTTAGCTCATCAGCTATCATTAATGTTAGTGTGTATATATATATATGTAATGTAAAATATTTTTAACAGTATCTATAAATACATGTGTGTATATATATTTATTATTTTTATTTTTTATGAGATGGAGTCCTGCTCTGTCACCCAGGCTGGGGTGCAGTGGCACGATCTCCATTCACCGCAATCTCTGCCTCCCGGGTTTAAGTGATTCTCCTGCCTCAGCCTCCCAAGTAGCTGGGATTACAGGGACCTGCCACCACGCCTGACTATTTCTTTGTATCTTAGCAGAGACAGGGTTTTACCATGTTGCTGGGATTACAGGCATGAGCCACCATGCCCAGTCATATGAGTATATTTTATATGTGGCCCAAGACAATTCTTCCTTTAGTGTGGCCCAGGGAGGCCAAAAGATTGGACACACCTGCTCTAGTTGCTGCACAACTAACAGGAAACAATGTAAACTTTTAATGAAAAAGGCAAAGCATTAAAAAAAAAAAGAGCGATTGCTGGCAATGGAATAGATACAAGAAAGAAGTAAATCCATGAACAAGTTCCCAGTGATTGACAGTTTTTACCTGGACACAATTTTGGCATGGTAGAGTAGAGAAAATAAAGGAAAAGGAAGGCTGGGGACCAACCCATTAAGAAACATGGAAGGAAAAAGGAAAAAAGAAAACAGTATGTTGTGTCAAGTGGGAAAAAAATTCAGTGCTTATTTTCATAAGCTCAGTTTCAAAAGTTAGGAAGATATGGCAAAACATCTTAAATATCACAATAAACGTTCCAGCCTAAAGCCTGTTGTTCATTTTTTAGTTTTTTCCTGGAACAAAGTTGAACTCACCTTTCACAAACAACAGGTCTAGACTCATTCAAGACAGGACCCAGGGAGGAACAGGCCTGGCGAGGAGGTGGAGCGATGGGGACGGCGGAATCCAGGGAACTTGCCTTCCTGTGAAAAGCATCCTGGGCCAGGGCTGCTCCTGCCGCTGCAGTCGTGACCGGTCCATCCCCGTCCACAGGGCAGGAGCCTGCTCTGCTGTGGCCACCTCCTGGTGGCAGTTCGGGCCCCACTGCTCCCTGGAGAGGAAGCTCTGCACTGCCCAGCTCCACTTCTAGGGTGGGCGATGCTGGAGGAGACATACGGGGCTTCCGTTTAGTGGAGGCGCCAGAAAGCAACTTCAACAAACCCTTTTTTTCTTTCTGGAAAAAAAAAAATGAGCCTTAGTTGGAGAATGACAGTACTATTGCTGGTGTAATCAAAATGGCCCTATCGTTCATTATTAATTTTAAATTTTTCATTTTAATTTTTGTGGGTACATAGCAGGTGTATGGGGCCTTATGGTTTCAATGTTTGGTTTGATCTTTCTACATTACTTCTGTTGATAATTGGTTATTCATAATCTGGCCACTAATTTTTGTGTGGTGCTAACCTGACCTTTACTTCTCCTCCTTCTCCCTTTCTGCTATATATTTTTTTTGTTTGGTTTTGGACATTCTGTTGAAGTAGGACAAACCGATAAAAAAGATGTAAGACAATAAAACTCACCAATTCACATCCCAGGTTTGGTAAAAGCATTAGTAGATATTTTAGGATAAAATGGAAATTTCAGATTATGGATTTAATTTCCTGAACTTCTGCCTATCCTATCTCTAATTGCTGTAAGACAGCTGACTGCATGCAGAATTAAATGTAAACATGACAGCACTTTATTCCACAGGCATGGACATGAGCCTTATCGCTTATAGGCAGTGATCAGAATTAAGGGCTAAACTACTTCTCACATGTCGCCACCTCGATTAAATGTAACAAGCCAATAAAACAGAAGTCAAACCACATCTCCCTTGCAAGTACCTCCTTGATAAGACATCCATTTTAAGGAAAGCTTCAGTATACTTAGAAACAAGTTGATTTCTCCTTTCGCAAGCAAATATACAAATAAGCATTTTGTTTGTTTGTTTTTTCAACCATCACAATTCCACAGAAGCCATCTCTTGAATTTTTGTCTCTTTTGATACTTTCTATCTTAGATCTGCTAGGAAAATCAGATGTCAAGAGAGTGCTCCTTCATTCTGAAACCTTAAGCATGAATGTTCTTTCTGATGACCAAGTTTAACATGATCCTTTAAAATTGTTTTACTAAGATGTCAACTGGATCATTAAGTCCTCTGAATGGAAGCACTGCTTGAACATGAAACACTTCATAGATAACTATTTCTTTAGAAAGCCCTGTAGGCAAATTGGAATTATTAAGGCCCACTAACAGGGAAACAGAAATTATAAGGGACCTGCTGAGGAATTTTTCTTGGGAATAATAGCTTAGACTCAGTAAAAACTCCTTGGGAAAATGAATCTAAATTCCTAACAACATTGTTCCATTACAGACAGTATGGCAGAAAAAAGGAGACAAAAGCAATAATTTATCAGACTATGAGGAACAATCCCAGGGACAGTGCACCATAGTCCCCAGTTACCTAAAGCTGCTCAAGGACATGTGAGCCTGAGGGCTAGAAATGGGAAAAGAGGGTGGGAGTGGGTGCTAAAGTCATTTCTGTACTTGCTTGACCTGGGCTACAGATGAGCAGAGCCAGCTGATCCCCACCACCCTGCAACTCTCCCGGGTAGAGGATGATCCTTTTGCATTTCTCTTTATAGCCTGTCCTCAGCTGATCTTACGCGCTTTCGCTTCACTCATTCAATGCCACATTTTCTGTGGGGCTAGTATGTGCATTCTAATGAATGTCCTCACAAACTTGGACTGCCTGCGTAAGTGCAGTGACAGTGCTGTATATACCGCTCTATCTCACCCAGTGGCGAGTGCGGGGCCCTACACCCACTAAAGCTTAGAGGCTGAGAAAATATTGGAAGAGGATGAGACCAGTGAAAGGAAGGAAAAATATAGCTAGCTCAGGCCTAAGGAAATAAAGGATATGTTGGATTCCCCAGATCCAGAGGCAATAAAGCCTTTCAATAAAGCCTATGGTCAATGAAGTGGTCTGACTAAGCACCTGTCAATGCTGCTCCGTACTTGTTGTAGAGAGCCTGAGGTCTGGAAGTCCAAGGTATGACGTGCAAAAGAATATCGTCCAGTAGCTTCCGCTTCTAAGGTAGCAGTCAGCTGCGACTTCCAGCTATTTTTGCCATGATGTAAGAAAGCACACGCTAGTCCACGGACCCCCAAAGGTCCAGTGAGAACATCAAGTCCATTGATAAATTACAATCTCAGCAAGCCATAGCTAAAGCCATTTCTTAAAAGCTCAGTTCTGAGCACTCAGTAAAATATCAGATAACTCAACGGCACTCAGGGAACAGCCTCTAAAGTGATTAAGAAGAAAGATGACTTAATTCATCTAAAATGATTAAACGCATTAAATACAGCTTGCTTTAATGACTTCTAAGGGATGTCTTATCATCATCAACTGAGGCTGACTACCCACAGAGCAGAAGGCAGAGGATTAGAAATCATGGCATGGCACAAGGGGTAAGGGGTGGGGGTGGTAATACAGAAAAGATGCTGTCCTAGTTCCAAGGAACCATGCTTTCAATGGCATATTCCGATTTTTTCTCTTAGCAGAATACTGTTCCACTTGAGAGAGATCATTTTGCAAACTCAGACACTTAGCATCTACAAGCACCATTATTTTTTCAAAAACCAACAGCAGACATGAAAACTAAATGAATTAATAAAGACTACATTCAGGCTGGGCACAGTGGCTCACACCTGTAATTCTAGCACTTTGGGAGGCTGAAGCAGGAGGATCACTTGAGCCCAGGAGTTCAAGATCAGCCTGGGCAACATAGGGAAACCCTGCCTCTACAAAAATACAAATGAAAAAGTTAGCTAGGTGTGGTGGTGCACGCCTGTGGTCCCACCTACTCAGGAGCCTGAGGTGGGAGGGAGGGTTGCTCGAGCCTGGAGGTGGAAGTTACAGTGAGCTATGACATGCCATTGCACTCCAGCCTGGGTGATAGAGGGATACCCTGTAGCAAAACAAAACAATGCAAAAAAAAAAAAAACAAAACAAAAAAACAAAAAAAAAAAAACAAACACCTTGGAGGAGGAAGAAAAATCATTTGAACAAAGAAAATGATCACTAGAGGCTGGGCACAGTGGCTTACACCTGTAATCCCAGCATTTTGGGAGGCCCAGGCAGGAGTACTGCTTGAGCCCAGGAGTTTGAGAGCCACCTGGACAACACAGCAAGACCCCATCTCTACCAAAATAAAATTACCTAGGTATGGTGGCTCATGCCTTTAGTCCCAGCTAGGAGGGTCGTTTAAGACCGGGAGTTCAGGCTGCAGTGAGGTATGATTGCGCGACTGCACTCCAGCCTGGGTGACAGAATGAGATCTCGTTTAAAAAATTAATAATAAAGGAAGGAAGAAAGAAAATGATCAGTAGAGACTTCAAGAAAAATGTTCAGAAAATAAAATGAATATTTAAAAACCAGATAGGACCTCTGCGTAAGAAAATCCATAATAATAAGCCAGGTGCAGTGGTGTGAACCTGTAGTCCCAGCTACTTGGGAGGCTGAGGTGGAAGGACTGCTTGAATCCAGGAGTTCAAGACTAGCTTGGGCAACATGGTAAGACCCTATCTCTTAAAATAAACAAATAAATAAATGAAAAGAACAATAGGAAAGGTCCTAAAACACTGAAGAAAATCTGTGGTTGGCTCCTTAAGGCAGAACCATCGGGAATTTGGGGGTGAGGGATTTGAGACACTAAATGATGACCTTGTGTGGCCCACCTGTAGGAAAGGTGGCTTTTAGGAGTGGATCTAGGATATGGCAGAGTGCATGTTGACCAACACCCACTCCTGCTGACTCACATGGAATCAATGTCAATGTCAGGTGAGACTTACAAAGCACCGCTGGAGATTTTGAAGTCACGGGTAGAAAATGGAAGCACTTGAGGTAGACACTGGCATCAGAGGTGGTTCCTCCTCTTTTTCTAAAGTAAGGTTAGAACTTAGAGAACTTAAGAACAATTACACAACTGTACTAATCAAAAAGATTTTTTTCAGGCCAGGTGCAGTGGTTCATGCCTGTAATCCCAACACTTTGGGAGGGCAAGGCAGGGGGATCACTTGAGGCCAGGAGTTCAAGACCACCAACATGGTGAAGCCTTGTCTCTACTAAAAACACAAAAGTTGGCTGTGAGTGGAGGTGCATGCCTGTTGTCCCACCTACCTGGGAGGCTGAGGTGGTAAAATTACTTGAACCCGGGAGGCAGAGGTTGCAGTGAGTCGAGATCACACCACGGCACTCCAGCCTGGGAGATCTAGTTCTGTCACCCAGGCTGGAGGGCAGTGGCATTAACGTAGCTCACTGCAGCCTTGACCTCCTGGGCTGAAGCCATCCTCCCACCTCAGCCTCCCAAGTAGCTAGGACTACGGGCACATATTACCATGCCCAGCTAATTAAAAATAATTTTTTCTTTTTTTGGTAGAGATAGGGTTTTGCTAAATTGCTGAGGGTGATCTTGTACTTCAGGACTCAAGTGATCTGCCCACCTTGGTCTCCCAAACTTTTGGGATTATAAGTGTGAGCCACTGTGCCCAGCCTTAATCTTTTCATAACAACAAAACCCAATAAAACATATATACATATACATAAGTATCTCTTAAAGATTTGGAAACGCATTTTCCTGGAGATTAGTTGATCAAATAATGGAGGCTTTGAACTGAATATGAAGTAAGAAATATGTCCAGATAAAGTTGTTATACTGATGACAGTGGAAAATATTAGGGATCTCATAGAAGGAAGAATAACAATGGTAGAAAAGGTCTAGGATTTCAAACAAGAAAGAACTGAGATGAAACAGAGTTTCAGATGCCTGTTTATCAAACCACAGAGTGCAGACACCAAAGTTAGCTACAGATTTTAACACAAGGACAAAAACACAGCGTCTAGAGATCCCTGAGACTTTGCACAACAGGACTTCCAAATAAAATACTATTCAAAAGAGTAGCCGGTTAGAAGAGAAGCTGCGACAGTCCCATCTGCACATTATAAAATTATATTTCTCTGTGGAACAGCAGCAGTAGCCCACTGCAGAGCAGCTGGGTACAGAGAACAGGAGGGGCAGTAGGCACACTACCATGTGGGAGATGCACCATGCATTGCTGATAGGTTTAAGTAAATGGATGATGATGCTCACAGTATGATGAGGAAAGACAGAAATAATGAGGACGTTATCAAATACCTAGATATCTGCTGTAAGTCTCAACTAAAACTAGGATCTCTAATACAGTTTTTCCTTGCTGACAGTTTAATCTCACAGAAAGTTGAGCAAACTGCAACTTTGGATCTAATTCTGATCAACTAGAGGGAGGGCAGAAACCAGAGAGGGGTGGAGATGTTCTGCTGATGAAGCAGAAATATCGAGAACTTGGAATAAAGCATGGAAAAAGAGGCTGGTGATAGTCAGGTTTGAACTTTATAGTTTAAAAGAATTGATTTTTAAATGTTCAAAGAAAATATATGCATGACCCAAAACTCAAAAGGGAAGATGCTTCAAGAGGAACAGGAAGGCTCTCAAAAATGAAATTCTAACCATACAATTGCAAATCATCCCTGCAGATGAAAACATAGAGGCATCTAAAGGTACTGATGTGATCTCCCAGGGAGCAGCCTAATGGCTCAAATTTTTAAAGGGCACGTACAAAAAGATCAAGAGAAGAGCCCATAACAAAGAACATAACGTGGCCCATAGCAATTCAAGAAGGCTTAAAGATCAGAATGAGCTTAAACTTGCAAAAATGCTAAAGACAAAAAAAAATTTTTTAAGAGCTCTTTTAAAGTTATGTTTGAAACAAGAAGAACAAGAAAGACACAGACCTGCTGTGGAGGATGGTGGTTCTTGGATGGCAAGAAGAAAGGGAAGGATTATCTTTAGACTGGAAGGGAAGAACAAACTTTGACGAGAGGGAAATGAGTGAAGAGTTGGGATTTAGAGATCAAATGACTACTCTTAACAGGCTGAATTCACTCAGAGAAAAATAGCAGCAGAAATGCAACCAATAACCTTTGATAATCTGGTGAATCTGGAATGAGGGTCAACTGAACAGGCAAGAAAGGGCACGTGCAAGTCCCAATTTTCTTTTTTTTTCCCCTGAGACAGAGTCTCACTCTGTCACCCAGGCTGGAGTGCAGTGGTGTGATCTTGACTCACTGCAACCTTTGACTCCCTGGTTCAAGCGATTCTCCAGCCTCAGCCTCCTGAGTAGCTGGGATTACAGGCATGAGCCACCAGGCCCAGCTAATTTTTGTATTTTTAGTAGAGACAGGGTTTCACTATGTTGGCCAGGCTTGTCTCAAACTCCTGACCTCAGGTGATCCACCAGCACTGGCTTCCCAAAGTGCTGGGATTACAGGTGTGAGCCACCACGCCTGGCCCCAATTTTCAAACACATGACAACAAAGCACTTTGCAGACCATCTGGGAAATTCTAAAAGAGTATTAAACAAAAGATTTATGAACATTTAGAAAGGGAAATAAAACTCTTCCAGGAGATACCCACTAACAATAAGTCTGCAGAAATGATGGGGCAATGGGGAGAACTCTGTGGATGGGAGGATGATGTAAAAGGCAGGTGAATCTCAATGTGGCATCTGGCAACTTCTCCCAGGACATCCTTGTAGATATGATGGAGAAATGTGTATAAAGACACTTTAGTCATGAAGATTCATGATTAAGTGACAAGAATCATGGAATTCCTAAATTTACATCAACCAGAAGTCTCTTTAGTGGATCTGGAACATTAAATGAGGTAGGAGAGTTCATAAGGGAAAACTTGAAATCTGTGATATGAGGAATAGGTAAAGAAAACTTCAAGAGTATAGCATTAGAGAAAAGACACAAGGGGACAAATCTGCAAATACCTCAGGGCACCATGTAGAAAGGAGATCTGCATTTTCTATGTGGGCCCTCAAAATAAAGAACAATGGTTGGAAGGCTGAGTTGAGTTACAGCTGACTGAAGATGGCACAGGGCAGTCTTGGGCTAGAGCACTGCTTGGTCAATAGGGCACGCACCCAGGCAGAAGCCCTGGCCGTTTGTCAGGGAAGAGTGCTCCACAGGATGACCAGTAAGGACCTGTACTAGATGGTGCTGTAACAGGTTAACTCAAACTTTGTGGTAAAAATCCGGTCCTAAAATCAAGGTGTTGGCAGAGCTGGTTCCTTGTGGAAGCCGCTGGGGAAGAATCTGTTCCCTTGTTTTTTCCAGATTCTAGAGGCTTCTTATATTCCTTGGCCTGTGGCCTCATTTTCCTATCATTCCTACCTCTGCTTCACCATCACGTCTCCTTCTCTGGCCCTGAACTTCCTGCCTCCCTTTTAAGAACATCCTTGTGTTTACATTGGGCCCACCTGGATAATTCAGGATAACCCCCTTGTCAAAGGGCTCTTAATTTAATAACACCTGCAAGGTCCTTGTGGCCATGTAATGAAACATCTTTAAAGGTTCCAGGGATCAGGAGGTGGACATCCTTGGGGAGTCACTATTCTGTCTATCATAAGGACCTTTAAAGCCTCAGAGATGAAGTGAATTCTACATTGGAAGGGCCCAGCTGAACAGTCCTTGTTCTTATCAGTGGCAAGGGCTCTGAGACACATTTTTCCCAAGCCTTAAAATCTAAACCGTAAAAATAATTATTTATAAGTATATTAACAAAGTTGAACATATTGGCTTGAGTGCAAGTTTAATGTAGTTAATTATAAACACTGAACAGATACCAATCTTTTTCAAAAACTCTCATGTTAACCCAAAAATTAAATATTAACTTTTTAGTGGGCCATAAAGTTTATTTCCTTATAAACTGCTATTTACAGGCTCCCTTAACCATTTAAATAGAATGACATACATTACCACTTAACCACGTGGCCAAAAGTCTATGATCACCCTCCCTCAAACTTCCCAGAACTGGTATAGAGCTTCAGGGGAAATGTGTAAAATATTGAGGAAAAAGTAATGATGACAATAAAATTATCCAGATCTGTTACCATCTCTTCTTTTTTACATTTAACCACTCTCAATTTCTCTTACCTCCAATCACCTGTCTCTAAACCCAACCGTAGGTTATTCTTTCCAATATAACTTTTCATCTATATTTTCTTTAAAATTCAGCCCCAAATGAGACATTAAAAAAAAAAAAAAACCGATGGATTTAGAAAATAATGTTTCCTTGTATTTCAAGTCTTACCTCTCAAGGAACCATGCTGCTTAAGGTCAGATGTACTGGGCCATGGACCAGTACTAGCCTGTGGCCTGTTAGGAACCAGGCTGCACAGCAGGGGGTGAGCAGCAGGCGAGCGAGTGAGGCTTCATCTGTATTTACAGCTGCTCCCCATCACTCGCATTACTGCTTGAGCTCCGCCTCCTGTCAGATCAGCAGGGGCATTAGATTCTCACAGGAGCATGAACCCTATTGTGAACTGCATATGCGAGGGATGTAGCCTGCGCACTCCTTATGAGAATCTAATGCCTGACGATCTGTCACCATCTACCATCACGCCCAGGTGGGACCACGTAGTTGCAAGAAAACAAATTCAGGGTTCCCACTAATTCTACATTATGGTGAGTTGTATTTCATTATATAGTACAGTATAATAATAATAGAAATAAAGTGCACACTTAATGTAATGAGCTTGAATCACTCTGAAACCATTTCCTCGCCACCACCCCTGGGTCCATGGAAAAACAGTCTTCAACAAAACTGGTCCATGGTGCCCAAAACGTTGGGGACCACTGCTATAGATAAAATAAATCCATAAATAACACTTTTGATCAACAGTTTCATCCCCCTCACATACATACATTTTTGCCAGAACTCTTACCAAGCAAGACTCACTTGAGCAGGAAGACTTGAGGATAGCAAAATGATGAAAGAATGAGTAACTAAAGGGAAAAGGAAATTCCTCCACAAGACTGTAAGCTGCACATGGAGGAGTGACTAAGTGTCATTCACTGTGGTCCTTCTAACATGCAGCACGGGGCGTGGCAACTAGTGGGTGTTTAAACACAGAGAAACATGAGCTCCAGATAAGAGGATGGGGTGGTGCCTGCGTTTCTTCCCCACCCTACTCCTAGCACCTGGTATAGTGACTCACATGTGGGGAGCACCTGAGGGTTTGTTGAACAATGACTCTTCTCATTAGCTAAAAATGACAGACACAACATAAGAAGAAAAACTGGGAAGTAAATAAAGCGGAGAAACAGTAAGTAAGGAAGGTCTTACTTTGCTATCCTTGTCTGGTTTGGTTGCTGAACTGTTCCCACAAGCTGATGAAGCACTGTCAGGAGATGTTGGGAGTCCAGGGAGAACAGTCACTATCCGGCCACTGGGCTCAGCCTCCAGAGAAGCACTGGTGATGCTTTGGGAGGTCAGTGGAGCAGCTGCTGCACAGGCCAGAGGGGCACTGGCTCGACTGATACTGATGGCAGCAGTGTGCGTGGCTGAGCTTGGCATCGGAGGCGCAGGTTGTGAGGAGGCCAGCAAGTGATGGGGCAGGCCCACAGATGCAGGGCCGAGGCCGGTGGCATTCTGTACCTGGATGGGTGTCACTGCTGCTGTGGGGCGCTCCTGGTTGTGCGCTGCAACTAGTAGATGGAAAGAGGGAACACAGCAAAATTCAACTATCTAATAGATGCTGCTCACCAAAACATGAGTCATTTCACTGCATCAGACCATGACGAAAGGCTGCTACTGTATTTATTACAATAAAGATGGGATGGACGGTAGCCTAAAAGCACTTAATCTTAGCTGGATTCCTAGACACTATCTATTGTCCTTCCAGATCAGTCCTTGAGTCTACTGAGTGCCTGGAAGATCAGTTCTTTTACTTAGGACACAGCCCCTCCACAGTGTTAGACACACTGAGCCAGTTTTTGAAGGCATTCTACAGTGTCAAGCCATGTCTCCCTCTAGTCCTTTTCCTATTATCCATTCTCTTTTCTTACTCATCATTTTCCTTCTTTATGTTTTTCTGATAGAGCTCACAAACCCTTAGTTTACCCCTCATCCCATTAGTTACCCGAGACTTTTGGGAAGGTTTTCAGTGCTACAGAACTACGAAAGCTGTTTAAGATCCCATAGGGTCCAAAGTAGACGTGTGTTTAAGTTAATCAGAAATAATCAGCACACCCATTACTAGAGTATCACACAATGTCACATGAATGGTAGTAGTGAGATTTGAGATCATAAGATCTCAACTATAGAAGTCAAAATTTCAAGTACTATTGACATTGTTAGGATCAGCCTAATTTCTTTCAGACTTTAGATCTACCCATCAGACTTGAAGTAATATGCAGGACACGCTTAGCCCAGATAAATAGATACAAGGTTCCACTAAGTAGACTGTGCCTAATGTTGTTCATTGTTTTTAATTACATCTACATTTCTCAACATCTATCATAAAAGATCTACTATTAGGCAGGTAAGCCCTTTATCCTGGTATGTTCTGTCCTGGGTTCCTCCTTACCTGTCCTCACAGCATTGCGGGCCTGGTTGACTGTCATTTGCCCAGTCATGTGCAACAAGACCTTGGCCTGAGGACTTGTCTGGATGTGAGCTGCCGATACCACAGCCGTGGGGACAACACTGGGACTCCCAGCCACACCATTTCCCTGGAGCTTCTGGGCAGGCCCTCCTGAGGTGGAAGGACTGACCATGGTCACCCCCCGACTTGTCTGGCCAGCCGTAGACATAGGGACTTTAGCTTGGGAAGCATTTGTCACCGCCCTGCCAAGACAGAAACATAGATGGAAAGTCCGATCCATCAGCAAAATGAGAGAAAGAACAATTCAACGCAAGAAAAATGACTCAGAGCTTTAAACACAGAACATTTTAAAAAATGAATGAATTATTTTTATAAAGTTTAAGAATAGAAAATTCAAAGTAACGATGGCTCTGAGACAGAGAAAGGTCTTGAAATATATTCTGAATCACCAGAAACCACACGTCATACTCTGCTCAAGAATATACAGTTACTGCGTTCAGCTTTCCACAACAAGACCAAATATCTCCGCTGACTTTCAAGGCCCTGGATTCTCCCACTTCATCTACAGAACAAGCTAGGATCATTCCCTGACAATATCCCCATTTCCACATCTTTGCTCCTCTCTCCTGGCTTCCTACTTGCCTCCAGCTCCACATCACACATGTGCCCGTGTACATGCATGCACACATATACACGCACTAGTGGAATGTCCTCTCCGTCTTCTCTTGACATATCGTAATCTCATTTATGTTTCAAGACCCAGCACGAACGCTGTCAGTTCAAGAAGCCTTGCCTCAGATTCAGGTTTAAGATCTTATGATTCTATTGTTTCACGTGGATTTCTTCTTTCATCCTGTTTCTAAACTCCACAATTGTTTATGCTTTGGTCCTTGATTACAAAATGTGGTATGTTATTATTATTACTATTTTTTGAGACAGAGTCTCACTCTGTTGCCCAGGCTGGAGTGGAGTGGCATGATCTCGGCTTACCCCTCTGTCTCCCAGGTTCAAGTGATTCTCCTAAGCCTCCCAAGTAGCTAGGAGTACAGGCATGCGCCACCATGCCCTGCTGCATTCTTCTATTTTTAGTAGAGGTGGGGTTTCACTATGTTGACCAGATTGGTCTCGAATTCCAGACCTCAGGTGATCTGCCCACCTCACCCTCCCAAAGTGCTGGGATTACAGGTGTGAGCCAATGCACCCAGCCGGTGTATTTATTTTTTAATAAATTCTTTATCAAATACTGCTGACTTGGTAAGTTCCTTGCAGCAGGGCCAGTGCGACATAACTCTTCTGTATTCATCCTGTATTTGCACATGTACAGGGTTATAGCCAACTTTAAACATCTATTTACTCACTGAATGTAATTAAGCTCAGTGTAGTTTTGTGTAATGTATTTTTTTCATATTCCAAATTCATTTAAATGATAACAATTCTGTATATAGTAACTTTCTACTAAGAAAACACTTCCTTAACTTGAACATCCTTATTATTTATCATGAATGACAGAATTTACTGTAAGCACATATTCCTCTAGAGTTAAACAAGCAGAGAGACTTTTTTTTTTCCCTTGGGATGGAGTCTTGCTCTGCCGCCCAGGCTGGACTGAGTGGCGTAATCTCGGTTCACTGCAGCCTCTGCCTTCCAGGTTCAAGTGATTCTTCTGTCTCAACCTCCAAAGTAGCTGGGTCTATAGGCACATGCCACCATTCCCCGCTAATATTTGTATTTTTTTTTTTTTTTCAGTAGAGATGGGGTTTCACCTTGTTGGTCAGGCCTCAAGTGATCAACTCCTTACCTCAATGATCCGCCTACCTTGGCCTCCAGAAGTGCTGGGATTACAGGTGTGAGCCACTGCACCCGGCTATACAAGCAGAGAGACTTCTAATAACTGGTTTTTGACAAAAATTTTTGATAAAAAGTATTTTATAAAAATGTTTTCCTTCATTAACTTTATTTTTTTGTTCTTTGCCGCATTTCTCTTATCTATTATTATCATTATTTTGCACCAGGGAGGTTCTATCTGCCATTTTCTGGATGGGATGGATTCTGAATGTAGATTTTAACATACACAGAAAACAATGTTTATATTGATTAAAAATTTGCAAGTCAAATTAAAGTTAACATTCTGTCACCATCTGCAACAATAGTGATTTTCATTTGATTAGGCTGCTGGCCAACCTATAAATCAAGGTCAACAGCTGACAAACATGTCAGTTCATTAAGCTGTTTGTTTAAAATCAGGGGGTTTGAGGAATGATTTAATGCAGTTAAACCTGGACTGTATATTAAACATCCGGTGGTCAAAAACTAGTCCCCCAGTGTTGATTTCATTACAGGTCATTTAATTCTATTTCCAAGGCTTTTTCCCTCAGTGACCAAAAGTTGAACTATCTTTACATAAAATGTATAAATTTTTGCATCTCTAAAGCTTCTGTCTCTCTATAACAGGGTTTCTCAACCTCAGTGACATTTTAGGCCAGATTATGATTATTTTTTGTGGGAGGCTGTCCTATGTATAGTACGTTTCACTCTTAGCCTCTATCCACTAAAGCCAGTAGCACCCCAACCTCTAGTTATGACAATCAAAAATATTTCTGGATATTGTCAAATGTTCCCTGGGGAGCAAAACTGCCCTCAGTTGAGAAGGGTCTATGCTATACTTCTGACCAAATGATAGAATTCATTGTCAGAATTCAGAGGTAATTACCAAGTTAATGAAATAGATAGAAATCTAGAGCACCAGGGTTCAGGTTTGAGCACTTCTTCACTATGTGATCTCAGACAAGCTGTATGCTATCTCTGTGCCTCAATGTAACAGCAGCGAAGAATTAAGGTTAATCAGCGTAACGCGTTTCTAAAGCTGCCTGCCTGGCATACAGTACGCATTATATAAACACCTAAGTATTAACACTATAGCTTTTGTTTGTATCAACACTACGCCTTTTCTAGTAGAAAAATACTGAAAATGGTGCTGTTGAACCTTTTCACATTAAAGCAAATAACTTAAAACCCAGTACATTTACTGGTAGAAACCTGTAATTTCACATATATGCATGTGAAAAGTAAGCTAAAAATTTTAGAGTTAGAAGGGATTTTAGCAGATGTAGACATGGATTTTTAAAACTTTGGCTATGTAACAGGCAATTATAATGTGAAAGGAATCTGCATAGGCTGAAAATCATGGAAAATAACAAAGCTTCTCTGTTTAGAACATAGTAAACAATTTATTCAAAACCATACCTTGTGACTGGTGCCACATAATTGCCAGGGAAAACCCCTATCTTGCTGGTATGCATGGATGTCCCTTTGAACCAGCCATCCTGGCAGCGCTCAAACACTAAAAACATCTCCCCTTTTCTCAGCTCTAGTTCATCCTCTTTCCGAGGAGTGTATGGATATATAGCAACATACCTAGAATAGAAAATAATATTTGATTTCAGGCTGAGTAACAGACAAATCCCAAGATGCCCAAAACTCTTCCTTGGTACAAAGTGTTGAACATTTTGTACAAATGTAAACTGAAAGTATAATCCTTTAATCTGTAAGTAGCATTGACAATTCTCCATTGAAAAACGTTTTGCTGTCTACATTTTAAAAGCAGGCAGAGGCCTTTCTGATTAAGAACCTGTTCCTCCCAGTGTGGAAGTGACTATCCCGCCAAATGGTATTTGCATAGTGTGAAAGAATTAATGCAGTTTCCAAGAGTGCCTAACTTGCTACCAGAGATTATGCACCCACAGGGGAAACTGTGCTCTTCAAATGGCACTTGTTAGGCTTGAGAAGTAGCCCCAAATGGGAACATACGGTATGAAACCCCACTGGGAAGCACAACATGCTGGCTTCTACACACAAGCTGAACCTAGAGGCTTGAGCTACACCTGCTTTTGTATGCTCAGTTCTAGGGAAAAAGACTAAATTTGAAAGAATCAAGGAAAACAAAGTCTAGATCAGAAAACGTATAAGACAACCCCAAGATGCAAGGTGACTGTGCCCACCAACACATGGTAACCATGCAGGCAACATTAACCTATAGTTCTTACCAGTGTTCTAAACTGTTGGTGTATAAAATTACACAATGCAGGATCCACAAAGACCTGGCTATATTCTGCCATAAATAAACTCTCAACAGGATAAACTTTTCTGGATACTCATTGCTGAGGCCTTAAACTTTTTACATTCATACTCCAACTAGACCTAGATATGACTTGTGCAGAATACCTTTCTGTTATTAGTATTCTTAAGCAAGAAATGAAAATAAAGATAAAAAGTTCAAACAGGAGTTGTACAAAAGAGGCAGTTTCATACACATATAATACTATAAAGAAGCAAACACTGTGTTTCCCTAAACTATGAAAGGCCTTCTTCACTAGTGGGACAGCTACCTGGCAAGCTCATGTATCAGACTCATTTTCTTTCAGCAGTCCCTAGTCATATGCATGACCAGGTAGAAGTTTGCAGGACACAGACCGCCTGGTGAGCCATAACGCTGTCATCAGCTCATTGTCAGAAAGGTGCTTCTTGACCTCTGAGGTTTGGACTTAGTTTTAAATGAACACATAAGCAGTAATAGACGACAGCCTCACTTACACACTGGGGCGAGTCTGAGGCCGTAAGTGTGCAATCTGGTCAGTGGATCCTGCCATGGGCCTTGGTCCCATTCCAGCAGCAGCAGCAGCAGCGGCGCCTGGTGGTGTGGAGGCAAGGACAGTGGCAGCCAGGAGAGGGGGTGGCGGAAGAGGAGGATTCAAAGTCTGGTATAGGAAAAACATAAAGAGAAAGGGAAAAAAGGGAACAAAATACTGATTTACATCTTTCTATGGAAGGTGGGAGAGAAAAAGAATCATAAATCCATAGAACAAGACTTTAATGGAATCGACACAGGGCAGAATCATTAGGCTTACTGATATGAAAGCCTGCTTCTACAAATTCATCTCTTGTTCTCCTTTAAAATCTTAAAGCCATAGCAACCTTTTCAGCAAGCAGGTAAGTAATCACCCTTGGGAGGACGGAAAGAAAAACAAAATGAAACAACTGCATGTAATTTTAAGATTAATAGCATTTTAAAGTATGAACTTGGACAAGGATCCAAATGCCTTTCGAGGGGGGTAGCTATAATGTCATGCTGCTTGCTAGGAATTAATTTGTGATTGTTTCTGTAATCTGAAACTTAAACACAACACACAATTCAGCTGCACTATCTCAAATCATTCCTTCAGAAGAAAATTTCCTTTGATGCTTGGTCTACGAAAAGCCCAAACAATAGTAAGCCACAGTCACTGGACCATTGTTGCTACTTTTGCTTATTCTTAACTTTGCCAGCTTTTGAAATTTGGTACTATCAAGGCTGGTAACCTTCAACAAGTACACCAGTGAAAAGCTGCTGGTTCCTTTATGGGCACAGCCTAATGGGGTTCTGCCTACAGGATTCCATGCCTTTTGAAAATCAATGGAGCAATTGTTACCTTCTGATCTATAAACCCAGATAATTCTTTAGGGTCTGTATACTGAAACTCCTGGGAAAACAGGCACAAAAAGACTGCCTGAACCCCTACCTCGTCCTCTCCAAACGTTTGAACCACTAGATGTAAAAACTAAATCAAAGGAGAAATAAGAAGACCAAAGAATTTACCTAGTTAAGTGTAAATGGCTTCTACACATCAGCATATTAACAAAATAAAGATCCAATGATTTCTAAATATAGCTTACACCAGTCATCTTATTTCTGTTTTTTGGAATAAAAATTTTAATTTCATCACCATTCACTATAATACATCTGGCTGTTCATATACACATACATAGTTCCAGAAACATAATGAACTGAGTGGAAAGAAATTTCAAATTTCTGGACATATGTTGCAACTATTCCACACATTATGTTTAATTTTTTGCTAAAGCAACTTTCAATAGATTTTTCCCACACTGCAGCTAAAGTGGCTGCAAAACATTTAGTGCAGAAACAAATGAGGTGTAGAGCCACTTACAAAGTGCAAACCAGGAGAAGGCAGAGGTTAGTTTAAAAAGTTGGAACGTCATGAAAATGTGACTCACATTCTCAATTCAAAATATGGCGGCATTAAGATTTGTTATAGCTCTGGAATTTGCATGTACTGAGGCTTAGAGCCTCCAAAACCTTTAACCAGGAGAAGGGCAAGCATTTATCCTGTGACAAAGCAGAGATGAAGATAATCCTGGTCACAGCAAATGTGACCCGGACAGTTCATGGATAATAATGCATCAGCAGTTTGACAGGTGAGATAATCAGTCTACCCTGTATATAGAGTAATATACGGAGAAACTGTAAAATTACCACTTCACTGATTTCCATTTAAATCTTTCTAAGCTCAATCTCAAAACAGTGTGGCTGTGGAAAGGCAGAAAACTAATGGCATGTGCTCAAACAGTAATTAAAATAGTCTATTATACCTTAACTTTATTAAAACAGAGGCTGTACTAATTTGACCTAAAAGGAAAAAGACAAAAATCATCTATGCACCTGATGAAAACATGTCATCTTTTGTAATATAAATAAAATTTTGTAATAAAATGTAAAATCACTTCTTGTCATGAAATACACTAAGCAAATGTTTCACACACATTACTTTTGCAAAGAGTGAGAGACATTAAGATATGGCATCAAAGAGGATATCCTGAAAGATCCCAAAGGTTCTGCCTGAGAGAAAAGAGTTCTCTCTCACTTTCTGTGGTTGAAACATAAATGGTTTAATAAAATTGGGCAGATCTTTTCCCAGTACATGCATGTTTGCATGTGTAAATTTGTGTGTATGTGAGCACACAGATGAAGATCAAGAAACTCTGATTAAAATCAGATTCCTAGATGTTGCTTGCCCCTGTGGGGTTGGTAAAATGATAGGGTTCTGGTGACTCCAGAGCTGTGACAGACTAGGAAATTTTGTGGGTTGCTTTATAAACAACCTAAACCAAAATAATCTGGTGATGTGGAAGTTCAAAAGGTAATCCACTGTGTATTGTGCTTCAGGCGGTTTGCTGTCCTGCAAGACCTGAAATTTCTACAGAGTAAAACCATACGTAGCCTTTCATTCACCCGGAGGTGACCTGGAGTCCTGCTTATTATTTCGTAGTCCAGGCCAGCCCAGGCACCAGAGGCCAAGTATAAAAAACAGCTATGGACCTTCTAGAAAATGACGCAAAATTCACATTTTGTTAACAATATTCTGCTCACTAAAACTAGGACTTAAGAATGGTGTGCTAATGGGAAATGGTCATATTTTGCCATGTCCGGGTTCTTTTCTCCTGACCCAGTAATCTTGAAAGAAGAGACATCACTCAAGGAGCATGGCCTTTGGGGTCAAAAAAACATAGATTCCAACACTGGCTCAGCCTCTTGGGGCAGTCCTCGACTTCCTTCCTTTGCTAGACTGAGCACCCAGAGAAGAAGTGTCTTCTCCCCGAGTGGGCAGCATTTCAGAACACTGGCAGGCCACACTGCTAGTAACACTGTGAGTGAAAAGTTCAAGTATATGGGTGTGAACCCTCTCCCTTCTGGCACTCTCCCCTCTGCTTGCCCTTTCATGCAACCGCCTAGGTAGTGATTAGATCTTAGGATCTTGCTAAAGAGTGGGGAAATGGTCCAGTACGTCTCAAGCTTGGGCCAAGGGCTACAGGCCAGCTTACCAGTAAAGTGCTTTGCATTGGAGCTTTGGACACAAGTTCAACTGAAAATAAAGGGTTCATTTCCTTTCCAATTGTCCCTTATGTGTGCATCTCCCTCACATACCTCTCAGGGTAGAAAAGTGACTGGCAAGATAGATTGAGCCTTTCTGGGTCCCTTGGGCAAATATCATTAATATTCTCCAATCTATCATTATTTCTTTCTAAATATCTGATTTCTATTCAGCTCATTTCAACCCTACATATCAACATGTCTAAATAGTCCTTGTGTGTACTAAACTCAGATGCATGAATACTGGTTGATGAGGGAATGGTTCAAGCTACCATGTGAAGATGCCTGTTGAAATTGGTCAATGGTGTTACCAAGTTCAGCAGCATTACCATCTATATGCATAAATTAAAAATTTATTGTTTCACATTTGATCTACAAGAAACAAGAGAGATATCTATACCAGTTAGGTGACTGTGTAAATTCCATAAAGTCTCTATGCTTCACTATACCAACCTGAGATATGGAGTTAATAATTAGAAATAGTTTATGTAAACTGTCTTTCCCAGTGCCCTGTAGCATAGCAGAAGCTCAATAAATAGAAGCTACTGTTATGATTAATAAGATTGTGAAGTCAGGGACTGTCTCACCTGTCTTTGTATTGGTGGCACCTAGCTTTGCAGCTAGAAGATAACAGATCCTCAACGAGCATTTCATGAATGAAAATACATTACGTGCTTCTATCCCCTTCTTAGAACAATATGATATGGAATAAGAGGTCTCAGCTCCTGAGATGCTAGAATCCTTTTCTGTTGCTGCTATCAAAGTTCTGACCATATCCTACTCTTCATCCTGATTTTTAGAGTTCCTGCCAATTCCAAAGGCTCTACTTCTAACTTTCAAACTACCAGGGTTGGCAGCCTCATCCACTTCTTCCAATTCCCTGAATCCACCACCACCAATGCGTTCTGCTTAGCCTCCACCATGGCTACATAGTGGCTATTCTGAGAATCTGACATCATTCAACTTTGTTTAAATACACACATACAAATGTGTACGTGTATAAATTGTTTATTAATTTTTATTATTTTCTTTTTTTTTTCTTTTTTCTTTTTTTTAGGAACAGCATCTAGTCCTGGGTGGAGTGCAGTGGCACAATCATGGTTCACTGCAGCCTCGACTTCCTGTGCTCAAGCGATCCTCCTGCCTCAGCCTCCCGAGTAGCTGGGCCTACAGGCATGCACCACCATGCCCAGTTAATTAAAAAAAATTTGTTTTGTAGAGACAGGGTCTTTCTATGTTGCCCATGCTGGTCTCGAATTCCTGGCCTAAAGTGATCCTCCTGCCTCAGGCTCCCAAAGTGCTGGGATTATAGGCATGGGCCTTCACACCCAGACCAAAATTTTAAAATCTGGAGTGCAATCTGTTTATAAATTGGCCATGAGTGGCATTTACCTTTATCGACCTGACTACCTTATAATACCCTGCAGCTAAACACCTCCTGGCTGGTCTAGAGGATCGGGGATTATTCATCACTTGTTTTAAAAGTCCTTCTGCAAAAGAAGACATGCATACAGCCAACAGACACATGGAAAAATGCTCATCATCACTCGCCATCAGAGAAATGCAAATCAAAACCACAATGAGATACCATCTCACACCAGTTAGAATGGCAATCATAAAAAAGTCGGGAAACAACAGGTGCTGGAGAGGATGTGGAGAAATAGGAACACTTTTACACTGTTGGTGGGATCGTAAACTAGTTCAACCATTATGGAAAACAGTATGGCGATTCCTCAAGGATCTAGAACTAGAAATACCATATGACCCAGCCATCCCATTACTGGGTGTATACCCAAAGGATTATAAATCATGCTGCTATAAAGACACATGCACACGTATGTTTATTGTGGCACTATTCACAATAGCAAAGACTTGGAATCAACCCAAATGTCCATCAGTGACAGACTGGATTAAGAAGATGTGGCACATATACACCATGGAATACTATGCAGCCATAAAAAAAGGATGAGTTTGTGTCCTTTGTAGGGACATGGATGCAGCTGGAAACCATTCTCAGCAAACTATCGCAAGAACAGAAAACCAAACACCGCATGTTCTCACTCATAGGTGGGAACTGAACAATGAGATCACTTGGACTCAGGAAGGGGAAGATCACGCTCCAGGGCCTATCATGGGCAGGGGGAATGGGGGAGGGATTGCATTGGGAGTTATACCTGATGTAAATGATGAGTTGATGGGTGCTGACGAGTTGATGGGTGCAGCACACCAACATGGCACAAGTATACATATGTAACAAACCTGCACGTTATGCACATGTACCCTAGAACTTAAAGTATAATAATAATAATAATAAAAAGTCCTTCTGCCATTATGCAGAAGACACGAGACTAAGATCTTCAACCTCCTCCCCTACAAAGAGATTTTTAAAAAATAACTACTATTAATAGTTTGATGTCTGAATCAGATACACGTAATACTAGTATTGCTCATAATGTTGGATATTTAAAATTTTAACTGTTACATATGAAATGTATGGGACAATGTTTATAACTTTATTCTACATAAAAGATTTACAAATCTCAATTCATGAAAAAAAAAGCATTAGAAATAATTTTCATTTGTTATTCTACTGTGGCATTTATTACCTATAAATCTACACCAAGAAAAGCCTGCCTTCTTTTCCACCAAGCTGTGTGCCATTGCTGTAATAGTACTCACAGTCTTCGCAACCATTTCAAATTTTAAATAGAATGCTTGACACAATTAATATAAGATGGAGAGGGCGCACGCTACTGAGATTTTCCACTTAAACCTGACATATTAAATCTAAAACATTTCTGCCAACCTTCCAGGGACTCTGAGATCTAGACATCTCCTGGGATGACAGACAGATTTGTTTATAATTAGTTTTTCATTAAATGAAATTGGCACAGTAGACATACTGTTTAATCAACCTTTCTCTTGCTTAACATGCAGGTTTTCTTATATAATTCTAAAATAAAATGGTTGAATGTAAATTAATTTTTGTTCATCCATGCTCTCTTGTGACCTGTCTGATTGCTTTGCCCCAGAGTGAGTCTCCAGCTAAAAGCAACTGGCCATTTACTACGTTGTATAATTTTCAGCCCACAAGGGCTGAAATTCAGCCAGCCTTATGTCTTTTCTCACTCCAGGCTGAATATCCCTTATGTAAATGCTTGTGACCAGAAGTGATTTGGATTTTGAATGTTTTTAGATTTTAAAGTATTTACTTCACCAGTTAAGCATCCCAAATCTAAAAATCTGAAATCCAAAATACTCCAATGAGCACTTCCTTTGAGCTGCATGTTTGCACTCAAAATGTTTCAGATTTTAGAGCATTTTGGATTTCAGATTTGAGACGCTTAACCTATAACTAAATTTTCTATTATCTGAAAAGTCTTTTTTTTTTTCCCTTAAGAAATCAAGTTAGAATTTTACCATGCAAGGCAGTCATCTGGAAATGAAAACATCAACTCATTGTGTACATGTGCCGTGAGTGGGAAGGAAAGGAGCGAGTCTACCCTGGAGATGAGAGGTCATGATGGTTAAGAAACTTGGCTCTGGTCAAATATCCAGGGCTAATAGAATCTCAGGGAAACCACATTTCACTAAAAGTTAACTGAAATTCATCTTCTCCCCAGATGAATCCAGGCATCTTCTCCTTTGCCAAGCAGTTGTACTATCAAGAAAGTTATAATTGTTCAGGAAACATTAAAAACAAAAATAAAGAAACAAAAAACACCTTTAACCTCTAGCTACAACATTATTAACTTCCATTTAAATACAAGAACATGCTTAACTCCAAAAAGTTTTCAAAAGCCTAAGTCAAGCTAGGTAATAACTCTACATTTATTTATAGCCCACCTTGTTTCTAAATCAGTTTTCAATTATTTATAGATGTATCAAGACAAAATAAATAAGAAATAGGAAAAACAAGGCAAATGGAAAATGAGAACAATAAAACTAGCTGGAGCCAACATTTTGACTAATTATGTTGTGGAGTCCTTGCTGGAGGGGCTACAAATCTGGCTCTGAGCACTCTAGCAGAGGGAAATAAAATCTTTACAACATGTATAAAATCCACAACCTAAAAACAAACCAGCTGCCTAGAAGCCTCCCTATTCCTGGTACAGACAGCAAAGAAAATTGTAACAAAGTGAACCAGGCCCGACTTGCCACAGCCCTCAACAGAAGCCAAAAAGGAGATCGATAATGGTCATCCCTTTCGATGATCTAACTCTGTGAAGTAGATACTTACTTTACAGCTAGGGATACTGAGGCTTAAAGAGGCAGAGCACCTTTTTCATGGTCATGTAACAAATAAATGGCGGAGCTGGGCTTCAAACCCTGGCTGTTTCACCGCAGGCCTGTACCCCCATCGTCGGGACACACCGATGGTGTTCTCTGCAAACAGCACAACTTATGACTGTGGGCAGGCAGGGTGATACCTACCTAGTAGGGCAATCTAATTTAATGACCTTTCCTATCGTAATTCAACTCAGCACTGGAGCAAATAGAAAATATAAGCCAAAGTTGTGGCTTGGATGAGAGATGTCTCACGACTGTTAGTTCCTTGCTTAACAATTTTAGGAAACAAGGTCTTAAACAATAGTCTTTCTCTACTACCGAAGGCTGCATTTGCCTCTTGTTTTCCTTTTAATTTTCTTTCCAGAGTGACCCTCTTCTTTGTATCTGTATGTCCTGGCTACCCTAATTCTCCCTATTATTTTCCCATTTGGATGTTTTTAAGCAATTAGCCGTTTAGACTCTATCTGTAGGAGGTTATGTTTTCAGAAGGGAAATCAACGTAATCTAAGGGAGGCTTCCAAGACTGCAGGTACCTTTAGGTAGCCACAGCTACAGACAATATGGATACAAGACAAGAAATTAAAGAATGAATCCTTAATGTAGAGATTTGGTATCGATCTGTCATGTGACTCAAAGTAAACCATTCACCTTCAGGACCTGTTTCCTTAGTATTTCCATAAATATGTCTTTATAAGAAATAAGCAGGATCTAGAAACTCAAAAGAAATAAAGGTTAAGCTTTAGAAAATCAGGTTGAACTTTGGTGAAAATTAAATGCATTTTTGGGTTCTTCTAACAGCTTCAGGCCACTAATCCTCATTGTTAAAAATTTTGCAGGATGCAGGCAAGGGACTTTCTAATGTTTTGTTAAGATTAACAGAGATAATAGATGAAAGATAGAGACCCACCTCACCTAACAAGTAGGAACATACACTGCAGGTGTTAGGAGGTGGAGTGTGCCAGATTAACATCACTAAATACCTAAAAGAGAAACAAAAATGGGAGAAACTATACTCACTCCAAGGGCAGCTTGGTAGGGAACATCTGATGGGAAAGTAAACGAGGGGCCAGTTGTCACTGGGCTGCTTGGGGGTGGGGTCACAATTAACCCGGTGGTACTTATATGAACCTGCCGAGAAAAGAAAAGTTTATTAAAAAGAAGACTATGTTTGATACAACAGAATATACTGGCTAAACTTTAGAAAGGCAAGTCACACTAAAAAAAAAAAAAAAAAAAAAATCTGTACTTTCTGTTACATGGGGAAGGTAGAATCCCTTTTAGTTTGCTCAACCCAAATTTACCAGTCACCTAATCTGAACCAGGCATTTTACTAGATGCTGGGGAGTGATGTGATAAATACTGGTCACAACAGTGTCTTACCTACAGAATTCAACTGCCGTTGGCTTTCACGATAACACATTGCCTCAGTTTTTATGCCACCATGAATCAAACTGGCCTTCCAATGGTCAGCCTGATGCTCAGCCAGCCTCCTAACAATTTCCCTGAAGATCCTGTTAAAGTGAGGAGTGGCTGAACACTCACCTGTCTATCAATACGTTAAATCTACGTGCAATTCTTCAGGTATTTTGCTATTTTCAGGATTACTTTTCATGACTTCTACCTTTTGGTGAGGATGCATAATTAAAATGCAGCTGCCTAGACATGCTTAGAGTGGGTAATTACTTATAAAATCTTTAAAGGAACAATGTCAAGCCAAATTAGTTGTTTTCAAAGGTGTCTTATCCATGATACAACCCAAGATTAATTTACTAGAAAGAAATTGAGTTATTTAGGTCATTTCATTGCCTGTGTTAAGTCACTTGATCAATTTCACTCAGGTTGCACAGCAGGTCCAACTGCAGAATGCAGTGGTGTTACTAGAAGCTACAGAAGTAGGGGGATGGGTTCCCGCACAAATGGGAGTGTTTTTTCCCTCCAGTGTGAATAGAAGCAATGTGATTGGCTGGTACCTGCTTCCCTAAGGAAACAATAGCCCACCCAAAATGCTTGGTTTTATAATAAAAATGTAATCCCAAACACAGTTTTCTCAGTTCCCATACATTAAGAAAAAGATTATCAGGACAAACAAAAGCTCAGAGATTAGTTCCCAAAGGACCTAATGGAAACTTTCAGTTTCCCATGGGGGTAAGCCCTGCCAAAGCCAGGGATAATCAGTATCACGGCATGTAATTTATTTTCACAAATAAATCTATGCTATTCATGGACTCTGCAATCTTTTAAAATTCATCTGTATCTATTAGTCTATATATTGACTGAACCTAAAGTTTGAAACTAAGTAGATCCAGGAGGTGGCACTAATAAGACTTTCTCCCCAAACCCTCAGTTTCTTTCTTTTCTTCTTCTCCTTATTTTTTGTATAGACAGGGTCTCACTAGGTTGAGCAGGCTGGTCTTGAACTCCAAACTCTCATTTTCTATTTTTCCTGTGAACCAAAGTCTATCTCCAACCTATTTCTAATGGGAAGCACACTGGTTTTCCCCTCTAGGATAAAGCCGAATGACCTTTTGCTATTGTATCCAATAACTATATATACACTCCAAGGACATTTGCAAATTGACACCACACATAAGAGGTCACCTTTCTTCTAAGATACAATGAAGCTCACTTCAAAGTGGACATGAGGCAGGAGAATAGGGTGTGACGGCAGAGAACCTAAGGCTGCTTCACACTGACTTCCCAGAACTAAACTGAAAAGAAAACCCTAACTTTCCATGCCTAAGTAACAAATGGACTAAAGGCTACTTTACCACCTTTTCTGAACTGTGGATGGGAAATTGAAAGTACCTCTGCCTGGTTGCTTTTTGTAACCAATCAGCCATTTGCATAGGAGTGTAACCTTGTAACTTCACTTCAGCCTCTGATTGGTTGCTGTCCTCGACCACTGACTGCAGGCCAAGTCTCCATTTGGATAGAAGTGCAACTCTGTTAACTTCACTTTAGCCTCTGATTGGTTGCTTTTCCCAACTACTGATTGTGGACCATGACTTCATTTACATGTGGTGAATACCAAGTGGCCAATGGGAAACCTCTAGGGAGTATTTGGGCCTGAGAAGATTCTGTATCCAGGGCCCTTGAGCGGCTGCTCGGGCCGCTCCCACACTGGTGTGTACTTTCATTTTTAACAAATCTCTGCTTTTGTTGCTTCATTCTTTCCTTGCTTTGTGTGTTTTGTCCAATTCTTTGTTCCAAATGCCAAGTACATGGACACCCTCCACTGGTAACAGACATTATTATCAAGGAACCCCTTGGGGCAGAAAAAAAACTTACCAAAATACAGCTTCCTGGGCCTGACCCTATACATATCTGAGAAATACATCATTATTGATTGACGTTTCTCTACAAGCCCAGAGTGGGAGACAGAATAATTAGCTGTTAATGACCTTACGGTTTTGGGTTAAGTCCCTTCATGTCTTTAGACCCCTGTGAGCAGCTGGACCAGTGGTAACCTAAGGTCTCTGCCATCACAGGCACTTCGGGGAAGCATTGACATGCAGAATCCTGCAAGTACCCCTTCAATAGAGGGCTTTCCTAGCACTGCAGTAAAGGAAGAGACAAAGTCACCAAAGAATGACTAAACGCAGAAGGACAAGAAGTAGAAGTAAACCAGTGAAGGATGAGCATGTCTAGAATAAATGCCCTGCATAGGGACAACCTGAGTTTCTGCTGGGCTTACCCTTTCCTCATGGAACTGCAAAACTTAGTTGTCTCCTCTACAAGAAAGGCTAAGTAAAGGAGGGAAGAGGTGGGGTAAGCAAAGGAGTTTGGGGTGGGGGCTTCTTGCTTTCCCTGAGGCCACTGAATACAAAGATGCCATAGAAACACTGAACATTATGAATCACTCCTCTGGAGGCCAAAAAACATGCTAAGTGTGGTCAGAGGAGGAGACAAAACATCTTGGCTGCTTGTACCGTCATGTGCTTTTACACATCTCAGTCACAGACACTCATGAACATCTATCTGATCTGGTAACCCACCTGGAAAGCACTGCCTATAAGTAATCTTCCAATTTATGTATTTGAAAGTTCAGCCATCACTCAATAGTCACTAAATATAATAGCAAGCAAGCCCTTTGGCTCCCTTCTTGTCCCTTTCACCTTCCTGCTGCCAGCAATTTGGACGTGACAGTGACATCTCTAATTGCCATATAGAAACAAAGGCATAAGGACCCACTCACATGGTGTAGACGTGAGCTGGAAGGTGCCGAGGTCCCTAATAACTCTGTGGTGCTATCACACCAGCACCCAAATGTCTATATCTAGATCTCACTGGGATGAGATAAAAATGAATACTAACATTTTTAAGCCCCTTACTTTCAATTTTCTAATATATCCAACCAAACTTAATCCTAACTATACTAAAAAAATTACAAAAACTAGCCAGGTGTGGTGGTGCACGCCTTTAATCTTAGCTACTCGGGAGGCCGAGGCAGGAGAATCGCTTGAACCTGGGAGGCAAAGGTTGTAGTGGGCCAAGATTGTGCCATTGTACTCCAGCCTGGGTGACAACAGCAAAACTCCATCTCAAAAAAAAAAAAGAGGCCGTGAGCGGTGGCTCACGCCAGTAATCCCAGCACTTTGGGAGCCAAGGTAGGTGGATCACCTGAAGTCAGGAGTTCAAGACCAGCCTGGCCAACATGGTGAAACCCCATTTCTATTAAAAATATAAAAACTAGCCGGGTGTGGTGGTGGTGCCTGTAATCCCAGCTACTCGGGAGGCTGAGGCAGGAGAATTGCTTGAACCCAGGAGATGGAGGTTGCAGTGAGCAGACACAGTGCCACTGCACTCTAGCCTTGGTGACAGAGTGAGACTCCATCTCAAAAAAAAAAAAAAAAAAAAAAAAAAAAAGGAAAGGAAAGGAAATTGCAGGCAAAGGTTAACATGTATAAGGAAAAGGGAGACAGCAATCAGGTCAACAGCAGGGGACAGATTCAGCAATGGGCCTCAGTGAAATCTACAGCCAGGCCCTTTGCCGGGCAGGGGAAAACGAGAGTCCTGTTTTAAATGGTCTTATATGAGCCATTTCCCCACATGCACTGATATCGATGATTGGAAGAGTTTTTGCACGTCACAAATGCTACACATGCTCAATGCTCTACTGGGGACTGGGGTTCCCTCCAATGTACACAATGCCCTAGATAAGTAGTGTTTTCTGTAAACCATGGCTGGAGAAACCAGGCAGCACTTCAAACACCTCCCAGCCTCTTCTAGAAATAACTTCTCCCTGAGGCAACACTCTGCCACTGAAAACAGACCGAACTGGAATATGGAAGGAGGGGTGGAATGGTTGAAGGGGAAACTTTCAACGGAACACAGAAAGAGCCTTGTTTCCTAAGCTACTTGAACCAAAACAAAAATAGCTCTACTTTTATAGTCTTCATTCCCAGCTCTGGTGTGGTACCGTCAGGCATGTTCACACCTGAATGCTGAGCTCTCTGCAAAAGATGAAAATGCTCAATCCATCTTCTTTTCTCTTTTCATTTTCTCTAATGCCAAAAGATTATTGTCCACTCTTTTAAAGCTAGTCCCATTCTGAGCTGTCACTATTCTTAGCAGAAGCTTGTCTTTTATTTCAAGACAACATCATTGTACAAATGTTGCTAGGTCCCAAGATAAAAAGCACAGAATCGAAATGATTCAATTTTCTCTTAGTGAGTGGCCATCTTCACTAGCTCCCTCCTTCAGAACCTTACTCAAAAACCTTTAGTTCTGAACCTTTCCAGATTAACCTCACTTTGCCCTTCCTACTCTGATCTATGCTCCATGTCTATTTCTCACACGGGTATGATTAGGTACATGTAAAACGACATGGTTCCCCTCTCTACCCATTTTTCAAGTGACTCATTCATCCAACAAATACATGTTGAGTGCTTTCTGTATGTCTGCCATTTAGAATATAATCAGTGTACAAAACAAAGACCCTTGCCTTCACTGCACTCATGTTCTAGTTGTGCCTGTCTTTATTTCTCAGTAAAAGTTTCATGGCCCTACCACCTAAAAACGCCACAAAACAACAATCCCACCATCCCATTCAGAAAGTGAATGCATTTAACTTGAAACACACAGTATAAATCTAAAGGAGCAGGGTCAAATAAATGAGGCTGGGGCTGTGGCTCATACATGTAATCCCAGCACTTTGGGAGGCCCGGGTAGGATGTTTACTTGAGGCCAAGAGTTTGCTACCAGCCTGGGCAACAAAGTGAGACCCCATCTCTATTAAAAATAAACAAACATGAGGCTGAGAAAATAAAGGCAAGGGATATCAAAAACTGTATTTTACATTTTCATTCTGTGGTCCAAAACAGGCACTTACTAGAATGTAAACTTTTTAAGGACCAGGACTGTGTATTTCTTTCTTTTTCTTTAAGGGGACATAATTTCATTTTAATGTTTAAAGAGAGAAAAAAAAAAAAAAAACCACCATAGCTTTATAGTGGAGTAGAATGTAAAATCTGCATGAATTTTCAAGATGAAACATGAGACTTGAAAGAAATTTCTTCTGCTTGTGACAGGCGGCTTTGAACTAGGTTCTCTGACCTTTAAGTTGAGGAAAATACAGCCATCACCTAAGTGGATAATGACAGCAGCCCTGTGGCTTGGGCAGGGTTATAATTAGGCCCTTTTTGTAGTGCAGAATTAAAGCCTAACACAGCAAATTGCTATATTTTATATACCATGGTATACACAGTGCCTAGAAGGGTCTAATAGTAAAGTGCTCAATAAATGTTTGCCAAATGAATTAATGAATGCCTCGTCATCCCGTGTATTCTTATAAACCTAAGAATAATGCATGGCTATTTTTTACATACCAGTCCAAAGTCATAATGAACTAATGAGGTTAAAAAATGTGAGGTCAATTTCTAATTTAAATTAAATGCTTCTTTCTTTCCTTGCTCTTTTTTCTCTATAATTCTGGGAAGCCTAAATATTAAGTTAAGTTACATAGATACAAGTAACTACAAACGTTACAAGTTTGGACCATGGCATCTTAAATCTGGGTGGAGATGAAGTTTTAGTTGGCAAGATCTCCCAAAAAAGTACTGTGAGAAAGTTCTCTAAGGCTGAGTGATTGCTTGGTGAAACTGGTAAGTATTATTTAACTCATCTTGTAAGTTCTGATCTTCCCTTTGAAAATGACAGAGTAGTTAGTTCTGGGTTGATACACTCAAGTTAGCTTTGCCTTCTCCATTTTTCCACCTACAAAATGAAGACAGGTTTTGCTTCCCAAAAAAGCTACTATCTTCAGAAGTTCAAAATAAGTAATGTTTGTCAGCTGGTGAGCAAACATGTTTGTGAGTTGATCCTTCTGTGGGTGAGCTCTTTTTATATAATCCTTGTTTGAGGATTTACCTGAGAAGGGGCACTGCAGGAGAGCCCAGACAGCTCGCTGATCCGTGCAGCAGCAGTGGGGTTGCTGGAGCTGATGAGGACAGGGGGGCTGATCTCCATGGAGTGGCGGTTCTGGGATGCCTGGGAGGACTTGTTGGCCATAGTGAGGGAAGTGAAGGAGTGCCGCTTTTTGGTGTTCTTCTTGATGTCGGAGTGCTTTGGGGCAGTGCTGCTCTGGGCCGCCGCCGAGGAACATTCTCCAGCATCAACTCCTGGCACAGGAGGCTTATCCCATTCTATCAGCTGCTTAGCAGCCGAGTTAAACTGCAAAAGCAACCAACAAACCAACCCAAGAAGGTTAAACAATTCCCAAGAATTCCCTGAGGTTTATTTTCAACATGATTTCACCCAAAATTTAAAGTCACTACTTTAAAGTTTGCCTACGCAGTGTTTGTTTTTCCCATGTGAGGTATCTTTTCTCTCAATATTGGGACTTCATTGTATCTATATCACAGGTAGATATTAAATCAAGAACAAACTATTCCATTGCAAGACTGAAAGAGTAAAAGACAGTTTTATTAAGAATTTCCATAATGTCTGATTTTAAAACTTGCCAATAACAAATGAAAATTTATTTCAGCTCACTGTGAAATTTTCAGAAGAGTAATCAAAAAGGTGTATTTGTCTGACTGAACACCCTGTTGCATAATAATGGTTGGGTATTTGCTCAAAGCACAACTGAACAACGAAGGGGCAACTTTTGGGTTTGGTAAAAATGAGCAAGAAGACAAAGAATAAAACCATTCCAAATGAACTCATGTACTTCCATGTATATTCACCTCCTGCCTTTCTTTCTGTATTCTGGGAGAACATCACAAAAATCTGGCAGAAATTCTTAATATGTTTTTTGTTACATCATTGTATCAGCTATCATCCTACGTGCACGCACTTTAAACCATAACACGGTAAGACATGAAATTCAAGTCCTGTTGGCAAGCTAACTTCATCTATCTGAAAAGCCCCAGTGTAAATTAAGAGTACCAGGGGTCAAAATCTGTGCACTCCACTGATATTATCAGCAAGAAAGGAAAGAACACAAGCCTTTTGTTTTCCCTAGGGCAAAATAAAACATTTCCGGAAAGCTTCAAGGAAAATAAGCAACGTAAAACTTACCTAGATATTACAGTAATGGGAAACATGGCTTAATCTCTCAAAAAAAAATTGAGATGCAAAATAATAAACTTTTAAAAGGTAACTTAAATATAATATTAAGGAAAACAGTGATTTTTTTTCATCTCAGCATTACACATTGGGCACTTCACAAATGTCTTTGTATAAAATAACATCATGTCCTATTTGTCCCACCTAAATTGTTCAGGCTATGTCTTCTCATTCTGTTGATAAGGCCACCCTACTAGAAGAATGGAAACCCTGTCAGTCAACATTTTATGAAATGAACTTGCTTTGGAACAACTGGTTCCTCACAAAGCTGTGTTAGTTGGAGATCAGCAGTCACTGCTTCTATAGATGATTGCAAATTGACTGACAATTTGTTCCTAAGCCTCCTTGGGGACTCAAATTCAGGTGGCTTGTCGAATCTATAATTAGTAAGATAAATCTTTATCAAACATGACCATATCTCTTCTTCAGACTTTAAGAAGTTCCTCCACATGATAATCTTTCGGAAATAATAGGCAGTAATGCCAGAATAACACCTGTCAATGCCTGAAGTACCAATGGCGGGAGAAAGGATCATAAAGACTTCTAGTGGTGTGTGTTCAGGGATGAAAATGAGGTGCTAGTAAAGGGTGGCCCTATTAAAAGCATTTTCATGGCAACTGGCCAGGAGATCCAGGATTTACAAATCCTTTATTGGTCTAGCTATCCCATCTTGAGAATAAAAAGCCCAAATGAAGCAAAGTGAAGTTTTATACTATGGTAGGGGTGGCCTGAACCTCACTGTAGAGCTCTAATAAACTGCAGTGAACCATGAACGGGTAGGGTCCTCTTTCCTGCACAGGCTGGAAACAAAGCAGATTGAAACGCTACTTCATCTCCTCCATCCCAAACACAACACCGCCGTGAAATGAAGGGCCAGCGCACCTGGCAATATTGGAGAAAAACGAGCCAGAGAATGTCTTCTTCAACCAGACGTTTATTTAGACACCTAGAAACAAATCTTTGAAAGCACAAATCTAATCAGTGTGCTGGAATCTGACTGATCAACTCAGCCCTCCTGTACCAGTGAGTAAGAAGTAGGGGAGGGAGTTAAGAAGACTTTCTTCTCATTGAGGCCAAAAATATGAATAGAGGAAACTATCATATCTATTTGATATGTTTAGATTAATTCTGGGGTCAAACAATAGGCTGCATTAGCGGTGCCTGTTTTGAAAGGTTCTGAAAAATTACTATAATCTCGTCATGGTCATACCTGGCTGGCCAACTGTCAGTTATAGAGTCAACATTGTGTTAGTATTTCAGGTTTCCATATGCTGTGCTCTGTTATAAACATCTGAGGATTAAAATATCATTCCCGATATTTCCTGTTGCTTTCTCAACAGAACAATACTGGGTGCTTCCTTTGTGTCTTTCTTCATATCATATATTCTCCATTAAAATAAATACACACTGAGCATCTATTTGGTGGGGGATTGGAGGGAAAAGTCTCACTCTGTTGCCCTGGCTGAAGTACGGTGGCACATTCATTGCTCAGTGCAGCCTCGAACTCCTGGGCTCAAGCGATCCTCTTGTCTCAACCTCCTGAGTAGCTGACTATAGGTATGCAACACCACACCCAGCTAATTTTAATAGCGATGAGGTCTCATTATGATGTCTAGCTGGTGTCGAACTTCTGGGCTCAAGCGATCCTCCCATCTCAACCTCTCAAAGTGCTGGGATTACAGGCATGAGCCACTATGACTGGACTCTGAGCACCAATTATGTGCTGAATAATGTGATTGGTGCTAAAGATCTACAAATGCAGAGAAATGGTCTCTGCTCTCAAGGAGCTTACAAACAGGCATAAAAGTAACACAGTGCTTTCCATAATTTCTTATGTCTAGCTACTTTTGCTCAACAATATGCTTTTTGAGATTTATCCATATTGCTCCATGAGTCAGTAGTTCTCTCTTTTAAATTGCTGTGTAATATTCTATTGTGTAAATATACTATAATTTATAATTTATCTGTCCGTTCTACTGCTGATTAACATGTGGGTTTTCTTTCCTCCTTTCCTACCTTCCTTCCTTCCAATAGGTGGTGGCTATTAAGAACAATGCTGCTGTGAATAATCCAGTATGTGTCTTTTGGTGGACATAAGCTCCCATCTAGATATTGGGTACACGTCCAGGAGTAGAACTGCTGGACCATAGGGTTGGTTGCTTAGAAAAATTTATGCAGAAGCATGTGTATGCAGGTAGACACATCCTGGAGTGGTATAACAAGCCAACTGGCAAGTAGAAGACCACAGTTCTAGTCCTAGCACAGCCATTACCTAACTTTGGGGCCTTAAGGGAACCATTTTACCTCTATTGTTCACAGCTTCCTCATCTATAAAGTAAGTTGGAGCAAATGATTTTTAGGTCTCTTTTAGCTCTCCACATGTATAATGCATAATCTCACTTTAAATGGACAAGTTTCATTTTTCTATTTCATTTCTATTCCTCTAAATAGCCTAGCATATTTTTTCTGCATTTGATTTTTATGCATGGACAGTAATATTTGTTAGCAAGATGTTGTCATACTTTAAAATTACTTGAGATTTCTTCTGAAGCCGCATATATTAGTATTAAAAAACACTGCTCCTTGCTTCCTGTATCGGTTCCAGGGAAAAATCATAAAGTTAAGACTATTTTGTAGAGGCATTAAGTAAATCAGGCAGAAACATAAAGCAGCTTTTGCTGTAAGTATAACAACCTTTGGTAACAACAGGAAACCAAGAATCTGATAGCTTTTAATAGAATTTTGATAAAATTCATGTATGAATGTTTGAGCTCAGTAGTGTCAGCTTTCTGTGACATTTATCTAACCATGACCTTTAATGTTAGGAGTGCACTCATCACCTGCAAAATAAATTTGTATCCTAAAATACCTTATTCCAAGCATTTGGTAAGTAGCTTTGATAAGACTTAGGTTGGATATAAGGTAAACTTCAGTATACTGGAGATAAAAGCAGGGACTCTAAAATATTTATTACTCTTAAAATTCTTATGCTCCTTTCTGGAGAAAAGTCTAAAATGTAGAAAGAATGTGTTTTTGACTTATCAGAAGCATAAATAAATATGAGATGATATACTGACAAAAATAATATCAATAATAACAACAAGGCAGGTTAAGAAATATTAAAATAAACTTTTTTGTGTATAGTTGCCCTCTTTGCTAGAGAGAATATAGCCTTTTTTTAAAAGGCGGGACTTATAATTTTTTAAAGAGAAAAATTTTTAATGAGAACTAAGTTGAATAGTTACTATTTTTTTGTTTGTTTGTTTGGGACGGAGTCTCGCTCTGTCGCCCAGGCTGGAGTGCAGTGGCAAGATCTCTGCTCACTGCAAGCTCCGCCTCCCGAGTTCACGCCATTCTCCTGCCTCAGCCTCCTGAGTAGCTGGGACTACAGGTGCCTGCCACCTCTCCCGGCTAATTTTTTGTATTTTTAGTAGAGACAGGGTTTCACTGTGGTCTCGATCTCCTGACCTCGTGATCCTCCCGCCTTGGCCTCCCAAAGTGCTAGGATTACAGGCGTGAGCCACTGCGCCCGGCAGAATAGTTACTATTTTATAGGAAGCTTTACAGATGAATCAGTCTGTAGCTTCTGAGCACTACAGGATACAAACAGTAGATCTGAGAAGTAATTATTTTAATTCACAACCCACTACAGCAAGCTTGTCCAACCCACGGTCCTCTACATGTAGCCCAACACAAATTTGAAAACTTTCTGAAAACATTATGAGATTTTTTTGAGGTTTTGTTTTTTTCTTTTCTTTTTTTTAAAGCTCATCAGCTATCAATAGTGTTAGTGTATTTTATGTGTGGCCCAGGACAATTCTTCTTCTTCCAGTGTGACCCAGGGAAGCCAAAAGATTGGACACCCCTGGTATAGAACATTATGAAGTAAAAAGTAAAAGGCCTCAGCCAGTTCCCCACATCTGTCTCTTCCCAACCTGCTTCCCAGATGGATTTCCATTTAACAATTTAAAACATATCCTTCATTTTCTATGTAGATGTTGTTACACATGTATCTACTTTATTGATTTTTAACACAAATAAAACCAAGCAATCCATTCTATTCTCTAATGAAATAATATTTCATGAACATCTTTGCATATCAATAGGGACAGGTTGATAGCATGGTATTCCATTTTATAGAGATGTTGCCATTTACTATGTCTTGGCAGGATTGTACAAGCATATCCACAGGGTAAACTCCTAAAAGTGGAATTTGCTAGATCAAAGTGTAAGCTTAAAGATCGTTTTTTTGAAGTAACAAGGTGTATTATACTGTTTTAACTTGCATTTCTATTTATTAATGAGATTAAGCATCTATTTTCTTTTTTTAGGATTTGCTTATTTCCATATTCTATCCATATTCTATTGGATTGTTAGTATTTTTCTTATAGACTGATATAAATACTTTTTTTTTTTTTTCTTCTTTTTGAGACAGGGTCTCCTCTGTCATCCAGGCTGGAGTGCAGTGGCACAATCTCAGCTCAGTGCAACCTCTGCCTCCTGGGTTCAAGCGATTCTCCTGCCTCAGCCTCCTGAATAGCGGGTATTAAAGGCAAGTGCCACCAAGACCCGCTTAATTTTTGCTTTTTTTTTTTTTCTTTTGAGATGGAGTCTCGCTCTGTCACCCAGGCTGGAGTGCAGTGGCGTGATCTCAGTTCACTGCAAGCTCTGCCTCCTGGGTTCACGCCATTCTTCCGCCTCAGCCTCCCAAGTAGCTGGGACTACAGGTGCCCGCCACCACACCTGGCTAATTTTGTTTTTGTATTTTTTTAGTAGAGATGGGGGTTTCACCGGGTAAGCCAGGATGATCTCAATCTCCTGACCTTGTGATCCACCCGCCTTGGCCTCCCAAAGTGCTGGGATTACAGGTGTGAGCCACCGTGCCTGGCCTAATTTTTTAGTAGAGAAGGGGCTTCACCATATTGGTCAGGCTGGTCTCGAACTCCTGAACACAATGATCCACCTGCCTTGGCCCCCCACAGTGCTGGGATTACAGGCGTGAGTGATTGCGCCTCGCCATAAATACACTTTCTATATTATGTAAAGTGCTCTTTAACTTATGTGTATATATGTGTGTATATATTTATGTCTATTAAATTTAAAATATTGTTCTAATTTCTTTTTAACTTCATGGATTTGTTATAGATAAGTTTTTATTTTATGTGTCAAAATTATCCGTTTTTTTTTTCCACTATTGCATCCTGATTTAACATCATGCTTTAAAAACCTTTTAATTCCACAATTGTTTTAAATAAGAAACCTACATTTTTTCCTAGTTTTAAATGTTTCCTTCTTTTCATTCTTTCTTTTTACATCTCCGTCTGTGAACCATATGCCCATCTGGTTTTGCATAAAGAATAAGGTCGGGAAAGTACTTAGCACTTTGTTTTTCCACATGACTCAGCAGTTGTCCTATCATCATTTAAATAACAGTCCATGTTTTCCTCTCTGGTTTGAAATGCCATGTTTTAAATGTAGCACTTCAACATTCTACTGCATCACTGAGTCCAATGTTCCTTCCCCAGATAAGTCAGTCACTTTGAAGAAAATCAGTGAATGAATGAAATGCTATGGAATGGAAATTCATGCCCATTTACATCCTCTCGGCAGACATGAAAATATTTTGTCTCACATTAGAGTCCTTTGCAAAATGCTCCATAATGGCAATGAGAAACTGGTATTCCCATTTGTCTCCTATTCTCCCTACAATTTAGGTAACAAGGTTTTTGTTTTTGGATGACCTAAATATAAAAGCAAGCTCAGTCTTCATTTATAATACAAAACTTACCCACAGAAGAGGAGTTACTAAGAGACTGAAGGGATTACTCAAGAGTCTTTTAAAATTGATATGAAAGCCTCCCTCAGGTAATAGCTCCATTAAGGTCTCTGTAAATATTTGTTGAATGAATAAAAATGTTTGTCTCTTAGAACTATCAAGGGAGGGAAGTGCTGCCTCTAGCCCAACACTATGCAACTGAAATATAATATAAGCCACACTTGGAATTTAGATTTTTTGATAGTCACATTTCAAAAGACAGAAAGAAATAGGTAAAACTCATTTTAATAATATATTTTATTTAGCCCAATATATCTACACTATGATCACTTCAACATGTAATCCATGTAAAAAAGTACTGAGATCGTTACATTCTTTTTCTGTACTATGTCTCTGAAACCCGGTGTGAACGCAGTGCTTCCATCCCACTCAGTTTGGATGAGTCTCGCTGCAAGTTGCTCCACGGCGGCATGTGCATTGGATGGCACTAGCTCTAGACTCTCCACAGCTCCTGCACGGAAAGAAGCTGCAACACAGGGTGGCTGTGCTCCCGAGGCTCATTAAGCACAAAGTATTTGCTGAACAGAGAAAAGAAGACTGAAATGACTCCCCTGATCCCCTGTGGCCCACATTTCTGAAGCCTCCTGGGTCCTGAAGCAGTGCGTTGGTAGCAACTACAAGGGTTACCCATTGAAGCAGGACAGGGAGGAACACAGACTCCTAATACAAGCCTCGCTACATCCTGCCAAGGGAAAAGGATTTTCAAAGTTAACTACCTGGCTCCACTAGGTTAGGAAGGTGAAACATCAGTTACATAGCTCTTCACTTATTTTCATTATCTTCACTTTTGTTGGCCCTATCCATTAGAAACAAAATAAACTAGAATTTTCTTGTTCAGTTTCTGATTTTGAAGTGTAAGGTATAAAAAGAGGGTGCATGTCATTAAAAGCCTAAAAAGAATTTTAGCTTAGGCAGCTGAAAAAGGGACTGTCAGAGAAAACCACAGGAAAAGCCCGAAACTTCACACCGAAAGGTTTAGGTTAGAGTTAGGTCTTTGTCCTCACTGGTTCAGTAACCTTGGGTGGACCATATAAATTCCACAGTTTTGGTTTCTCTAGCTGTATAAAACGGGAAGGTGACATCAATTTTACAGGTAGAAACGAGCATGAGTTAAAGTGCTCTGTAACATGTGTAGTGCTATATGAACATGAGTTATTCTTACTACTCAGTCCCAGCTTGCCATTAACTTGCTTTGTTGCCTTGGGCGAGTCATTTGATCTTGGGTATGCCTCCCATTTCTCATTTGTAACATGAAGCGGGACTTAATGATCTGTAAAGTGTTATGCCTAGGTGAAGTACAAATACCTATTCTCAACCCAAACAAAAATATCCCATTCAAAATACTCAATAGGCAACCTCTGTGTTGGGAATAGGGTCCACAGGTATTCACTGACCAGAATCAAACCTAATGGAGGCTTTTACTCACCCAAATGTTTTTTGAGTGACTATTAAAAGCCAGGCACAGTACTAAATGAGAGAAACAGAGACACATCTTTTCTGACTCATGATAAAAGAAGACCTAAGAAACAGCACGATGGATTAAGGATAGGAGGCGCAAATTCACGTGTCTGCCTAGCTTGGGCAGTTGAGGTCAATGAATGAAGAAGGCCAGATAGAGACCAACAGAGAATGGCAGGCACACGATAATGAACTATGGTCAACTGGGGAGTGTCTGCTTTCTTTCAATGGACAACTGCTTGGCAGGGTCAACTGATTTTTTTTTTTTTTTTTAAGGAAAGCTGGAAATTAGGCTTATGTAAAACCACCTGAGTTTACATCTTAACAACTAATTTTTAAAAATCACTCTGAGCCAAGCATAAAAGTCATGGAGATCGTACTAGTTGGTGATCTCTGATTTAGGGAAGAAATAATAGAGAAGAAAACAGTAGAGGTAACAGGAAAAGCAAAAGGGCCTTAGAATCTCAGAATCTACAAGAAAAAAGACCTTGAAAAGTTTCCCAGGCCAACCATCCAACCAATGCCCCAGAAATGAAAAAAGCAAAGAGTTTCAGAGAGATTAAGAATAGTGTACTCAACCCAGCAACTCCACTAGTGGGTATATACCCAAAGGGAAAGAAATCGTTTTATTAAAAAGACACCTGTACTTGTATGTTTACTGCAGCACTATTCACAATAGCAAAGTCATGAAATCAACCTGAGTGTCCATCAACGGTCTATTGGATAAAGAAAACGTGGTATATATGCACCACAGGATATTACACAGCCATAAAACAGAGAGAAATAATGTCCTTTGTAGCATCATGGATGGAGCTGGAGGTCATTATACTAAGTGAAATTACTCAGAAACAGAAAATCAAATACTGCATTTTCCCACTTACAACTGGACATAAAGATGGAAATAATAGACACTGAGGACTCCAAAAGTGGGAAGATGAGAGGGGTGTGCCGGTTGAAAATTTACCTATTGGGTACAATGGTCACCATGTGAGTGATAGGTACATTAAAAGCCCAAACCTCACCAATATGCATGTAATACCAATGTAACAAACCAGCACATGTACTCCCTGAATCTGTAATAAAAATACAAATTTTTTTTTTTATTTTCTTTTTTGAGACCAAGTCTCACTCTGTGGCCCAGGCTGGAGTACAGTGGTGCAATCTTGGCTTGCTGCAGCTCCACCTCCTAGGTTCAAGCGATTCTCCTGCCTCAGCCTCCTGAGTAGCTGGGATTATAGGCGTGTACACCACGCCCAGATAATTTTTGTATTTTTAGTAGAGATGGGGTTTCACCATGTTGGTCAGGCTGGTCTCAAACTCCTGACCTTGTGATCTGCCTGCCTCAGCCTCCCAAAGTGCCGGGATTACAGGTGTGAGACACCGCACTCGGCCTAAAAAATATATTTTTTGAAAAGAATAGTGGTAGATGTTACTGAGAGGACAAAATGACAAAAACAAGAGCCAAGAAAAGTCAGTTTGTAGCAAACATGAGGAAAATTTCAGAGACTGGAGGGACCAGAGGCTAACACTAACTGCAGGGAGTAAGAAAGCAGAGGCGGAGAGCAGGGATAAGCAATTCTCTTGAGAAGGTTAGCAGAAGTAAGAAAAGAGGTAGAATCATAATTTGAGGGGAGTGTAGTCAAGGAATAGGTTTTTGGGGAGAGTAAAAGCTGATCGTTTTCCGGTATTAAAGGATAGCCAGGGGAAAGGGAATAACTGACATGCAAAACAGTAAAGATATAAAAGATGTGACCAAGTCCCTGGAAGACGAAAGGCCTGGGCAGAGAAGACAGCAATCACAAAGGAAGAAAACATCTTCCCAACTGTGAACAGTGAAGGTGCATACAAATTTAAAAGTTCAATCCTGAAAATTAAGTATAAAGTGGTACAAATACCTATTACTTCTGGAGCAACAGATGTACAGTCTATTCATGGTGCTGGGAAGAGAGACCAATGGGTAATTTTTAAATTGGTCTCAGTTCACTTCACTGTTTACTGGATCTGACAATACATGCAGTTATATATATATATGCTTCTTTCTATTACGTATTTGTTCACTAAATGCATGCCATAAATCAGAAATGTCTGTTAGCCAAAAGTATCATTCCAATGACAAATTTTATTTTCTACAACCTGATTACCAGATGTAGGGATACTATAAAAGAAATACACATGTATCTCAGGAGGTTATGAACATGGAATTGTCATTAATTCTAAGTGAAAATTTGTCAATGTGAAATGACACACTGACAGAAATTCCACAGTGATGTGTAATCAGTTAATAAATCAGTGAACAAGTATTTCCCCTGCCCTGGATACTTAAAGCACGTGTGGATGTTCATGGGGGGCAGGGTGGGGGAATGGTGATCGCCAAGAGGGAATCTGGGACAGAAAGAGAATACTGTATCAAGGATATTGACCATCAGGACTTCGCACATTCATTTGAGATCTTCCTTCTTCTTAAAATATAGAGGAATTTTTGCCTCACAAATATGTGAAGCCTTATAGGTACATTATCACTAAACTTTATTATAAAAAGCAAGGTTGTTTTATAACACTTAGGAAAAATACTTTCCTAAAACATTCCATTTCATTCTAGAGAAGCCTGTTCCCATTGATGTAATAAGGATGCTCCTGTTCAAGCCATTTTATACGCCACACATGCACACACATGCTGGACCAGTATAGAATATTCGTTCAGTCTTTTTTACATGATATAAGACATGACTTAACACTTGATTAATTAAAACAAACCTATTCTGCTTATTAAAGCTTTAGTTACTAGAAAAATGTAGCTTGTATATAGCAATAATAAAATATTTAAATAATAAAATAATAAAAAGTTGAAAAGACATTAAAATATCATGGTTTTAATTAGTTTGTGATTTTCCTCGTAGAAAAAGGCAATCTCAGATATTTAAAATTGTTGAGTAGTGACTCATTTCTGAAAATTAACCTTTTAGGTGTGAAAAAATGAAATGTTTCATAATTTGTTATGAAACATTAAAACGCCCTATACACTTTTTAAGCAAAGCTAGATAATAATAGTGATTCTGCCCAACCATTAGGAACGCTAGTTATTGAATGTGCTCTGAGACTAGCGCAGGGCAGAGGTCTAGGGAAGCAATGAACTGCAGGGTAGAGGCCACGATTCCCTTCTCAATTCCTGGCTCTGTGTCCCCCTGAGCAAGACATTTGTCTACAAAATGGTAAAAATAATTAAATTACAGGTTAGCTACTAGAGTGTTTATTAGACAGTCATAAAAACTGATGTTTAGTAGTACTACAATTATATGGAGAGAGGGAAAATCATGTGTGTAATATCATTAAAGCATAAGGAAAAAGAATGGAAGGATATTTACCAAAACTAGACATGATGAAACTTAGGATTATTCATTTCCTTTCCAAACTTTCTGGAATATGATTATATTGTAGAAATAAAATCATTAAAAATATCCTTTACATAAGATATGGCTCTCAAGAAACACAGGAAAATAATAAATCATCAACAAACCAAATTATACACTTAGCATGTTCCAGGCAAATAAGAATGGTACAAACGGGGTACTGCAGAAGTTCAAAGCAAGGAGAGGGGATTTTTTTTTGGTTCCGTTTCATAGAATTTGTTTTGTTGCATACGTAAATTAGGAAAGAAAGGCTTCATGAGAAATGATAGTATTTATTGGGACCTTGAAGGTGAACTTTCCATACAGAGAAAGAGACATCCCTGATGAGCTGCAAAGAGAGCAATTCCAGGGTATGTTTTCCAGGAATGACCAGTAAACTTAGCGAGGGCCCTGGTACAGGTAGCAAAATATGGCCAGGTTAAAGAACTTGGCGATTCTTTAGGGAGTCATTGTGGACCTTAGATACCATGTGGTGATTAGCCTAGGCCTCTGATTAAGGCTATTCAGGAAATCTGCATTTTTATGTTCTGTGAAACTACCTAGAGTACTGGAAACTGTCCATTCATGAAGTGAGAACTCCATAAACATTAACCATCTTTACAATCTCAGCTCTCTCAATGTTTTCCTGATGGAAAACAAAAAGAAACTCTTAAATTAGAAAGAAGTCTCTGAATAATAGATGGAGCATGAACTACCCTAAATCCTTACCTAACCTAAACAACTCCTTTTTAGATTAAGTCTTTAACCATATTTATTAAACAGCTGTTCCTGGAGCTCAGAGGAGACCTGCCTTTGCCTTTAGAACTTCAGGAGCCAGTGCTCATTTTTCCTTTTCCTTCTATCATTGTGGCAGAAGGAAAAGCAATAATTACTTGTATCAAGCGGATAGCATTCAGAAGATACGAAAACCTACACCATGGGACACAGTCTACAGTGCTTAAAAAAAAAAAAAGCTACTCAAAGGCAGATCCAATGTATTCAGTCAGTCAGAATTACAGATGAAAGTATGGTGCTAAGCAACAGAGTAATTCTTCCTTACTGACTTCTCAACAATGTCTTCAAATTTCACTTACAAAAATTTATTTATTTCAGGTTTGAAAGGGAAATTTGGATGCTAAGCAACATAGTAATTCCCTCTTTCCAACTTCCCCACAATCTCCCTAAATTTCTTTTATAAACATTAACTTTTTATTTTTAAAGGAAAATAATACATCTAAAGGAAAAAAATATATCCAAAAGTATAAACGATGCTATCTTTTTATATAGTTCAATCAACTCTTTGATTATTAGATCAAAGGCTAATATTGTGCCCTTCTGCTATCATTATTCTGAAGAGGAAAGGCTTTTAGTTAAAAAATAAAGTTAGCATTGTTATTCTTAGCTCCTCCAGGGGTCACCTTGGCAACTTCAAACCACGTACCTAAACATCCACTTCTTATTCTTTGGAACACAGACATTATCTTCCAATTCTCTCACACCCTAGAAGAGGAAGCTAGCACCCCCACCTTTAATGCCACTTGTGCTCCCTGAGCCCTACACATTTGACTTCCCATTGTCAAGGCTGATAACGCACTCTATCCATAGCCAGAGAAATGTCTCCCATGATTCGTCTATGGTTGATTCTAGAAGTTGAATACAACGAATACTCCAAATTGTACACTTTAAATATGTGTAGTTTATTGTATGTAACTTATGTCAATAAACTTATTTTAAAAATGAGGATCCTTGACAATAAGGCTATCCTACCTCAGCTCAAAGTAAGCCAAAGGATAAATTGAAAATAGGTGAAAATTCATCTCAGAAAGAATCAGGGAGTCTTTTTTTCTTAACATTTTATTTTTTTAATTGACAAATAAAATTGTGTATATTTATCATGTAGAAGATGATGTTTTAAAATATGCATACATTGTGGAATGCCTAAATTGAGCTGATTAACATATGTATTACCTCACATAGGTATCATTTTTTGTGGTGAGAACACTTAAAAATCCACTCTCAGCATTTTTCAAGAATACAACAATATACTGTTATTAACTATAGTCACCCTATAGACCTCTTGAACTTACTCCTCCTACATACCTAAGATTTTATATCCTTTGACCTACCCTACCCCCAGGGGTCTCTTTTCTACAAAGTTGGCCCTCCACATGCATCTTAGGGCCCCACCTCCGAGGAATGGAGGACCAACTGCAGTACGCCATTTTATGTAAGCGACTTAAGCATCTGCAGATTGGAAACCATAAGGAATCCTGAAACCAACCCCCTGTGGATACTGAGGGACAACTGTATTTAAGAAATAAATAACCAGTAGAGGTTACAAGATCTAATCCATACAGTATCGCTACCATTTGGGAAAATTCTAAACTAGGTACGACCAAATAGCCTAGTTTAAAAAAAAAAAAAAAAAAAAAAAAAAACCGGATAAAAGCTTGCATTAAGGTCACACAGACCAGCTGGTTCTGAAGAATGTAACTTCCTGACATAACACCAAGATAAACCAATGATAAGATATACGCATAGGCAGTGAATGATGGGAGAATTAGCTGAACAATGTAGAAGTGGGCAAAATCTACAAACATGTTTGTTTTGGGTTTAGAACCTTTCATTATAAAAGTTCATAGGTTGCTCATTCATTCAACCAATATTTATTGAAAGCCTACTACAGGCAGGCGCTGTGCAAAGACCCTGGGGAACTAGCCCTTAGGAGTTTGAATTCTAATGGGGAAATGGAGGATGAGGAGTCAGCTAGTAACCACATCAACAAATAACTGGAAATACAGAGAGAAAAAAGTGTTAATAATTTCTAAGGATAATAATAACAAATGGTGATAATAATAACAAATGCTGATAATAATCACAGCCATCACTGACAGTGCTCTTGCTGGTACCAGGCACTATTCTTAAGTATCACTGGAACTTATTATTTTACAAATGAAGAGCCAGGCCCAAAGTATCTCAGATAATTAGTAGTAGAGTCAAGACTTGAATCTTGGCCATCTGGCTCCAGAGTCCAAGCTTTCTCCCACTATGGCACCAGTATGTGTTTGGGGTAAAGTAAGTAAAGAGGAGGCACTCCCCTAGATGATGTGAGAGAAAGTCTGTCAGAAGAAGTGACAGCTGACACAAGATCTAAACCAATAAGAAATGCAGTCCTTGTTTCTGGCAGTAACTACCAAGTAAGAACAGTTGTCTATGAGGCCACTCCAACTTCAGGACTTCTGCACATTACCTTTCATCATCTATAGCAGAAGAGAAAGTTGCTAAATAACTTTTTTGGTGTTGAAAAACTGAGTGGGTGATATTTCAAACAAATGAGTAGGAATCAAAATAAAATGAGAAACTTAATAAAAATTTATAGTTCACTATAAGCCTACAATACACAATTACGTTTGGGAAGCATCCAAAATTCCATATTCAGCCCTTATTTCATTCAAATATTTTGCTTGCTAAGAATCATATCATCTGAACTTGAATGAATGAGTCAGCTCCGAATTAATGGGGTTAAAAATCTTTCCTTCTATTTTATAGAAAACTAGTGTTTTTGAACAAAGAAAGAAGCAGATTAAAAATTTTTATTTTTAAAACTGTACTCAGTCCTTAAAAAATACACCCTTTTATACATATCCTGGCATGGTGTCTTCAAGAACTGCTTTTAACCTTTACTATTTTCCAGCTTACACAAGTGAAGAAAGGGCCTGTCTAAATTGAATAGAACCTATAACCTCTAAGGCTCGACCAAATAGAGGTCTGAAAGAATCTCCAGAGGGGAAGGGTGAATGTGATCAAATCAAGAGAACCCTTACCCTTATCTTAAGAGCTCAACAAGGACTCCAAGGCATAGAATCCAGGGCCATTTATATAGCCATTCTTTCCCCTACTCACTTCTCCCAACCAGACTCTCCTCCATTCAAGCCTTGAAGAATTCTGTGTTCTACTTGAATAAGCAAAGTGTTTTTGCATTATTAAAAAATTTGGCCAGTCATGGTGACTCATGCCCATAATATCAGCACTTTGGGAGACAGTGGCAGGAGGATCATATAAGGTCAGGAGTTCGAGACCAGTCTGACCAACATGGTGAAACCCCGTCTCTACTAAAAATACAAAATTAGCCAGGCATGGTGGCGCATGCCTATAATTCCAGCTACTTGGGAGGCTGGGGCAGGAGAATTGCTTGAACCCAGAAGGCAGAGGTTGTAGTGAGCCAAGATCGTGCCATTGCACTCCAACCTGGGCAACAAAAGCACAACTCTGTCTCAAAAAAAAAAAAAAGTAGATTTGCTTCCAAGTCACTATACACCAACCACTATTTTATCACCTTATTCCAGTGCATGTGGAGATCACAGTCCATAGTTACAGGATGTTGAGAAAGAAAAGGAGAGTTGAGAACAGGAAGGGAGGGCAAACTATTCCAGTAGCATTTCTCACCACCTCAATCCTCTCTTTAGCCACCTCCAGCGCTCAGCTCCTTACAGTTTACCTTCCCTCCTAATTCCACAGCTCCACATCTGAACCTCTGACCCAGAGATTCTACTCCAGGCCCACAATCCTACCCGGCCCATCCCGTGCAGACTTTCTGTCACAGGTGAGTTCCTTGGGCATATCCATTACCTAAGTCGGCCAGCAGGAGTCGAGGGGGAGTTTCAGCTTCTCTCATTACACATGCTAGTTAGGTTCTTTTGTTTGATTATTACCATGCTCTGGTACCCTCTGCATGATGGTCTAATCTGAGCTCCAAACCACTATGCATAAGACATAGTGGTGTCAGACCCTTGGAGATACATCATCTCATTCAATCTTCTCAAAACTTCTGGGAGATAAGAGTTTTTGGCAGGACTGTACAAAAAAAGTAAAATACCTAACACTGATGGAGACTTAAATGTCTATTTATAAGATATAAGAGAATTATTTACCAATTTTTGTGATGCAGCTTGTTTTTATACTGGGATTGTCTGGCCCCTGAAGTGGGGCAAATATGAATAGGTTTACAGAGCTAGAGAAAGACCATTACTTAAGAAAAAGCCCCAGTTTTTTATTCCTATAGTTTGCTTTACCACAGCTAAGAATGCCCTGTAAGACAATCGACATTATTGAAATAGTTGAATTTCAGTAGGTTGCGATTGAAATCTGCCTCCACTTTATTCCCCTAAGGGCTAAACCAGGTGTCACTAATCCCTAGATGCTCTGCTCCCTACCAGGAAGTTCAATCTGATAGCTTGACATCAAAGAAATGTTCATAGGCTCCTAAAGATAGACAACTTGTTTACCACATCTCAAATGGCAAGATTCTGGTTCAAGTGAGGAAAATGTTCATTTGAAAGAAAAGAAGCAGAAGAATGAAAATACTTTCCACTTGGGCAGAAGTTTATCTTTCCAACTTAAGTCAGAGTAAATAATCCTAATGAGTCAAGTGACTTGAAGTGACTCTGGATTTGCCATGGGTGGATCTTTTATGCCTATCTGCACAATTCTATACTCGCCCAATAACAAAAATATAGTAATCCCTTTTCATGTATCACAAACCAAGTATCAGCATGTAATACTGATAATAGCTAACAAGTAAAGACAGGTTTTCATTATTAATCCTGTGCTTACCCATGCTCTTCAGTGTAACTATTCAAACGCTTGGAAGTGCTTCTAGTTTTCCATGATCCACAGTTAGAATATATTCATAATGTACAGGAAGGACTGCCTGTGAGTTAAGGGTTGTTTGGTTTTTTTCTGTTGTTTGCTTTCAAAGGAGGAAAAAATATTTCAATAAACAGGAACATCTGAAGGGTATGGATAAAATTCAGGACTCATACATGGTTTGAATTACTTTCCCATGGTTATACGGTAGTCAAATTGATTTTCTATGAAAACGTTGGCAATCTCACTCTCTGCGGAGGAAACTGAGTGCTGGCTACAATGATACAGCTTGTCATTTTAGTTTTCATGCCAAAACAAATGCCTCAGATAAAAAGACTGCAAAATAAGTGACAGTGGTTTTTCATTTTTACATGCTTAAGATACGTGCTTTGATATTTTAAACAACCGGATTACTTTCAATTCCCCAAACAATCTTGTGCTCTCTCTTACTTTTTGGCTTTTGCACATACTGGTCTCCCTGTCTGGATGTTCTGCCATAAAATATACCTTTTCCATTTCTCTTGCTTAGCCCCTATGTATCCATCACACAGATATCTACTAAGACCTTACTTCTTACCAGAGGCCTTCCATGGACTCAACTAACCTTGAATGGTTTGTCTGGGCCATGCTACATTCTTTGAAAATGCCTTCGATTTTATTTCAGCAAGAAATTCTTATACCCAAAGGACATTTAGTTTATGATATATGATATAATGAAAGTTTACTATGAATTGTAACTCCTTTGTTTATGTTCTGCTTGTATTATTCTTTAAATAAAGTAATACAACTATGTGACCATACATACTCTCTAAAAAGACTTTACTATGTCAAGCTTGGCCACAAGCTTTCCAAGCAAAGCTGATTTAAAAAGAGAAAGGGGGCTAAGTAGTTGCTGGGATGGGATGGAGGAAGATTCATTGACTTATTTAACAAATGTTTACTGAAGCCCTACTTTGCAAATCACTATTCTGGTTCTGCTGATGCTGCAAGTAACCAAAGAAGTAAGTAAAAAATAAACAAATACACTTATCTCCATCTTACTTAAGAACTTTATCAGCTTTCTACTCCCACCAAAGCCAGCAAATGGAATAAACAGGAAATAGTGTAGGTGACTGACAATAAGCATACAGTGACATTTAACAAGACATAGGAATGCTTTTAGCAGGGAGAAAAAGTAAAGAGTTTCAAGTATCTCACTATCTTCAATAATTGTTGGATAGGATGGAGGAATTCTTCCTGATCTGTCTAGTGATCTGTAACAGGGCATTCCTGGTGCTTTTTGTTGTGAGGACTTCTTAATACTCAAATTGCATAATTAAGATTTATTTAGTAAGCTGAATATTAACACAGTTCAAGTTTCTACAGATTAACTTACCTCAACATATGAAATGGGAAATATTCCTATTTTGTCTGCCAGCATTCCTTCAGCCCAGTTTTCATCCACTCTTCGGATCACAGTCAGAACATCATCCTGAAGAAACAGCAAATCATTAATCTACCTGATCATTAAGCTGTACCATTAAGCTTATCATTTAATTTTCCTTTTCAATAAAGAGACTCATGTTTTAAAGAGTACAAGAATAAAAATGCTATGACATATCTTTAGTACGTGGATTAAATGTTTTAATGAATTCAATGGTAGCTACCAGACCACCTGGTGTCCTTTCCAACTGTTATAAAGCTATGAACTTCTTTTTTTTTTTTTTTTTTTTTTGAGACGGAGTCTCACTCTATCACCCAGACTGGAGTGCAGTAGCCGGACTCAGCTCACTGCAAACTCTGCCTCCCGGGTTTACGCCATTCTCCTGCCTCAGCCTCCTGAGTAGCTGGGACTACAGGCGCCCGCCACCTCGCCCGGCTAGTTTTTTGTATTTTTTAGTAGAGACGGGGTTTCACTGTGTTAGCCAGGATGGTCTTGAACTCCTGACCTCGTGATCCGCCCGTCTCGGCCTCCCAAAGTGCTGGGATTACAGGCTTGAGCCACCACGCCCGGCCTAAGCTATGAACTTCTATGCAAGGGAGCTGGCCACTAACTTTGTTAAGACTACAAATTGCAACCTCGAATGATACCTACCCTAGCCTCCTGAGTTTCTGTTTTAGATTGATTCTCAGATGCTTCTCATTTTCTGAAAATAAACCAAATGCCTACTCAAATGTACATCCTACCGCTTTTCTCCATAAAAATCATAATATTCTGCTTAAAACTCCAAACCATTTTATCAATTTGGCAGATATATTCCTGTATGCTTTTAGGCAAAGAAATTTACATATAAAATATGAAAGTAATGACATTTCATTTTGTTATTCATAATTCAGTACTTTAAAATCCCTGAGTGGTGCATACACCCTTTAAAGTGGCTTAGAAATAAATTCAGACTCTAAATATGAAAATGATACCACATAGAGCATCAACCAAAATAATCTTTCATATAAGAAGTCTGTGCATAAAATTACCTTCCTTGTGACTTAAAGACTGCTTCTAGGCGTTTTCAGAAGCATGGTGAGATAGTTCACACAAAACTATTGTATTTTTTTGCAAAAGGCAACACAAGCTATATTTCTATGTATCTGGGTACAGAGGTAGAGCTGGCAAACAGAAAACAAGCGCATTCTACCTTTACCTTTGCAAATGGAAGGCAATCTTTGTCTGCTTCCTTGTCTTTCACTTCAAAGTCATAAAGTGCTTTGCACTGAGGTGGGGGCTGAGGTAATGGTTTAATAATCTGCACAAAGTTGGTGGGGAAAAAGCCATGGATTCCATTGACTTCCCCATGGTACCAATTTTCATCCACTTGTCTTCGTAAAATGATGATGTCACCTTTGCTGAATTTAAGGTCTCCAGGCTCTTTTCCTTCGTAGTTGTATAATGCTTTGGCACATGGTAACTGAGGTATACCCTTTAAAAAAAAAGAGGGATGAATTTTTATAAAATAATGGTCCTAAAATGTCTCTGAAAATATAGCTGCATTGTCATTGTTTTAAAGTCAAGGTCAAATCCACACTGTACCCCTTGAAGAACATCTCATACAAAAACAATATATATGTGTTATCAATAAATAGAAAACACAAAACAATTGTCCATAGTGACATACGAACAGTACGACACCCATGCACCAGCCATGATTTAGGCTTTTATTCTTAAGTTTAACTTAGTGGGCGTTTTGCCTTGTTTCTTCGAGGTTATCAGTATATGAAAGCATGACTGCCAGGTCTGCCTCTCAAGAACTCATAAAAAACAAGCTTAACTTCCTACATTAACTACTTTATTCATCAGGATAAATGATAAACACTGAGGGGAAAAATTTCAACCAAATTTATTAATTTACTAACTGCTTTTAAGCTTGGTTGATAAAAATCAGAGTTTAGCTTTTGGGCAAATCTCTTCCTGATATTGCTTTTAATGTGGGCAATAGGTCTTACTCTTTCATAAGCTCAACGAGTATTTAATGAGGGTCTACTCTGTACATCAGTCTGGATACAGCAGTGAGTGAGACAGTCACAGTCTCTGCCCTCCCAAAGTTTATAATCTGTAAGTGTATAGACCTGTGGTCTTTTACAGTCTAAAATCATTCAACTTTGCTCTTTCCTGGAAGAGAGCACATTGTTAGGCCGATAAGCTAAGAGATGAGAAATTTAATATTCCTGCATGGCATTACTGTTTTAAATGACAAGTTTAAAATTGTGTGCATAACCACCAGTGCAATTTAGTCATCAACTGATTAATATGATATTTTTCAATGGCACTGGGGGTGCCCAATCTTGAGCATCAGTTGTCACTTTAAGATCTTTGACCTCTCTGGGCGCTGTTGCCTATCATTGATTCAGGAGATAAGTGGCAAATCCAACATGTCTATAATAATTCCCTGAACAAGATTACAGGGCTCCTGCTTTTGGAGTCTTTATTTATTCACTCATCCAGAAAAATTTATCAAGCTTTTACTTTTTTTTTTTTAGACAGAGTCTCACTCTGTCGCCCAGGCTGGAGTGCAGTGGTACAATCTCGGCTCGCTGCAACCTCCGCCTCCGGCGTTCGTGTGATTTTAACGCCTCAGCCTTCCAAGTAGCTGGGATTGCAGGCATGCACCACCACGCCTGGCTCATTTTTGCATTTTTAGTAGAGATGGGGGTCTCACCATGTTGGCCAGGTTGGTCTCAAACTCCTGACCTCAAATGATCCACCCACCTCAGCCTTCCAAAGTGCTGGGATTACAGGCATAAGCCATCGCACCCGGCCCAAGCTTTTACTTTTTACCAGGCAATGTGCTAGCGCTGACGACTTAAAGAAGAATAAGACAGTTCTTTTCTTAAAGAATGTTAGTAATAACTATAATAATACAGTGTAATAAATGTAATGATAAAGATATGCACACCATTTATGGGGACAAAGAACATAGGTCTCTGGTGTTTGGTGAGTAGGAAAATGAAACACTTCCTGGAGGAAGTGACACATGAGCCAAGACTTAAAGGATGCACAGGAATTAGTTGTCAAGATTGGAGTGAGGTCAAGGTTGGAGTAAATGAATGAAAGAGAAAAGTGACGGCATTCCAGGCAGAGGGGACAGCACCAGCAAAGACCTAGAGGTAAGAAGTCATATGTGCAGAGGGACTGGGGAGCATAAAGAATGCAGTATTCCTGGATAAGAATTATGGAATGTAAAGGAGAGGTAGGCAGAGGCCAGTTTATGGAGGGTCTTGTAAAACATATGAAAGAGTTTTGATTGCTACGTTCTTCTGGCAATGATAAGTCACTCACGTGTTTAATGCACAAATAGACTTAATTCCCATGTGCCGGACAGATCCGTCTGGCAGTAGTGTGGAAAATGGACATGAAGTGGGCAGGCAGGCAGACAGCTATGTGCACAGCACAGGCCTCAACTAGTTGAATATTTTTTAAGTTTAATGTTTCCAATGAAGTAAAGCAATATAGTTAGCATTATTTATATCATTGTCTGCCCCCCGACCTGTAAAAAGTGGATCAAAGTTTTATACCCTTGATGGCAACAGAACTTCATAACACAGTTTTCAAAAATTAGTTTGGTTTCTACTTAGAGACTTAGAGTCTGGACTACCTATAAGCCAAATTGCTTTTGCTAAACATTTGTTTAGGAATATTAATTATTGCTCTCAAAATGCTATTGGCAATCATCTTGCCTTGGCTTAGTCCATGCGATGTTGTAGTTGGTTAGTTAGAACTTCCCTGAGAGGCCAATGTCCTGGGAAGACAGGTTGAGCCTTCCAGGAGTAATGACACCCTCCTGTGACCTCTGACTTTCAGACTCTGTCTTAAGATCTGGCCTCTAATGGCATCACTCCTGTTACCCTGCCTTGACCTACTCTTGTAAGCAATTCTGCTGTGCCCAGAAAGGAAATGCCCACCAGGAACTCTGGTCATTCACAACGCTGTGTACTTTGGTCACATTACATTAGTGTCCAACTCTGGGGAAAGAAGAATTCTAATTTTTCTCTACCCTCACAGATGCCTCATTATATTCTCCACTATATTATGTATTTCTTCAAGGCTAGTTATCACAACTCAACAATATTTCCAAAAATAGGTTTGAGGAAATAATAGTAAAACACAGCAATCAAGAGAGAGAGAGAGAGAGAGAGAGAACTGGCAAGTACTGTCCTAAAACTCTTGTACAATAGCTAAAGAGACTCTGATCAGGCAGTATAGGGTACTGGCTGGAAGCACAAACTCCAGAGCCAGATTGCAGGGTGTGAATCCCACTTACTAGCTGTGTGATTTGGGGCAGGTTAACTCTCTGTGCCTCTTTCTTCATTTGGGTTGTTGTGAGGATTTAGCGAATTCATGTATATAAGCCACACCTTAAATGACCCAGTAGGCAGTACGTGCTGCATGTGTGAACCATCATCATTGTCATCATCATCATTACCCAGTATAAAAAGCCTCTTTACCAGTGAAATGGGGCACCTGACAATGTATTTGTCTCTCCACAGCTGGATGCTTTCCCTTTCAGTTGAATTCACATAGCAATTACATTTTTAATACATATTCACTATATAACAATGCAACGAATGTTCCTCCTAGGAAGTGTTCAGGATTTTGAAATGTGCATTTCTGAAGCACACATTTGTTTTCTGAGTAGAATCCATTCATCTTCTGGTTGAACAGAAGAAATTACAAATTCACTGACATGCACCGTTTAATAGGGGATGGCATTTTAGATGTGGCTGTAGTTCATCTTGACAGGGCTAATGTAAGGCATTGGAAGCCTGCATGAATTAATTGAAAATCCCATTACAAACTCAGTGACAAATAACTCTATTCACCATTACGGCCTGTTTTTTTCCCCACCTCAATTAGCTCTGTTTGGCCCACTCTGTCCAAATCCATGCCAGCCAAACTGCCATGCACCAAGATACAGATTTAGCACTCTTAGAAACCATTCTGAACCGCTCCTTGAAGAGATCTGTAAAATTCCAAACGACCCACAATATGGTTCTTTTGTGATATGCTGATGTGGGAACTGAAAGAATTTATTTCTTTACAGATCACTTCCACACACCAGTGGTCCAATGGACTTATTAACTTTTCCACAAAACAAATCTATTACTTGTTCCTAAAATCATCAGGTATTCTAATAGACCAGTGGCAAGGAGAAAGCTTACTATGATAACATTATGGTTAGCCTAGGGTTACATTTCCGTGATGCAACTTAAAATTCATTAATTCATCCCCACTTGCTAAATCTTGACTGCTAAAATTGTTTCAATGATCAGTAACCACAAAGACTCATAAAGCTTATGACAATCTAACCCATCAACAAACATTTGTGCATCTGGCTGTGTTTTTCTATGGTATTCTTTTTCAATTAAATTCTATGAGGCTAGAAAGCCAGTTTGGGTCAAGTTTCTGAAAAGAAGGCTTCCCACATTAAATAAAATGAATTCTACTCTGATTTTAAATCAAGCAAAGTTCAGTGATCTTTGAAAGACTTATTCCCACACAGACTGCAGATGATTAAGGATAAACGGTTAAACGACTTGGAAAAGCAATAAAAGAGCACATTTTCCTTTTGCAACATCTGAAAGATAAAGCCAAAACAATTGGTTTGATAGCCTAGGACTACTCTGTGGATAAAATATGTCCGGAGCCCATGGAGGCACTGCCCTCTCATTCATCTCCTTTGAAAGGTCTGAGAGTCATGTCATCACTGGGCCCTCTGCCCTCCAAGCCTTCTGCAGGCTTTCCAAACTGCTGCTTTTCTTCTGTATCCTCTCATCAGGCCAAGGCCCCCAAGGATCCACAGAGCTTACATTTCACTTGGAGACTTTCACTTGGCTACACATGAAAGGGAGGTTTAAAAGGAGAGAAAGCCAAAGAGAAACTGACTCTGCAGTCTAACCTTGGGTTTGCGGCTGTCATTCACACTGCCAGCTTTATCAAAAAGCTTGGCAATTTAGACAGGCAAACTGTTACAATACTTCTGCATCTAAAATACATTTCGATAAACATCTACTATATTGTTCATTAAAAAACAACTATGATAGTGGGCCAGCTTTACATTTCAAATAATTTTTGTTTCCAAATCATACATACAGGTTGTCTTTTAAGATATTAAAATCCTCATGTGATCTGCATATAAATATTTTTGATTAAATGCTTTAGACTTCCATTTCCATACCATCAGCTTTATTCCAATATATCTAGCAAAATGCTACTTTGATGATCTGAGATTCTAACAGGTAAATAAAACATTCACTGCCAATTTATTTTACAGACTCTAAATGCCAATACCCAGATGTACATGCAAAACAGCCTCTCTAAATTCAAATTCCTTCATGCATTTCTTACTGCTCCATAAAGTAAAAAAGATTCAATGACCTACTAAAAAGAAAATCTAGAAGATACTCTTGTAGTGGGAACAGCTATAAAATGTGTATAATTTAATAACTCAGTTATATCTAAATTGGCATCAACTCTGGCTGATTTTAACTTGACTTTCAGAAACTTTCCAGAAAGAATTGAGGCACAAAGAAATCACAGTAATAGAAAGTACCACACACAGAAAGTACAAAAATGGGTGGAAGAAACAATTTTTAAAAAGTGTCTTTTGGGCTAGGCACAGTAGCCTCACACCTGTAATCCCAGCACTTTGGGAGGCTGAGGCCGGCGGATCACTTGAGTCTAGGGAGTTCAAGACCAGCCTGGATGACATGGCAAAACTCATCTCTATAAAAAGTACAAAAATTAGCATGCGCCTACAGTCCCAGCTACTTGGGAGGTTGAGGCAGGAGGCAGAGGTTGCAGTGAGCCAAGATGGCACCGCTGCACTCCAGCCTGGGCAACAGAGTGAGACTCCATCCCAGAAAAAAAAAGCAAAAAAAAAAAAAAAGAATGTCTTTTATATAACAAAAAACATGTTGGCTTTTCCCTACAAAGTAAAATATCTGTCAAGATATAATAACAGTATTTCATGAAAATATTGATTCTTTAACAATTAATAACTCCTAAGTATTGTTCTCAAGATATCTACATCAGACAATCACTCAAATATGATTTGGCCATCACTTGAAATATTTCAACTTCAATGACGGCCAAGATGAATATTAAAAGTTTTATTCTTCCAAAGTAACATCAGAAGGGACTGAGAATCCCATAATTCCATAATCGTCCATTTTTCATTTGTTCCTTCCTTTAACATTTATTTCTGGAAAGCACTGTGCTGGGGAATTTTTACCTGACAATCATTTTCTTAATCTACCTCCTACCTACCCCAAATTCACCACATAAAATTTTCTAATCATACTAACCTTAATCAAATCTACCAGCACTTTGAGGATGGCAGCTGCAAATAAACAGAAATGAAGACAAAACATGTTTCTTCATTCACATGTATTCTTTTTGCCCTTATTCTACTATCCCAGTGTCCCCTTTTCTTGCATACTCATTTTCTTCAGCTTTCTCCAGAAGTAGACTCTGCAGCCAGCCAGGCTCCCTCTTTATTCCAGACCTGGTTCCAGTTCCATGCTAGCTCAAGAATGTGGGCTGACCAAGGCCAGCCTTTGGGCTTTTTTAGTGTTTGGTGGCTCCTCAGCACACACTCTGTGCTGTCTGCTGCCCTGCTCATGCACAGCTGTGGACTCCGCACCCTCCATCCTCTCCTTAGTCAGTTCCTGCAATCCAATCCACCAACCCTAATGGAGTGTCTCACTCAGCTCTTGACCAAACAGCAATCAGCCAATTATAGTTTCCAGCAGTCTTGCTGTTTTGGGAGGGGGGGGGGCATTAATGGTTTCAGGGGCAAGGTAGAGGGAGAGAAAAAGAAAAAACTAGAGATAAAGGAGAGTAGATAAAGCAGCTTTCTTATCAATTTCCCTGGGCTGCACTCTCATCATTAATTAATCATTTGCATAACGAACTTAGCTGAAGTCAAGAGTATATTCAAACACCCAGAAAAAAAAAAATGAAGAACAGAGTTTTCCAAACTTAAAAATGAAAAAATGCTATTAGACTCTTCATTAAATGTTTTTTTCTAGAAACTAAAACAGAGAACAAACTGAAATCCCTTTGTCCCACCTCCTGGATTTTCCTCTCCTACAAGTACAGGAGAACCTGAGGGGGCACTCAGGAGCATGTTTAAAAGACAGTGTTGTAGGAAAAGTGGGCTAAGGGGCATTGCTTAGTAAATACCTATATTTAGGAGGCAGAAAAAAGAGAGATATAGGAAACTAGAGAGGTAGGATGAAAACCAGCAAACTATAACCACAATAACAAGGATAATTCCTGAAACACGGTTTTGTCCACATCACCTATGTCTTTACAATCTGAGATAGTTCCCAATTACCTCTTAAATCACATTAATGATCTAAATCATGAGTTTATGGCCCTCCATTTGGATTGTCCGTTCCACCTCATATTTTCCACCCTCAGCAAGCAATCCAGTCTGCTGTCATCACCTCCAACTTCATACATGCCATCTCTCCTCCACCAATATTCATCAAGAACCGTCCATTTCTCCGTCTACCTCCCTACCTTGTATATGCATCATGTGCCTGATAATTATGCTGCATTTCTTTCATTTGGATTTTTGTATCTGCCTAGGATGACTGCTTTTGTTGTTTGGAATCAGGTGTAAATAAGGCCAAGATCAATGATCTGATTCTTGTGTGGGTCAAAAGGACAGTCTCTATTTCCCAGATGTGAAAGTCACTACTTGTCCATCAGGACCCAGCCCAGGCATTGCCTTCTTGGGGAAGCTTCTCCCAAACTTCCCCTACCCAAGTCTGGAGAAGGTGCTGCTCTTTTTATGTACACCTAGAGTGCCTTACGAATACTGTTATCACAGCCCTTATCTCACTCAGTTTACAACCTATTTCTTTCAGCTAGACTGTAACCTCCTGGAGACCTGGGACTACGTGTTACGCATCTTTGTATCATGAGTACCTACCTCAGTGTCTGTGAAAAATTCCTGCTGAATAAATAAAGAACAATAGTTATCTCCAGTGGACTGAGTGGTAAGGTGTGGATGGGTAAGTGGAAAAAGAACACATCTAAAGGAAAAGCAACTAAAAAGACGATTCTACTGACAGGCTCAACAGCTTTACACAAATTGCAAAATATATACAAACATGTATTTATGTGTCTCTGGGAACTCCTCATGAATGGTAGACTGCTAATCCTTCTTTTTGAAACTATCCTCCCAAGTATACAGTAGGTGGTGGGCCCTTGATTCTGAGACATGGGAGGTACAGAAATACTGAAAGACACATTTTTATTACCATTTCCTAGGCTGCTGGGAAACCTGGGGCACGGTAAGGTGCTACAGAAAAACCTGAGGAAATGTGAGCAAGCACTGCGAATTGGTATTAACTTCACTGTGTTCTAGACACTAGAACTAAAACACAGTCCATTCTGGAAATGGGTAGTTGAGTGTCTTATACTAAACAAACGGCTGGCATTTGAAAAATGTGAAACGAATTATGTAGCAAACTACAGCAAATAAATATTTTCCTTATAAACTCATTTGGTGGTTATGAGAAAACAGTCACGCAGTTGATATAGCATTTCTCTCGGATGGCCTTAAAAAGGGAGTACCCAACTGACAGATACATCATTAAAGAAAACAAATTTTATGAATTTCTCCAAGGGAAAATAGCTATTGAGAATGCAGTCACTAAAGTAAAATGCAAGAAGTTTGTGTCACTCATTGCCCTGAATATTTGTTTTCTGTTTCATCACATGTTTAATAATTACAATAGTATTTTGCAGAGAGCAGGAATATTTATTGGGAAAATTCCCTGTGGTAACTTGAGTTACCATCTTGAGGACTCATCACAGGATGGGGACTATTTCCTGGGAAAAGGTCAAGTTTCTACCTATTTGAAAAACAGATTCCTAGCAAAGAATCTGCCCTAGGCCTCCAACCTCACCCTGGGGCGTAGGACTAAACAGGGAGGAATGACCATGTACCAGGAATTTTGCTTGCATCTCATCTAATCCTTACAGAAATCCAGGAAGGTAGGGAGAATCAGAAATACAAAGGGAGAGGGGTGTGTGAGAACATATTTTAGTATTAAAGAGGTTGGGTAACAGCCACATGCAGTGGCTCATGCCTGCAAATCCAGCACTTCGGGAGGCTGAGGCAGGCAGATCACTTGAAGCCAGGAGTTCACAACCAGTCTGGGTGATCTGGTGAAACCCCATCTCTTAAAAAACAAAAAACAAACAAACAAACAAAAAACTAGCGAGGCATGGTGGCGCATGCCTGTAGTCTAATATTGTGCCACTGCCCTTCAGCCAAGGTGACAGAGCAAGACTCTGTCTCAGAGGAAAAAAAGAGGGGGAGTCAGGTAAGGCCTCAGTGAAATTCAATTGCCTGTTTTTAGTTTTGTCCAGTGTTTACATTAATATCTTGGAGAGAAGATGCTCATATAATTTAAACATAAGGTTAAATGTAAAAGATATTCCATAGTTTCAGAATTAAAGCAATATTGAAACAGACCTACACACATATGAACAACTAGACAAAAGCGTCAAGGCAATTCAACTGAGGAAAATAAAGTCTTTTCAAAGATTATTTCGGAACAACAAGGAGCCCTAGGTTATAGAGGGAGATGAATCTTGATCCCCTACCTCACACCATATACAAAAATTAATTTAAGATGAATCCCAGACTCAAATATAAAAGCTAAAACTGTAAGTTTTATAGGGGAAAACAATAAATTATCTTAGTGATGTGTAGGGAGGAAAAAAAAGCCTAAATTAACCATAAGCTGACAAATTTGACTATATCAAAATTGAAAAATTAGGTTAAACAACAAAAGACATGTGAGGAAAATAAAAATGTAAACCACAGATTAGGGGGAAAATAACAAAGGACTCAAATCTAGAATTAAAATGACTCCTACTAACCAACAAGCAATTTGGTTTAAAAACAGGCAAAAGCTCTTTCCCATCTTGCCAGATAGCGGTGAAAAAGTTGAGAAGCTGGATACTAAAGAGAAGAAACCCAAAGCCAAGAAGGCTGATGCTGGTAGTAAGGTGAAAAGGGGTAACTTCAAGGCTAAAAGCCCCAAGAAGGAGAAGTCCCACTGTGGCCAAAATCCTATTAGAGGAATTAGCAGATATTAGAGGCAGATATTATTAGAGGAATTGGCAGATATTCCCCATCTGCTATGTATTCCAGAAGTGCCATGTACAAGAGGAAGTACTCATCCACTAAATGTAAGGTTGAAAAGAAAAAGAAGGAGACAGTTCTTGCAACTGTTACAAAACCAGTTGGTTGTGAGAAGAATGGTGGTAACCTGGGTGGTTAAACTTCGCAAAATGCCTAGATATTATCCTCACTAAAGTTGTGCCTCAAAACCTGCTGAGCCACAGCAAAAACCCTTCAATCACCACGTGAGAAACTGTGAGCCAGCATCACCCCAGGAACCATTCTGATCATCCTCACTGGGTGCCACAGAGGCAAGAGGATGGTTTTCCTGGAGCAGCTGACTACTGGCTGGTTACTTGTGACTAGACCTCTGGTCCTCAATTGAGTTTCTCTAGAAGAACATACCAGAAATTTGTCATTGCCACCTCAACCAAAATTGATATCAGTAATGTAAAAATCCCAAAACATCTTACTGATGCTTACTTCAAGAAGAGGCAGCTGCAGAAGCCCAGATACCAAGAAGGTGAGATCTTTGACATGCAAAAAGAGAAATGAGCAGTGCAAGGTTGATCAGAAAGCTGTGGACTCATAAATCTTAACAAAAATCAAAGCCATTCCTCAGCTCCAGGGCTACCTGTAATCTGTGTTTGCCCTGACAAACAAAATTTATCCTCACAAAGTGGTGCTCTACATTTCTTAAGAACCTAATTAAGTAACTGATAACATTAAAAAATAAAAACAGGCAAAAGATGTGAATACACATCTTGAAAAGATGTTTATATAGCCATGGAAGGTTACTCAATACCATCAGGCAACTGCAAAATAAAACCACAATGATATATTATAATGCATTCATTAGAATGATTAAAATTTAAAGACTGACAACAGAAAATTTTCTTAAAAATGTGGAGCAACTAGAATTTACATAGATTGCTAGTGGGGGGTCTAATACTGTTTGAAAAATTCTTATAAAGTTATATGTACATTTACTCTTCAATCTACCCCTCTTAGGTTTTAACCCAAGATAAATGAAAATATATATCCACACCCAGATTTGCACAAAAATGCTCATCACAGCACTATTTATAATACCAAAAACTGAAAATAATCCAAATGTCCATCAACAGGGGAATAAATGGAATCCTATTTAACTATTTCAAAAAATGAATTAATGACACATGTGAAAAAAATAAGAATACTATATAATTAAATTTATAAAATATTCAAAAATAGGTGAAACAAATCTATTTTGGTAGAAATCACAGTAGTTGCCCATAGGAGATGGGCAAATGAGTGAAGAGGTGTGAGGGAAATTTCTGAGACTATTAATATATTCCATATCTTGACTGAGGTGTTAGTTATCCTGGTGTACAAAGGTATCAAAACCTATTAGAGCGCATACTTAAGAACTGTAATTCACACATACCAATTTTGCCTCAATACCAAAGGATATTAAGGTAACATTAGGAGGCCAATGGTAGGATATCTTGAGGCTAGAAGTTCGAGACTGGCCTAGACAAAATAGTGAGTCCCAGTCTCTAAATAAAATTAAAAATAAATTAGCTGGGCATGGTGGGACAGGCCTATAGTCCCAGCTACTCAGGAGGCTAAAGTGGAAGGATCACTTGAGCCCAGGAACTCCAGGTTGCAATGAGCTATGATTGTGCAACTGCACTCCAGCCTGGAGTGAGACCTTACCTCTGAAAACAAAAACAAAAGCAAAAGTATCTCAATGAATAACAATCCACACTGGCATTCAAGAGAATGGCAAAATGAGAAAAACAAGAAATCTGAAGTTCAGAGGTATGGAGATTAATGCACATAAAGATGTCTACTTTTCCAAAAGGAAATCACAGAACAGAAATGATTGTACATAATGTACTGTCACTGCTAGAATCTGACCCCTATATTAGCACCAGTCAGTCTCTCACTAGATGTGCAGGATACATTCTGAATTCCATAAACAAAAGGGACAGAATTGTGGCATATTCAGTAGAGAGAGATAAAGATGATAAAAGTGTTGGAAAATATTTACAGAAAAGCTGTAGAAACTGAGATGTATTAGTACAGCAGTGTTATTCTAGAATAAGTCTTCAAATACCAAGCAAAGGTCTTACACAAAGAGAGTAAGTCTGACTGGAATTTGCTGAAGAAAAAAATACAGGCTTAAACTCATGCATGCATTATTTAAGGTGAATAAAGGAATTTCCTGACAGAGAGGGTTGTTAAATATTGCAATGGATTATGATATCTCTTTCACTGGAGACTTTAAAAAAAACGAACAGTCTCACACATTTGGTTCTGCCCAAAGGCAATGGGACAGACTATGACTGATGATCTCTAGTAATCTATGATTTCTTTGGCAATCAAATCATTTGAGAGAAAAAGTTTATTCTTGATGATTTTGTTCTTTGTTTCTTAGGAGTGGAATCTCAAGAATAATGATAGTGATGAGGTATGAGAGAGTGAGCAAAGAGGAGACATTTGGAAAGAAAATGAAACGAGAATATGAATTCGCCTACAGAATCAAATCAACCCAGCTTCAATACTCCAAAGTCTGCCACGACCTTCTACAATGTCATTAGGAAAAGTAGAAACAAGCTCAGCCATGGTCAGACAAACCAAGCTGCCTTTTATCTCCTTATTTTTGCTGTCAAAAAAGTAATACATAATATTTGTGTATTACTGTTACTATTTGTCAAAGGAGCATCCTTCTAGTCAATTAAATGTGAAGTTTGCATAGTAAGGATTAAATAATTACTTCAGGAAAATATCTTCTTACTTTGAAATAAACTTATTACAAGGATATAAAACCAATCCTGTGAACCCTATAGGGTAGGCTCAAAGTCTTTAAAACATAATTAAGTCTTTTCATTAAAAAAATAACAACAGACCGGGCACAGCAGCTCACACCTGTAATCCCAGCACTTTGGGAGGCTGAGGCGGCCAGATCATATGAGGTCAGGAGTTCAAGACCAGCCTGGCCAGGGAGAAACCCTATCTCTACTAAAAATACAAAAATTAGCCAGGTGTGGTGGTGCATACCTGTAGTCCCAGCTACTTGGGAGGCTGAGGCAGGACAATCATTTGAACCCAGAAGGCGGAGGTTGCAGTGAGCTGAGACTGCACCACTGCACTCCAGCCTGGGCAACACAGCAAGATTCTGATAAAAAATAAAAATAAAAAATAAAAAATAAAAACTCAGACATCTATGGAAAACTGGTTTTATTTAAAGGTGAGAGAAGGAAGGAAGATCTTTGAACCACTTAAAAATTTTTTATTTAATCAAAATTTACTCTTATTTTTGACTTTTTCTTTTGAGACAGGGTCAACCAGGCCGGAATGCAGTGGTGTGATCAGGGCTCACTGAAGCCTTGACCCGTCCTGGGTTCAAGCAATCCTCCGGTCTTAGCCTCCTGAGTAGCTAGGTCCTTTGGAAATGACGCTTTAAAAATACTTTGTAAATATTCTGTGGTACTAAAATAAGTGTTACTAGAAGATCCTAATTGCCTTTATGCTCTAATTTCTCCATTATTCGACTGCAAGAAATGCTACTGGAAAAAGTCATATCCATTTGCAATGAACAATTTTACCAACAGATAATGGGCAGTTTTATTGAGGCTTCCTTAAAAAAAAAAAAAAAAGTCTTCCAATTCAAGTATATTGATCACCAAAAATAAGAAATGAGAACAACTTAAAGGGAAATGGTTTACTAAGTCAGTCGCAGCAAGTCCAAATCCAAATGTTATTTTGTTCTAAATAATTAAATAGAATATATAGAATATAAATTACAGGTGTTTTCAACCAAAATAAACCATTTATATTAAAATGATACATTATTTTTTTCTGTTTCTAGGTGATTAAATATATAGCAAAGAAAATCAAGCAAGAGCCCATGTGTGCATCTGAGACTACTTTTGTTAAGCATTTCATGTATACTGCATAAGAAGGTTAACAGGGCATGCTAGCTGTATTCCTACTAATGACAATTTTAAGATGAGAAAATTAATAATCAGAATACTTTTGGTCATGGCAACAGATTAAATTACTATTGTTAAACATCTTGCCAATATATTAAAATGTATGCTTTTTGAAAATTGTTTAACTAAATGTTTTTTAGGCAAAGCAACTAATTTTACATGTTCACCAGGCTATGAGCTACATGAGGGCAGGGCTGGAGCTCATTCATCTTCAAATCCTGAGGGCTCAACACACAGCACAGAATCAGCTCATTAGAAGACTACTTTTCTGCTACTTCTTCCTTCGTTCCATCCTATATAGATCTGCCAGATTCATCTTTCTGAAATACAACTTTCATCATCAGATCATCTGTCTGATCTAATCTGTCTGATCTGTCTGAAATACAACTTTCATCATCAGAGCATGTGTCTGATCTGATGACAAAAGTTTCATCAGAAACTTTTCTTATTCCTTCTCCCTCAAACGCAATTTGAATCCTTTTCTTTGGCACTTAAGATCCCCATACTATGACCTCAAACTATTTTCTTAAATGCCTCACACTCTTCTCTCATAAATATCCAATATTCTAACCAAACTGATGCCCTATGCTTCCCCTGATGTGGTCTATCTTTTCCTACCTCTGGGACTTTTCTCTGCCACTTTCTCTACTCAAAGAGCCCTCTTCCCCAGACCCCACACCCACTTGCCAGAAGTTCAGCCACTCTTCAAGATACATTTATAATATACATCTTCCAGTCCCTTCCTTATTCCCTAATACAGATGTATACCCTCTCTGTAAAGCCCAGAAGGATTTATTTGTAATTCCCTGGTGGTTTCATTGTACCTTTTATTATGTATAAGTAGTTACTATCAATAAATCTGACCAAACTGTAAACCCTTTGAGGGCAGGAATGGTCTGTTCTGCCTTCTTGAATCACCCGAAGTCTAGTACTGACCCTTATATAGATCTAGCAAGCATATTTACTGAAATGAATTAGGTCAATCCCTCCCTCTAGGCATTTCTCCTTCCCACCCCCTAGACAATCCTGAGACAGAGGAGGAAGTTTCTCCACTCCTGTCTTACACCCTCTGTTCGAGTTGTCAGTCTGTGAACTTTAAGGAATTCTCTTAGGAAATCAGTAGAGTGGCCTGTATGGTACCTGCCTATAGACACCAACCAAGCAGAAGGTCAGGGCACTGACATGGATGTCTGTATTTACTGTCATTTTACATGGGACAGGCAAGAAAATCAAAGGAAGAAACTAAATCAAATATTTTGCAGTAGCGAGCTAAACACATGCATTTCATTGTCTGAGTGCCCTCTCTCCTAATAAAGTTTGCTTTTGTATTTTAAATAAAACCATACCAGTTCTAGAAGATAGAGAAAACATCTATTAGCATACCAGAAACTTCTAGAAGAATGAAAACAGGTGGAACCAGAAAAATTCTATGGCTGGCTTGAAAAGTATATAAGACGGGGTTAAAGACTAAGGTGGTGACCTACCTCACAAGTCAAGTATTATCCCAATACATAGGGGAAAAGAAGAGCTGAAAAATGACACAAGGGTTCAGAGATACGGAAAACAGCTCTAAAAAGATCTAATATTTATCTAAAGTGAGTGTTACAAAAATACAGAGGAGAACTGTAAAAGAAATACAGTAATTGAAGAAAATTTTCCTGAACTAAAAACACTTGTCTTTAAACTTATTTTTAGCCTAAAGCTACTTCCTCATATTTAAGTTTGACCTAAAGGTTTCTCCATACATAGTGAACTGTAACCTAACCAGATATGCAAACAAACTGTAACCTACTCTCGTAGGAATCAGAATTCTGGCCAATCGCAGGTGGCCAACTGTTCAAACTGGGTTCATATGAGGCAAACACCAAGGTGTAACCAATCAGGTTGTTTCTGTACCTCACTTCTGTTTTCTGGGAATGGGAGAGGATTTCTGTCCATGAATCCTTTGTGACCACAGCAGCACCAGAGTTGCTCTGAACCTACTATGGTTGGGGGAACTGAATTGTTCTTCGCTCAATTAAACTCTGTTGAGTTTAATTTGTTTCTCTTTTAATATACCCAAGATCTCAGAACAGTCTCATTAAGTGCTAAGCAGATTAATGAGGGGGAAAGAGACCGTATTCAGGCACATCTCATTACAACTCAAAACTCTAAAGATAAGTGAAAAATTCTAAAAGATTTAGGTCAGAGGAGTTTACCTGGTACTGCAATGTAAGTAGAACCTGACTTATTGATAGTAATATAGGAGAAAAGTATACAAGAGAAAAAAGGCTTTAAATTTCTAAGGGAGCATGATTTAGAAGAACTCAGCCAGCTAAACTGTTAAATATGTGTCTGAACAAAATACTGATTATTTTCAAACACCCCAAATCTCAGAAACTTTATTACCTGTGCCTTTCAAGTGAAAAATATAACAATTATGCAAGGAAGTATCTCCCAGCCTACAATATTCCCCTCACAAAAAACCACAGAAGACTCCTAGAGGGATGAAATGTGATACAAGAAACATGGATGGCTCAATATGATCCAGAAGAGATGAAGAAAATGAAATTTTATTTAAAAAGATCCACTGGATCTAGAGGTGGGGCAGGGTATGGTGAAAAGGTTACATCTGCTTCTTCTCCATCCACACTGCAGTGAATCATGTTTATATAATCATAACACTGCAAATGCTATTTATATGGGACTTGGGGAATTAATTACAGCTACAGAATAGAATGTTATAAACTCTGACAATATCAAAATAACAATACACTGAACTAAAACCAAGAGTTAGGCTTAAAGGAAGGTGGGAGGTAGAAGTACTCTAAATTTTACCACTCTGAAATTGATACTGTGTAGAGCAAGAGCTGAAAACATCTTATTGAAAGTTTGGGTCACCCCACGAGGTAAAAAACCATGACCAGCTTAGTTGCTTGCTGAAGGCAAAGGGAACACAGAATGAGTAGAAGAAGGCACTTATCAACACCGGCTAAACCCATGTGTCCAGTTACAGAAAGGAGGACTGTAACTGTCATGAGTAATTCCTCCTTATTTTAAGAATATGCCTACACATGTATACAGCTGTACTCAGAAAACATCTTCGTTTTACTTCCTTTCTTTTTCCTTTATCATGTAACATAAGATTTATTAACTTCAGGCTGGGCATGATGGCTCATGTCTGTAATTCCAGCACTTTGGGAGGCTGAGGTGGGCGGATCACGAGGTCAGGAGATCGGGACCATCCTGGCTAACATAGGTGAAACCCCGTCTCTACTAAAAATACAAAAAAAATTAGTTGGGCATAGTGGCGGGCGCCTGTAGTCCCAGCTACCCAGGGAGGCTGAGGCAGGAGAATGGCATGAACCCCGGAGGTGGAGCTTGCAGTGAGCCCAGACAGAGCCACTGCACTCCAGCCTGGGCGACAGAGCGAGACTCCGTCTCAAAAAAGAAAAAGTTGCTAATTTCATGTAATAGCATTTAGGTTAAGGATTAGGGCATTTTTGGTTGTACAAAGTATAGTTGTATCATCTTAGGTGTAATTATGTCCTTAATGTCTTTATTTGGAGATTAAGTATGATTTAAGGAGATGTGTATGGGGCCAAGTTGACAAGGGGTGAACTATTATGCTTAATACTAAGGGGTCAACTTGATTGGATTGAGGGATGCCTAGATGGCTGCTAAGGTATTGTTGGTGGGGGTGAGGGTGTTGCCAGAAGAGACTGAAATTTGAGTTGGTGGGCTGGGAGAGAAAGACCCACCAACTGGCTGCCAGCATGGCTAGAACAAAACAAGCGAAGAAGGTGGGATGTAATGGTAACCAGTACAACTGAAGAATGGAAAACAGTAATAGCACTTACCCCTGGAAAGCAGGACTAGGGTAGGAGAGAAGAGAGGGACACTCTTGCTCTCTATTTTAGAATCTTCTGTGAGGTTATGTATTTTTTTTTATCATGAACAGGTATTACTCTAAAACTAAAATGTGTAAGAAAAAGGAATAGAGTGTGTAAAAGTCTAATACACTTGCTATAAATAGAGTATCTTGTTTACTAAATAATTAAGGCATACAAAGAGGAGTAATAATATCAAAGATAATCCATTGTACCCACAAACTGACTTGAGAAATAAAGCATTATAAATACAATTGAAGCCTTCTGTATTTTTCTTCAGCAACCACATAGTAGATCAACTTTTAAAAGAAAAGAAGAAAAGCTAGGTGGACCCTTACTATTGTCCCTGCTCATCCACCTAGTCCCACTCCCACTTGCTCCTAACCATTCCTGGTTAAGATATTCAGCTGCACCAAATAACAGACTTGTGCACCTGAACGAAATATAAATGCGACATTAGTAAAACTCCCACTGTGCCCCCTTGTTATTCAGACTGTATGTCTTATAATAAATACAAGTTTGCTGTGCTAAGTTTCTTCTGGGATTAAAAAAAAAAAGTAAAAAAAGAACACAGTAAGTCCAATGATTGAGGAAATGAAAAACAAAACATAAATTGTCACTACAATCATGCTCCCTGCTTCTGCAAGACCTTGTGATTCAGTTAGTATGATTTCACCTTAAGGGTTTGCATCTGAGGAGCTGGTGATCCTGAGGCGCTGTAGATCCTGGGGTCTGGAGGGTTACGCATGTTAGCTCTGGATAAAACAATAAAAGCCTAAATACCTTCCCTTAATTCAAGAGGGGTTAGTTTATTGAGCTTGTGAAATACGTGGAAACCACTATCTAACTATTTACAAGCTAGCTTTTTTTTTTTTTTTTTTTCAAATAAGCTACTTTTAAAGAGGAGGGGTAGCAAGTTGACCATGTACGAATTCTTAGAACCTTGGTTATGAAAACTTCATTAATCAGAGACAAGATTTTTAAATGTTTAAAAGAATATGGCTATGACCCTCTTTCTCACCAAGTCTTTTAGAAAAATAAGATCACCCTACCCACACACCACCACTACCAAATACCTGATTTTAAGGATATGGCTAATGCTAGTTCTTCCATTTTAATTTCCTAAGTCATATACATATGGTGACTGAATTCATACCTGAAGCAGCCCCATCCTGATAACACAATAAAAACTAGTGCTTTTCTTGAGACAGGGTCTCGCTCTGTCACCCAGACTAGAGTGCAGTGGCGCAATCACGGCTCACTGCAGCCCTGACCTCGGGGTTGAAGCGATTCTCTCTCTTCAGCCCCTCGAAAGCTGTGACTACAGGCATGTACCAGCACACCTGGCTAATTTTTGTATGTTTTGTAGGGGTAGGGTCTCTCTATGTTGCCTATTCTTAAGATTCAAATTCTTAAGACTCAAGCAATCCTCTCACCTCAGCCTCCCAAAGTGCAGGGATTATTGGCGTGAGCCAGCGTGCCAGGCCAAAACAGGTGCTTTTCAAGCTTTAATGAGGGCACGAATCACCTGGAGTTCCTGTTAAACGTATACATAGTCCAATTCAGTACCCCTGGGTGGGGCAAAAGGGACTGCATTTCTAACAGCCTCAGGTGATACTGATGCTGTCCAGGGAGCCACACTTTGAGCAAAAGGGGAATCCAGTATCAATCTCCTTCCCAATCTCCTTTGGGTGTTTTTCTTTCTCAATTGCTCCATCTTCTGACATTTGCTCTTTTCTAACTATATTTACTTCCAAGATGATCTCATCTGTTTCCTTCTTTTAAAACCATTTGTACAAGCCATTTTCAACCCTGGCTGCATATTAGGATCAACTAGGGAGTCATTTTTTCTTCTTCTTTTAAAGTTTTCTAAAGTCCCACCCCAAACCAATTAAATAAAAATCTCTGGGGCTGGGTCAGAAGCATACGAACTTTTAAAAGCACCTTAGTGACTCTCATATAAAGCGCTAAGAACTGTGGATCTACACAATGATGTCTCCCAGATCTAACCTCAGCTATAACCTCTCCCCTGCACACCAAGGGCCTACTTCACATCTCCTGTTGAATGTCTAATAGGCGTCTACAAATCAACGTGTCCAAAACAGACCTCTTGGTTTCCACCTGCCCCATCAAAACCTGATCCTCTACCAGTTTTCCCCAATCTTGGTAAATAGCCCACTGTTCACCTCATTGCCTGGGCCAAAAGACTGGGCCTCCCGGTGATGCCTCCATTCCCATTCTTTCACATCGCACATCCAGTTAATGCATCAGCAAGCCTGCCAGCTTTGACTTCAGAACAACTCCCCATCAGTCCACTTCTAACAACTTCTACTGCTACCAGCCCAAACCAAGTCAACACCATCTGTATTGCCACTATTGACACCCTAGCACCTATTATCCACAGTCTTGCCTGTTAACCTCCCAACGGCTTTCCCTCCCACTGGAAATACAAACTCCTTCCTGTGGCTCCCAAGGCTTTCTCTCATCTGGCCCCAGCTAACCTCTCTGGCTCCCTCTCCAATTCTTCTCCCATCCCTACCTCCTACTCCTGCTACACCGGCCTTGTTGTTGCTTCTTGACCACTCCAGGCTCTTCCCTGCCTCAGGATCCTTCTCTTACTTTTCCTTCTGCTTACAATATTCTTTATAGGCTTATTCCTAATCATCATTCAGGTCTCTGCTCTAACGTCATCTCAGAAGGCTTCCCTGATTATCCCACAATAGCCTCAACCCAACCGGCACCCAACTTCCTCACCCTGAACTTTCTACCCTGCTCGTTTTCTTCATGACATTTATCACTACCTGAAGTTATACTAGGCACTGACCTACCCAAAACCACTAGGCCATAAGCTCTAAAAAAACTGTTTGTCTTGTTCAACAGAGAATCACAGGCCTATATCCATACCTGGGGCAAGTTGTACGCACTTACGCATTTTTGGACTGAGTATGTATATCTTCCCTCTCCCCCCACCCCCCAATTCATATATTGAAACCCTAACCAGTGTGAGAGTATTTGGAGGTGGGGCCTTTGGGAAGTAATTAGGTTTGGATACTATGAGAGTGGAACCACGGGGAATGAGGTCATGGGGGTGGAGGCCCCATGATGGGATTGCTGCCTTTCTAATAAAAGACATACGAGAGATTCCTTTCTCTTCTTCTCTGTCCACATGCACACACCAAGGAAAGGCCCTGGAGCACATAGTAAGAAGGTGGCAAGCCAGGATGAGAAATTTCACCAAGAACAGATTCTGTCAGCTCCCTGAGCTTGGACTTTCCACCCTCTAGAACTGTGAGAAATAAATCTCTGTTGTTTATACTCCCCTGACTGGTATTTTGTCTTAGCAGCCCAAGATCCCTAAGACATTGGTGAAAGGAATGAACAAGTCAATGGGGAGTAGCCTGGATGGATCTGTCACGTGACCCCCAAGCTCTGGAACTGTCCATCCTTTCGAATATCTAGCATTTCATCAATAATTTGAATGATGGTACATTAATTTGCCAGTGACACAAACCTGTAAGGCATGCTAACTACCTTACATGTTCAACAACAGAAATATGAAGGTTTTGAAGGTTTTGTTTTTTTTGAGACAGAGTCTCACTCTGTCACCCAGGTTGGAATGCACTGGCCTAATCTCAGTTCACTGCAACCTCAGTTTCCTGGGTTCAAGCGATTCTCCTGCCTCAGCCTCCCGAGTAGCTGAGATTACAGGCATGCACCACCACGCCTGGATAATTTTTCATATTTTTAGTAGAGACAGGGTTTTACCATGTTGGCTAGGCTGGTCTCGAACTCCCTGCCTCATGCAATCCACCCGCCTCAGCCTCCCAAAGTGCTGGGATACAGGCATGAGCCACTGCACCCAGCCAGTTTATACAGTTCCTTGATTAAAACCACTTGTGCTGGGCATGGTAGCTAGGATTAAAGGTGCATGTCACCGTGCCTGGTTAATTTCTGTTGTTGTTCTCGAGACAGGGTTTCGCTATGTCGCCCGGGCTGGTCTTGAACTCCTGGCCTCCAGTGATCCTCCCACCATGGCATTCTTTAGGAGGCTGGGATTTTGGTGCTGGGATTACAGACGTGAGCCACTTCCCCCAGCCTACAACTCTTCAAAGCACTGTTGGTTACTTATATTTGATGGATAATAAGCCATCTTTAAGTATAGCACTTGTATGTAATTCAATTATTACAAAGCAAATAAGGGATGGTATGGCATCCTGTGTCAACCCTGCACACACAGCTGCCTGGTAAACAGAAGAATACCTGTCATGATGGTTTTGCTTATCATTTTGTCCTTCAATTTCAAATTTTTTCAGAAAACATAGATCATTTTTCTAAAGATTTCCTCAGCTTGTACACTAGAGAATCTTTATAATCACCCACTTGTACCAAAGGGGACATTTTTCATTCTCTAATTAAGTAAGAAGACAAATAAGCAAAGGCCAATACTTGCAAGAACAGAAACAAAGAGCTATTATAAAAGTAAGCACTGAAATTATCCCCACACTGATTTTAATGAGTACACAAATTTGTAAATGCAATACAAATATATTAAATAAACATGAAAGAACATTTGTAATCAATTCTCTATGTCCATATCACTGAAAGAATTAGTCTAATAGAACTATGTTATATGTTTGTTTTACAATTAGGCACATTCCAACGATGTGTTAACTGTCTGATCTACTATTTTTAAATAAACCATTCAAATGTTTTTAAATATCTTAATGCTTTCAAGTTGCTTGCATATATGTAAACAAGTTTCCATAAAGTTTAGAGGTTAAAAGATAGAGGAAAGATCTTATATGTAGTTAAAAGATATAGTTCCCTGTATATTTGAATGAAAACCTTACATATGTGTATGTATAATAATGTGTGTATATATATATGCTCACATTATACATACATATATACATGCACCTCACATACGTGATAGTTAAAGGCCTTGGTTCTCTCAGGCAAGATCCTTGAGAGTAAAAAAGAACTTTGGTCGGGCATGGTGGCTCATACCTTTGGAAGGCTGAGGTGAGTGGATCGCTTGGGGTCAGGAGTTCGAGACCTGCCTGGCCAACATGGTGAAACCCTGTCTCTAATAAAAATTAAAAAATTAGCCAGGCATGATGGTGGGCACCTGTAATCCCAACTACTCGGGAGACTGAGGCAGAAGAATCACTTGAAGCCAGGAGGCAGAGTTTGCAGTGAGCCGAGATTGCGCCAGTGCACTCCAGCCTGGGCGACAGAGTGAGACTCCATCTCAAAAAAGTAAACAAATAGACAAAAAAATACACTTTAAAAAAAATAAGCAACTATGCTTATTAAAAAAAATAAGCATTATTATATTTTGAGGCACAGAACCACAGGGATTTGGGGCTAAAAAACCTTAAGAATTATTTAGCCCAACTTCCTCACATCAGGACGAGGAAGTACATTCAGTGCCCAAAGTTACACAGCTGGTTAGCAGCAAAGCCAAGACTTGGGCTCAGACCTGGGTGACAGGGCTCTGGAACACAGGTACTTTGGTCCTGACATACTGTGGGGGCAAGAGGAGTCTGAAGGTGAAGAGAATGCAAATGCACTGTCCCAAAACAGGTTAGATGAGGTATAAACTGGGATCTGAGGTGCCAAAATTTATGGGATTTAGGCCTTTCTCTCCTGAATGTCTGGGAAAACCAGTCCAATCGGGCCTAGACTATATGTGCAATAAATTTGTGTTTCTTTGCTATTCCCTAATGTCTTAGTCTTTTCCCATTCTTAGATGCACAATCCATCAGATCCAGAGCAACACAAACCGCTCTCCCCCAAGATGGGTTGTACTCTTGAAAATTACTTTGTAGTATGGAAGAGTTTTAGGTAATATCAACTTACTGATTTTTCATTGATAGCTTAACACATACGTAAAACTCCTGCCAAATGCTGGAAGTCCAGGGAAAAATACATTGCATAGCAGACCCTACCCATGTGTGCTAGGCAGAATAATGGCCCCCAAAGTAGACCACACCCCAATCTCTGGACCCCATGAATCTGTTACCTTACATGGCAAAAGGGATTTTGCAGATGGAAAGATTATCCTGGCTTATCCAGGTGGGCTTACTGTAGTCACAAGGGCCATTAAATCAGGGAACTTTCCCAGATGGGTTGAGAGTCAGAAGGCAACGTGACTAACGAAGAATAGTCACAGAATGCAACTTTGCTGGCTTTGAAGACAAAAGAAGAAGACCACAAGCCAAAGAATATTTCTTCTAGATAAAAATGTAAGTAAGGAAACATTTTGTCCTTAGAGTCACCAAAAAGTAACACAGCCCTGCTTACACCTTGATTTTGGCCCAGTGAGACCTGTGTCAGACTTCTGACCTACAAAAGTGTAAGTTCATAAAATTATTGTGTAGTTTTAAGCCATTGAATTTGTTGTAATCTGTTACAGCAGCAAGAGAAAACTAATACAACCATATGAACCAATATCCAAAATTCTCATCTTGGCCAGTCTGAGGTCCAATACCAGACACAGTAACCAATACCAACAACAGACATAGCCTCATAACATACCTCTCTGAAGAATTTCCCACTCCCTTCAGGTTATACGAGGATAACTTCAGTAGAACGGTGCACAGCTTGAAACAGAAAAGAAGGCTCCTGAGAGCCCCATAGAGAGACAACACTGCACAAACTTTGAGTAAGTTCAATTTCACTGTTTATGTTAGCTCATTCTTTGAACTACATTTGCTTCCAAGTGAAACAAAATTTACTTTGAATAAATTTCGCAGTGTTCTACTTGAAACAGCTGGTTGGACTTTTCAAAAAGCATCTTGTCAGAATTATGTATTTTCTTCCCTAAGACATATTCCACCCACTAAGTCGTACCAGAAGCCTTGGTAATCATGGTGGACGGTGTGAACGCAAATCCCTTAGATTTCCATTCTGCAACAAGCTCTCTTGGAGGAAGGTGTGAATATATCAAACATGTTAGATGTAATGCTAAAGAAACCTGCATAAACTTTGGCCACATCATGGGGACGTCAGCAGAAACAAAAGAAGAAACTTGTAGTTCCAGTGCTGAACAGCCAAAGCCAGACCATCTGCATGACGGCAAAGGCTAAAGAAACAAATGCAGCAAAATGCAACCCAGGCTTTAACTGATTCTTTCCTTTCCAATTTCTAATACAGTGTGTCTCAACTTGAAAAGGGATTACCCACGATGAATAAAGAGGTATAGAAAAGAAAAAGAAGAGTTAAACTGAAAACCTGTACAGAAAAATGCACCCAAACCGGAGAGTCTGAGGGCTCGTGTTCCAAGTCCCGCTTGTATAAATACTGATCCTCCACCTCATTGAATTGTTGACATTACATAATTAGCCAGTTACAATAATAACACTACATCTTAACACACTGCCACAACCAGAGGAATTTTAACTACTCTAGTGAATTGCCCGTCACCAGCTACATCTGTGCTGGTCTTCAAAGCAAAAGTGGGGAAAGAAAAGAGATGGCCGTTTAGTATGCAGACTAACGCAGAGTAAACAAGGGGAGTCTGGCCTATCCAGCATTTGGGTTCTTGGGGTTCCCCCACCCACTTATTTTTTGTTTTTATTTAATTGGTTTGGCCTTTGGTTGTTGCCTACTTAAGTAAATAATATTCAGTAAAAGCACTTCATAGACACTGTGAAATCATGAAAAAATATTATATCAGATTACTGTGTATTGAAACAAACTCACTTTTATTCTTCAACTTCATAAACTTCAATATAAACAACAAAAAAAGTAAACCCACCACTTTTAGACACTTATTCTTTAGCCTTTTTAACTCTAACATAAACAAATAAGAAAATACTTTTAAAAATATCCTTAGAAATCTTGAGCACCTATTAGCATTCTCAGCACTAGCCAGACAAAGGGTTTGAAGGGTTTTACCTGTCAGCAACCCTTTCTTTTCTCTTTATTCACACATTTGCTCTAGGGACCAGAAGATGCTGTATTCTTTTCTTAGTAAAATAAATGAAATCTGAAATGTAGCCTAACCCAGACACAGAAAAATAACGTACAAAATTCTGAATGTTCTTAGACATACTATACAGTGAGCTGTGCTGAAAATAATAGCCTTTCTGTGTAATTTATCCTGTTTTTTTCCTCTTTTATTTGGTACCTTAGCTTCTCATTCCTCCCTATCTGATGTCTCATACAAAATTCTTTTAGCCAACACTGCCCATCTCAGCTCACTGCAACCTCCGCCTCCCAGGTTCAAGTGATTCTCCTGCTTCAGTCTCCTGACTAGCTGGGACTACAGGCTCGTGCCACCATACCCGGCTAATTTTTGTATTTTTAGTAGAGACGGGGTTTCACCATGTTGGCCAGGATGGTCTCGATCTCCTGACCTCATGATCCACCTGCCTTGGCCTCCCAAAGTGCTACGATTACAGGCATAAGCCACTGCGCCAGCCCTGGGAAAGCCTTTTAAGTCCTCATTCCTGAAGGTTAATAAAATCTTTCAGGTCCCAAAAATCTGAGGCATCATGATGATATTTGAGTGTGTAAAAATCCTCCCAACACTCCTCCATCTACTTTATGTGGATAATTAATACATTCATGTCAATTTAACTCCTTATCTTGCCCAATTTTTAAAGTCCATTATCTTCTTTACTCCTTTGGAACTCAGATTCTAAGATTATGATGCCAGAGAAGAGTGGATACTGGCTTGACAGAAATGTTCTGTTATTTATGTGCCCACCACTATCTAAATCCCCTTATCTTGCTTTATTTCTCTTCATAGTCCTTGCAGTCTATCACATATCCATCTATCATATCATATTCTATTAGACACCTCTTTGAGTTGTTATCTGTCTCTCTCACCGAGATGAAGAGAGGAACCATATTTGTTTTACCTGCTGCTGTATCTTCAGTGCCTGAAGCTATGCTCAGCACATAGTAGGAACTCAATTTTTGTTGCAGAAATAAATGGAGATTTTGTGACTTAAGTGGAAAAACGGAATAGAATATTTGAAATGGGGACTATTCCAGAAAATCCAAATATGCGGTTGCCATACTTAGACCACACATCCTTGATTCAATGCAATCAAATTAATAATTTTAAAGTTATTTGTGTCTTATAAATGAAAAGACAATACATTACTGCAACTGATTTGCTAAAAATAGCTGACTTTTATATGCAAATCAGGTAAAACACACTGACAAAGGGTGACCCGAAAATCACTGAGCAGTTGCTTGTGTATGATGACAGAGTGTAATACAATCCATGTGTTTCAGCACATATATAATTAAGAATGCCAATATATTCTTTCTTTTCAAAGCATTCTTAATTTCTTAATTGTCTAGAAAATTTAAAACTTCTTACAAATATTATGGTGAAAGTTTGAGGGTACAGAAACAAAGGTAACATAAACTCACCTCACCTCTACAGACTAAAGTAAAAGAGACATTTTATTAGTCTCTATCACAGACTAATTTGGGGATTTCAGATCCAACCTTGCTCTAATATGACTTATAAAAGGCTTACAAGAAATATGACTGGTTTCACTGTTAATGATTCACCTCTTCTTTCTTCCCTCTCTTCATAGCAGGCTTTATTGCAAGAAAACTTACAGGAGGTAAAGGGTTCAAGTGTAAAGAACAATACATTGACAATCCAGATATCAAAATAATTTACTGTTTCCCTGAAGAGATTACACCATAAAACCATAAAATAGATATGTTAGTAGGTAAAGAACTGCTTTCTTCTAACAAAAAAAAAAAAAAAGGAGAAAGGTGATTTTTAGTAGTCCTGTCAAAACTACTAAAATTGAAGACTTCAAAACTACTAAAGGAAGACTGAAGTGCAAGGAGTGCTTGAGGCTAGGGGTTTGAGACCTGCCTGAGCAACATAGCATGGGGGTGGGGGGAATGCGGGCATGGTGGTTCATACCTGTAATTCCAGCAGTTTGGGAGTCTGAGGCAGGAGGATCACCTGAGGTCAGGAGTTCGAGACCAGCCTGGCCAACATGGTGAAACCCCATCTCTACTAAAATTACAAAAATTAGCCAGGTGTAGTGGAAGGCACCTGTAATCTCAACTACTTGGGAGGCTGAAGCAGGGAGATTGCTTGAAACCGGGAGGCAGAGGTTGCAATAAGCCGAGATTACATCACTGCCCTCTAGCCTGGGCAACAGAATTTTTTTTTTTTTTTTTTAGACAAAGTCTTGCTCTTGTCCCCAGGCTGGAGTGCAACGGTGTGATCTTGGCTCACTGCAACCTCCACCTCCCAGGTTCAAGCGATTCTCCTGGCTCAGCCTCCCGAGTAGCTGGGATTACAGGCACCTGCCACCACGCCCGGCTAGTTTTTGTATTTTTAGTAGAGATGGGGTTTCACCATGTTGGCCAGGCTGGTCTCGAACTCCTGACCTCAGGTGATCCACCCGCCTTAGCCTCCCAAAGTGCTGGGATTACAGACGTGACCACCACGCCCAGCCAAATTTTTTTTTATATTTAGCTGGGTGTGGTGGTGCACAACTGTAGTCTCAGCTACTTGAGGGACTGTGGTGGGAGGACTGCTTGAGCCTAGGAGTTCCACGCTATAGTGAGCTGTGACTGTGCCACTGCACTGCAGCCTGAGCAACAGAGTGAGATGCTGTCTCTTTAAAAAAAAAAATTCTGGAAAAAAGTCAACAAGAAACAAATGTGTTAGGACATGACTGCTTATTGGAAGCCTTTGCTAAAATACTAGAAATGTAGGAAAGGGACTTCTTATTTCTATAAAATCATGAAGTTTATGAGACTACAAAGATAGAGCTGACAGACTGTCTCCATTAGCAGTGCTAACAGGAAGTTGTGTTTGTTTTTAAAGCAGTAATAGCTTATGTCATTCTTTTGCCTAACCTGTTACCTGGGATATGGCAGTAAGGAGGCTGGAGGGTGTTCACAAACAATCTTTGAGGACTAATGCAAATTCATTCACATGAATGCATGGACTGCTCCGAAGGTACCAGACCTCAGGCCACTCCCACCAGCAGGCTTACTGTGAACGATATCCCCTACTTCTGAAATTCATTTGGTATGGCAGGAGATCTCTTGCAGGATGTCTACATTTTCAGAACAAATTATCCACTGACTGCTTTGAACAACATGCTTTTTCACCTCTAAATTTTAAGGTGTTTTAGCTTTATCAGCAATACCAGAGCACATCACACATGCACACATCCAAATAGATCTAAGCTTCCACATTTGAAGATTCTAGAAAGCCAGACGGCAGGGTCATGGAGCACATGTAACCAACATGGGCTGTGAAGTCAGTCAGACCTGGCTTGCATCCAGGTGGCTTCACTTCACTGCAAGCTCCTTCACTTCCCCGAGGAGGAGGAAGCTATTCCTTTAGCTCACAGGAGGATAGCTATTCCTTTCCTTCTGAGCCAAATTTAACAATGTATTCTGAAGACAGCAAAACCTAAGGACCTTTATATTCAACTCACAGAGACCACTAATTAACTATGAGCCACTGAAAGGAGATGCCAGTCACTGGATGAGGACGGCTGCTACAGAAAAGATCCCTGACTTCCTAATCACTTCCTAAATTTGTTTGGGGGTTTATTTATTTATTTATTTATTTATTATTTTTGCACACTGGCAAAGAATACGATATGCCAAGACAAAGTCTGCACCCTAGGGTGTACAATCGAAATCACATCTTGAATAGCATCACCTAAACCTAAACTGGACTAAACAGCAGAAAACGGACAGCAGTGGGCAAGATTACACTTGCGAGGGACTGTCTGTGAGACAGATGGTTTTATTTCCTGACTCCAACTCTAGGTCCCTCAACTTTAGTTTTTAAATAGTGAAGTTACAGGACCACCAGGATAAAAGCCTCCTAATTCCAAATGTCCTGCAAGTGTGATCAGGAGTTATCTGCTTTCTAGAATGGAGTTTCCAGTGGAAAAGGACAAGGTTTAATAGGAGTGTCAAGATTTCCTTCCCTATACATTAAGATAATTACCTAAAAACGGTTGTTCTTTCGTTTTGTGCAATCATCCCACAAATATTAGGTCCCTACCACATGCCAAGCACTGTGCTAAACACTGAGAATAATATGAATGAACAAGGCAGACACAGCCTCTGCAGTCTGGGAGCCCACACCTGAATGCAGGGATAACAGCCAGAGAGAAACAGTGGTGGGAGGCAGTGATAGCCTGCCACTACAAGCCTCAAACAACTGACGAATACTAGACGTAGCAGGGAAAAGGGAAGAATTCTAAAATTTTGCAAGTGAGTTGCAGTCTAAGCTGATCTCTTTAGCTGCCCAGAAAAAAAAACAAAACAAACAAACACAAAACATTACTCACAGAGAGCATTATTCTTTTAAGGAAGTATTTTAGTTGTTGAAAGGGATAACTGCTACACCCAAAAAGCTGGCATGGACAGGAAAGTGACATAAAGAAAGGTGAAGGCCTAGGGTACCGAGAAGGTGGGTGTAGTTTGGGGCTGGGAGTGGAGGGAGATGAGCTGACTACAGCCACAGCCACAAGCCTGAGGAGGTTCTCAGACCCATAGGAACTTGAACTATGTTCTAATTCCACCTCCTTTGCCCCCCAGCCTTCAGAAGAGTCTGTGCTAATAACAGCTGTGGGTAAATAAAGCTTTGAGGAATGAAGGAGAGGGAAATTTTCCCTGCTTGAGGCAATGAGATCAGAGAGGGGGCAGCAATCATGAGTGGAGAGAACTACACAGGGTAATCAAGAATCAAATGGGGAGGCAGGATTCCAAGACTAGAGACCAGAAAAGTGCCTGTCATAAGCTTGTTCACACGTACCTCCACCCATACGCTCTCCACTGCCTGCCTCCTCCCCAGGAATCCTCAGAAACACTCAGGACAGTAGACCTCCCAAAATGCATGCGATGGAGACTTGAGTCATTTTATTTGACTAGTAAGGAAAGAGTAATGTCACCCAGCTGAAAGACTGAGAGATCTGCAAGTTATATAGAAAATTTAGCGCAAGTAAAGGAATGATAACTTCTCTAGTAAGAGCGATGACTGCCCTATTTTCTAACTAGAGAGTACGGTTGCTTTAAGGAGAGTGTGGCTGGAAAATGCCTGGACTTATTGTTAACAAATTTTCTGGGCAATGAAATAATCTGTATAACAAACTCCATGATACATGTTTACCTATGTAACAAACCCGCACATACTGCACATGTACCCATGAACTTGAAAGTTTAAAAAAAATCCAAATGTATTTGGGCAGTATAGGTATCCCACTTTATAAAACTGGTATTATTTCTCAGAGACTAACTATAAAACACTTATTTATATCAAATCCTATTTTCTTTCTGATTCCATTATAAAACATCCTGTTCCTTCAGGTGCAAAAATAGTGAAAATTACACTATTATAAAAGGACCCTTTAAGTTGACTTACGTTATTCTAGAAAATACCAATGTTAGTAATAAAATTTCTACAGATACAAACATTTTAACTATTAAAATTCAAGAAAATAAACTGAACTTAAAGGAGAGATTCCCATCATATCAATAAGGAATCTCTGCTTTAAGTTCAGTTGATAGCACCATCTCCATTACAAGTCATATTAAGATTCTCTTTAAAACCTCAAGGCTTCTATTTTACACAAAAATATTCTTTTTGATAACTCTTATTAGAGCAACCTGCAACTCTTTTCCTAGTTTCTGGTTAAAAGATTTAAATTAGCTTGCTTATATAGTGTACATACGTATATATGTATGTATGTGCTGATCGATTGAAACAGGGTCTCACCGTGTCACCCAGGCTAGAGTGCAGTGGTGTAATCTTGGCTCACTGCAGCCTTCCAGGCTCAAGTGATCCTCCCATCTCAAGCCTTCTGAGTAGCTGAGACTACAGATGCACGTCACCACGCTTGGCTAATTTTTTAACTTTTTGTGGAGACGGGGTCTCACTATATTACCCAAGTTAGTCTCAAACTCTTGGGCTCAAGCAATCCTGACTCGGTCTCCCAAAGTGCAGGGATTACAGGCGTGAGACATCATGCCCAGCCTATAGTATATTTTCTTTACGACAAATTTCTGTGTGTGTGTGTGTGTGTATGTAATTGACAAGCAATTTTTTAAACTTATTCCCTTTTTCACTAGAATAATCTCCAATAACAACAAAGTAATGAAAGTCTAATTACAGACAAATAATCTGACCAGGCAACTGCAATCTATAAATTTGTTCAGCAAGTTAATGTCAGATGTAAAAAGTTACCAGTAAAAGGAAGTAAGCGTGCTTTGGAACAAGCAGGGAAGATACTGTTTGTGTTGGGCTGAACGACATGCTGTGCATCCCCCTGCAAATTCACATCTACCTGGTACCTCCGAATGTAGCCTTATTAAAAATAGGGCCTAGGGTCTTTGCAGACGTAACCTGCAAAGTTAAAACAACGTCATGCTGGATTTGCATGGACCCTAAATCCAATGCCTGATGAAGGCCATGTGAAAACACAGAGACATCAGAGTGAAGAAGGCTGGGTGGTGAGAGGCAGACGAAATGATGCAGGCACGAGCCTAGGAATGCCAAGGATTGCTGGCAACCACCGGAAACTCGGAAGAAAGAAGGGATTCTTCCTGGAGCCTTCAGAGAGAGCGTGGCCCTGCCAACACCTTGATTTCAGACGTCTAGCCCCCAGAACAGAGAGAATAAATTTCTGTTGTTTCAATCTACAAAGTTTTTGGTAATTTGTTACAGCACCCCTAGGAAGCTAATACAGAATCTTTGACCAAAAGGCATGACTGGTGAAAAACAACTTTCCCATGGCCCATTCATTCTTAAAGTGAAATACTAATGCAGCAAAGAGACATAGTACTAGTACAAATTCCTGCTTCATATTAACAACCACATAATCTTTACATTTCCTTCATCACTCGCACTGTAAACAATAGTGTCCACAAATCCAGGCAGCTCTGTGCACCCTAGACTGCTGGAAGGTTGGAGCAAAACCTAACTGCGAAACTGAAAGGCCCTGTATACAGCTTGTTACTGTAATAGTATAACCATTAAGAAATGATACACTGCTTTTCTCTCATTATTTCTGAAAACCCTCCCTTTATTTATAGTATAAAAACTAATAAAAATGTACTTATAATCATTGTAATTCACTGAAAATCTGACAGGAAAAAAGCCCACACGTAAAAACATCAACACACTCAAAATCTTTAAAGCTTTCTGGCTTATTTAACAATTTCAACCTGTATACAGCAGTTCAATAAATTCTAAATGAAAAGCCTTATGCAGAAGTGGCCAAAATTGGCAAAATAATTTCTTCCATACTCCCTCTATCAATTTTGTGCATATGCTTCAAGCTTTCAGCAAGGAGTGTTAAACACATGCTCTTTTCTTCGGTAATATTTTGGTGGTTGCGTCACTAAGAAAATAGTTTGTCAATGTACCACTTGTGACTTTTTCAATGGAATTATGTAGTTACCGCAACCTCTTCAAAAAGATAAATATAGTGCAAAAGCAAAAAACAACAAGAAGAAAAAAAGAAAATGAAAACTTCCAGGGATACAAGTTAACTGTCTCATTCTAGTAGAAAAAAAGATAGTTTGGGCTTAAATAGTTATTCTGAAGAGATTCTCGACAGTTCAGGTAGAAGCTTTTCTAAATGTCTAAGATGAAGCACATCATGATTCTCAGAATTCTATTTCCATTGATGCAAAAGTGAGTATTTACCACAATAAGCAAACACAATACCATTCCCTAAAACACTTAAATTCAGAAAAAACTATCTGCAACTAGTCAACTATGTCATACAGCAGGCAGCACCTCGTGCTGACATTTTGCTGTTATTTTAGTCTCATTAAAACACTTTTTAAAAAATATCTGATATTCTATTTTGACCAGTCCCACATGGGGCCAAGACTGGCAGATGTCATGGTAAGTTAGTACGAGTTTTCTTACTCATCACAGTTCTGGAGGTGAAAAGCCAGAACAAGATCCATGTCAGGGCAGGAAAGAACTACATGTGAAAAGAAAGCAAGTACACTGTTGCTTTCCTCTCCTCAGGACTCCTCTACAGATCTTTCAAGTCATAAAGTTTCTGTTGCCAGGGCTATCAGTGCAATACCACAGGTTAAAAATAAAACCAGTGGTGGCCTATGCTATTAGAGAAAGTTGGGTGTATAGGAAAAGACAAGCTTTGGGATCAGGCAGGCGTGGGCTCCTAATTCTGATCCACAGCTGGTTAGCTATGTGCTCTTGGGCAAGTTGCTCGAATCCCTGAAGTTTAATTTCTTCATTCAAGTGTTGTGAGGCTGAAGGGAGATCAACTATGTAAAGCACCTAATGCAACTCAAGTCTACTAAACTCAATACATGTTAGCTCCTTTTCAATTGAAATTATATCAAGCACTCTCTCAGACCACAGTGGTATAAAACTGGAAAACAACTCCAAAAGGAAACTTCAAAACCATGCAAATACGTGGAAATTAAATAACCTGCTCCTGAATCATTGGGTCAAAAATGAAATCAAGATGAAAATTTAAAAATTCTTCTGAGTGACAATAGTGACACACCTATCAAAACCTCTGGGACACAGCAAAAGGCAGTGCTAAGAGGAAAGTTCATAGCCCTAAACGCCTATATCAAAAAGTCTGAAACAGCACAGACATTCTAAGGTCACACCTCAAGGAACTAGAGAAACAAGAACAAACCAAACCTGAACCCAGCAGAAGAAAGGAAATAACCAAGATCAGAGCAGAATTAAATGACATTGAAACAAACAAAAAATACAAAAGATAAATGAAACAAAAAGCTGGTTCTTTGAAAAGATAAATTGATAGATCATTAGCAAGATTAACAAAGAAAGGAAGAGAGAAAATCCAAATAAGCTCAATAAGAAACAAAATAAGAGACATTACAACTGACAATACAGAAATACAAAAGACTATTCAAGGCTACCATAAACACCTTTACTTGCATAAACTAGAAAACCTAGAAGAGATGGATAAATTCCTAGAGAGATATACCCCTCCTAGCTTAATCAGGAAGAATTAGATACCCTGAACAGACAAATAACAAGCAGAGAGACTGAAATGGTCATTTTTAAATTACAAAAAAAAAAAAAAAAAAAGAAAAGTCCAGGACCAGATGGATTCACAGCAGAATTCTACCAGACATTCAAAGAAGAATTGGTACCAATCCTATTAACACTATTCCGCAATATAGAGAAAGAGGGAACCCTCCCTAAATCATTCTATGAAGTCAGCATCACCCTAATACTGAAACCAGAAGAGAATATAACCAAAAAAGAAAACTACAGACCGATATCCCTGATGAACATAGATGCTAAAATCCTTAACAAAATACTAGCTAAGCGAATCCACCAACATACCAAGAAGATAATCCACCATGATCAAGTGGGTTTCATAAAAGGGATGCAAGTATGGTTTAACACACACAAGTCAATAAATGTGATACACCACATAAACAGAATTAAAAACAAAAATCACATCATCATTTCAATAGATGCAGAAAAAGCATTCGACAAAATCCAGCATCCCTTTACGACTAAAACTCTCGGCAAAATTGGCATATAAGGGACATACCTCAATGTAATAAAAGCCATCTATGACAAACCCACAGCCAACATAATACTAAATGGTGAAAAGTTGAAATAATTCCCTCTGAGAACTGGAACAAGACAAGGATGCCCACTGTCACCACTCCTCTTCAACATACAAAATTAATGTATACTGTACACAAATCAGTAGCTCTTCTATACACCAACAGTGACCCAGCTGAGAATCAAATCAAGAACTCAACCCCTTTTACAATAGCTGCAAAAAAAAAAAACACAAAAAACACAAAAAAACGAAACAAAAAAAAACTTAGGAACATACCTAACCAAGGAAGTGTAAGACCTCTACCAGGGAAACTACAAAACACTGCCGAAAAAAATCACAGATGACACAAACAAATAGAAACACATCCCATGCTCATGACTGAGTAGAATCAATATTGTGAAAATGACCATACAGTCAAAAGCAATCTACAAATTCAATGTAATCCCCATCAAAATACCATCATCATTCTTCACAGAATTAGAAAAAAAAATTCTATAATTCATGTGAAACCAAAAAAAGAGCCAACATGGCCAAAGCAAGACTAAGCAAAAAGAACAAATATGGAGGCATCACATTACCTGACTTCAAACTATACTAAAGCCATAGTCACCATAATAGCATGGTATTGGTATAAAAATAGCCACATAGACCAATGGAACAGAATTGAGAACCCAGAAATAAACCCAAATCCTTACAGCCAACTGATCTTCGACAAGGCAAACAAAAACAAAGTGGGGAAAAAAACCCTTTTCAACAAATGGTGCTGGGATAATTGGCTGGCCACATGTGGGAGAATGAAAATGGATCCTCATCTCTCACCTTATACAAAAATCAACTCAAGATGGATTAAGGACTTAAATCTAAGACCTGAAACTATAAAAATTCTAGAAGATAACATTGGAAAAACCCTTCTAGACATTGGCTTAGGCAAGGATTTCATGACCAAGAACCCAAAAGCAAATGCCATAAAAACAAAGATTAAATAGCTGGGACTTAATTAAACTAAAGAGCTTTTGCATGGCAAAAGAAACAGTCAGCAGAGTAAACAGACAACCCACAGACTGGGAGAAAATCCTCACAATCTATACATCTGACACAGGACGAATATCCAGAATCTACAATGAACTCAAACAAATTAACAAGAAAAAAACAAACAATCTCATCAAAAAGTGGGCTAAGGACATGAATAGACAGTTTTCAAAAGAAGGTATACAAATGGCCAACAAACATACGAAAAATGCTGAACATCACTAATGATCATGGAAATGCAAATCAAAACAGCAATGCAATACCTCCTTACTCCCGCAAGAATGGCCATAACCAAAAAATCAAAAAACAGTAGATGTTGGCGTGGCTGCGGTGAACAGGGAACACTTCTACACTGCTGGTGGGAGTGTAAACTAGTACAGCCACTATGGAAGACACTGTGGAGATTCCTTAAAGAACTAAAAGTACAACTACCATTTGATCCTGCAATCCCACTACTGGGTATCTACCCAGAGGAAAAGAAGTCATTATATGAAAAAGATACTTGCACACGCATGTTTACAGCAGCACAATTCACAACTGCAAAAATGTGGAACCAACCCAAATGGCCATCAACGAATGGATAAACTATTTCACATATATATATGGAATACTACTCAGCCATAAAAAGGAATGAATTAATGGCATTTGCAGCAACCTGGATGAAACTGGAGACTATTATTCTAAGTGAAGTAACTCAGGAATGAAAAACCAAACATTGTATGTTCTTACTCATAAGTGGGAGCTAAGCTATGAGGATTCAAAGGCATAAGAATGACAAAATGGACTTTGGGGACTTGGGGGAAAGAGTGGGAAGGGGGTGAGGGATAAAAGACTACAAATAGAGCACAGTGCATACTGCCCAGGTGATGGGTACCCAAAATCTCACAAATCACCACTAAAGAATTCACGTAACCAAACACCACCTGTTCCCCAATAACCTATGGAAATTAATAAATAAATGTATGTATGTATGTATGTATGTTAGCTCCTTTTCCTTTTCTCCTCCTTCCCCCAGCTAAGTTTAGGTTTAAATTTTAACTTTCAGCAGAAAAGTGGCAGATGTGTTAGCCTCCAACAGACAATGCACAAGGACCCCACCCCCAGAGAGTTATTTGGAGGATATCTTTTCTTTTAAACATAAATAAGTGCCTGCAGCTATTCCAGGGCTGTTATGTTCTACTTCAGTATATACAGATATTAAGCCTGCAAGTTAAAACTGTCATTCCAAAATTTTTCCCTCTAGGACAAATAAATAGATACTTACCCTGTTACTAAGGATGCTATGGCTTATTGTAATGGCTTAGTAATTTTACTATAGTGTAGGTCCTGTCAGGGAACACATCACTCCCTATGTATAACCAAGGAGGTCCAGTCTCACCACACAGCCCTGCCAGTTCCCTGAAGGAAAGGTCCCTCTGCCTGGGAACTGCAACTGAATATGAGTTTTCTATTTAGAAGTTAACACTCAGTGATGAAAAAAGACAGTCTACGAGCCTTGGGAATAAATTAGCTGTTAACTTCAAAATCTCAACAAAAGGGACGGTTTCAGGTTTATGTTTCTTTATTACTGTTACTGGTATTCTTTTCCTGCTTTTTCCCTCCTTAGATATTTGGTAAAGTCTTTTTTCAGCTGTGTTAAGGTAATCTCAAGGATCATTTTTTTCATGTTGGTGCCAGACTTGTAAAAAGGGACTAGCCTAGTCCTTCGTAGTCAGCATGAAATATGCTGGAAAACTACCAAGAGAACATCCCAAAATGTTTTTTAAAAGAGAGACAGAAACACATACTCAGAGAGTATGAAGTTCAGGTAGTCGTCATCTAAAATTTGTTCTCATAGTACTAAAATTGCATGAGTGTCTGTTTTAGCCCTTTTGAACTGCAAAATAAAGCATATAAAACTGCACAAAACCAAGATGTGCAGTTCAAATATTTGTCACAAAGGGAAACACTCATGGAACCACCACCAGGACAAGACGCAGAGTTTGCCAGAACCTAGAAGTGCGCCTTATGACCTTACTAGTAACTACCCTCTCCCTTTCCCAAAATACAACCACAATCATGACTTTTGCCTAAGTATGCATCCTTAGACACTCCGGTTTTGTTTTGCCTTTTAAAAATGTTATTTAAATGGATCATGCAGGCTGCATTCTTTTGTGTCTGGCTTCTTTTGATCCATATTATATTTGTGAAATTTATCCATATGATTACATGTAGGTATCAGTTTATTACTTTTCATTGATGCATACTATTCCACTGTACAAATGTACAACATTCTATCCATCTAATCTTGGTGAACACGTGAGCTCTTTCCAGGTGTTAGTTATTATGAATGATGCTATTACGAATGTTCTTAAATGTGTCTGTTGTTTGCATTTCTGTTAAGTGTATTATAAGGAGTGAAAGTGCTAGATCATAGGGTATGCATTTCACAAACTGTTGTAAATTATACTAGTCTCCCAAAGTGATTGTACCAATGCATGTTCCTACCAGGTGCATACGAATGTTCCAGCTGCCTCACATCTCTGCCACACTTTGTGAGTGTAGTGGTTTTATCTTTCATCTGTAACAAATGATACTGAGCACCTTTTCAGGAGACTATTTAACTCTCATGTGTATATTTTAAAACCCAACAAGACATTGATGTTGTTTTGTATGGTCATTAGGTATTTAGATTTTTCCACATAGTCGCATTTATAGTTGCATTTTTGACCTTTCAGCTGAGATCATTTTTATCCTACCTAAATAACATACTTTAACATTTCCTTTAGTTAAAGTTTGTTGGTATCAAAATTTTCCAGTTTGGCTGAAAATGTCTTTATTTCACTCTCACACTTGAAGCCTATGGTTGTTGGGTATAGAACTCCAGGTTGACAATTACTTAATTTCTAGACATTAAAGATGTTGTTCCATTGCCTTATGCTGGCTTCTGTTTCTTCTAAGAAGTCAGCTACTGCTACTGGTTATAATTATACCTCCTAGGAAGGAAATTTGTCTTTTTTTCCCCGCTCTGGTTGCTTTCAAGATTTTGTCTTTGTTTTTGCTTTTATTAGCATTACAGTGCTATGTCTAGGTATGAGTTTCTTTTTTATTTACCATTCTTGGAGTTCATAGGATTTCTTAAGTTTGTAAATAGAAGTTATTTATTGATACTACAAAACAAAGTTCACAGCCATTTTCTATTCAAATATGGCTGTGCTCCACTTTAGCTCTCATTTGCTTCTCAGATACCATTTACAAGTATTTAGAAATCTCGTACCATATCCTTTAGGTCTCTTAACCTTTCTTCTATATTTTCCAATCCTTTTCTTCTCCACATTTTCTTTTACATATTTTCTTTCAGCTCTTTTTCAGTGTGTCAATCTTTTCTTTGGTTATATCTAATTTGTTATAAACCTATGCAGTGAGTTGTTTATTTTGGTTATAATAATGTGCAGTTCTAGAATTTGCACTCAGTTGTCTTTTATACTCACAAGTTCTCTTGAATTTTTATCTCTGCTTGAAAATAGTTAAGCACAATTATTTTATTTTATTTTTATTTAAAAAATTTTTTTAGACTGAGTCTCACTTTGTCACCCAGGCTGGAGTGCAGTGGTGCAATCTCGGATCACTGCAACCTCCACATCCCCAGTTCAGTTTACAGGTTTGCACCACTATGACCAGGTAATTTTTATATTTTTAGTAGAGACAGGTTTTTGCCATGTTGGCCAGGCTGGTCTAGAACGCCTGACCTCAGGTGATCCACTCACCTTAGCCTCCCAAAGTGTTGAGATTACAGGCGTGAGCCACCATGCCCAGCCAACACAATAATTATAAAGTCTGTTTCTATAATGCCAATCTATGAAGCTTTAATCTATTTTTTTCTATTGTTATTGTTTCCCTAGTTTTTGCTGATATTTTCTTCCTACTAGAAGTGTGTGTTTACAGTAAGTCCTCACTTAACATCATCAATAGGTTCTCGGATACTGTGGCTTTAAGTAAAATGCCATAAAATTAAGCCAATTTTTTCTTATCAACATTACAATGAAACAACATTGAAAAAAACAATGTTATTCAAGGACCTGCTATATGTGTCATTTCACTTAAAATCACAGTTTCTGAGAACCTTTAGACAATGTTAAGTGAAGATGTACTATATTTTTTATGGTGTGATACTGCTTTTGCAAAACTGTTAGTAGAAGTAATTTGAGAACTAGGATATTATTAATATATTCTTCCAGGGAAGTTAAACTTGTTCCCGCCAGATCTTGTGGGACTAGTACTCTGGAATCACCTTAATCTAATTTCAGGGCATGAGAAGATTAGAAGCTGGACTTCCTTTCTTTCTGATTTTGGACCCAGAATTCTTTACTATGTTATAACCTCTCCAATGCCTCCAAGCATACTTTTTTATACTTTATCTTGCTTTTCTAGTCTCCTTCATCAGGAATGTTGATCCAAATTACTTGCTCTACCATCACAGAAAGCTCCTGGCCCTATGTTTCAATTTAATAGACTGTTCCTTTACTATATCACCTTAAACCCTATAACTTAATCTATGAAGTAGGTCTATAATTGCTTTAGTTTTATCCAGTAAGACATGTTACTTCTCTTTTTAAGTCTGTTAATTAGTTTTGGCTATTTAAAAAATAATGAATAAAAAAGCACTCAAAAAAGTAAAAGAAAAGATCATCCTTAATTCTATTACTTTTATTTATTATTACTATTTTTTGAGACATTGTCTCACTCTGTCATCCAGGATGGAGTGCAGTGGCACTATCTCAGCTCACAACTCCCAATACCAGGGTTCAAGCAATTCTCCTGCCTCAGCCTCCCGAGTAACAGGGATTGTAGGTGCCTGCCACCACGCCTAATTTTTCTATTTTTAGTAGAGATGGGATTTCACCATGTTGGCTAGTATGGTCTTGAGCACCTGCCTCAGCGCCACAAAGTGCTAAGATTATAGACGTGAGGCACCACGCCCGGCCAATTCTATTACTTTTATTTTTACTTATAAAAAAGCCCACCCAGCTGGGCACAGAGGCTCAGGATTGTAATCCCAGTACTTTCGTAGGCCAGGGAGGGTGGACCACCTGAGGTCAGGAGTTCAAAAACCAGCCTGGCCAACATTGTGAAACCCCGTCTCTACTAAAAACACAAAAATTAGCCGGTCATGGTGGTGCCCCTGTAATCCCAGCTACTCGGGAGGCTGAGGCAGGAGAATCGCTTGAACCCAGGAGGCAGAGGTTACAGTGAGCCAAGATCACGCCACTGTACTCCAGCCTGGGCAACAAAAGCAAGACTCTGTCTCAAAAAAAACCAAAAAAAAAAACAAAAAAACAAAAAAACAAAAAAGCCCACCTTAGAATAATTGTTTGTTGTATCATGTCTTATAAAACAAATTGTGTCCAGAATGACGTAATAACCCTTTTGTAAGTATAAACTTACTGACACTATTTTTATAAAATCACAAATTCACAGACCTGATACTCTTACAACTAATAAATGATGAAATTTCCTTAGCACTTTTAGGTTAGAATAATATTATATCCCTTTAAAATATTACTAAAAGTAGACTCTAGATTATAATAAGACTCTGATCAAGATAAAATACACAAAGTTTCAACTGTTTTCTTTGCTGTATAAGAAAACTATGGTTCATACACTTGCTCAGACTGCCAAATACAAAGTGACCCCTCAAAATCAGAATGTTCTCCTTTAAATGTAGAAATGTAAAGGCTTAATAATACTATTGTGCTTTAAGAAAAATCAATTGGTCCAAATTATTGCATCTAATAAGATCTTCCAGGCTTTCTGGCAATATTTGTGAATTGGAGAAAAAGGCAAATTACCTTATGGAAACATCTGAAACAAGGTCCTCTGTCTCCATTTTCATTTGCTTTCCATAATCACAAATTGGTTTTCAGGTTACTGTGGCTTTCAACACTTTAAACCACAAATGAAGGCCTAATTCTTAGGATACTGGAAGAATGAACACTTTTAACATCCCCAGTTATATTAATATTAGTGTTCTCCTTCTGTACTGCAGTCTACAAAAAGTAGAGTGAGTGTTAAATCAGCAGATTCTTCACGCTTAATATGCTGTAATTTTCCAAAGGACTAGTCAATATAAATGTATACTTTAAAATATACACATTTGTGAATGTCCACAAAATACATGTACTTGTTTTTGCTTTTTATATTATGCTAAATATAGTATATATGTATTAATACATGCATTCTGATTTGTATATTTTGAAACATATTTACATTATTAGAAATAATACATTCTCTATGGAAATAAATCAAATGATCTTTTTTGGAGCATCTAATTTGTATAAATCTTTACACATGTATACATAAGTATATTAAGCAAAATGATTACTAAAGAGAATAAATAAAAAGAAATTACAATTACACCTAGACATATTATCATAAAATTGCAGAACATCAAAGACAAAGAGAAGACTTTACAAGAGAAAAAAGATCATCTAACAAAGAAATGACAATTAGGCTGAAAACAGACTTCAACAGAAACAATAGAGGCCAAGAGTTTGTGGAAATATCTTTAAAGTGCTGAGAGAAAATACATCACTTTAGACTTAAAACAAGAACAAGAGAAAAATAATGACCTGCGTAGACAGATAAAAACTGATAGGACTTATTACCAGCAGGATTTTGCCCACTGGAGATTCTAAAGGAATACTTTAAGAAGGACAATACTTCTAGAAAGCAGGTCTGAGCTGTAAGAAGGAAAAGGAAGCAAATAAATTGGTAAAATAGTGGCAAACCTAAACAATCAATAATACAGTAATAAAATCTAGGGTTTTAAAAGGGCAGCATGTAAAGTAGGAGAGAAGCAACTGGAGTTGTATTTGAAGATCCTCATGGTATTTGGGAGGCATTTAATACTAGGTTTAGACTGCTAAGTATGTACGGTCAATTTCAAGGGTACCCATAAAATAATAAAAACTGTGTACAATTTCTACATTTAGAAAAACATTAGCTGCTGTTACAAACTCCCAGATTTCAGTGGCTTAACACATCATTCTCATAACAGTCTAATGTTTGGTTGGCAGGTGGTTTTTCTCTACACAGAGGTTCAAAGACTCAGGTTCTTACCATCTTGCGGCTTCACCAACCATTAGGGTCTTATCATCTTTTGCATCCAGAGAGCAGAAAGTGAAAAGGGGCATGGATGAGGTTCAAGCACTCCCTAAAAGCCTTGGCCCCAAAATGGTAAAAGTCACTTCTGTTCATATGCCACTGGTTAGATCTCAGTCACACAGTAATGTATAACAGCAAATGGTCCTGGAAAATGTGGCTTAGTGTACACGCAAAAAAAAAAAAAAAAAAAAAACAGAGGATACTAATACGTTTTTGAGAACAGCCAGGAGGTTCTTCCAACCCACTGGGAATAAGAAACAAAATTCAAACAATTTAAAAAGAAAGACAATAAAAGAGAAAGGGAAATAGATAAAAAGGTATGACAAATATAAATAAAGTATTAAGGTAAGGAGACAGTAACAACATCAAACATTCAGCAAGCACAATACATGTAAATTAATCTACCATTTAAAAATTAGATATTATAATGTATTTTAAAATAATAACAAAATGAAGCAGTATATTCTTTATAAGAGACAAACCTAAAACATAAAGACATAAAAGATAGAAAACATGAGAAAATATTCCAGGCAAATATGAACCTAAATAAAGGTATGTACTGTATCATTATCATTTTAAAATGGACTCCATCCAAAAACAGGAATAAAGAGAGTACCTACATAATGGTAAATTTAACAGGAAAGTACACTAATTCCATATATTTAAACATCTGTTAAAATAGCCTCAAATATGTATGGAGTAAAATTTAATAAAAACAGTAGAAATTAATGACCCAACATATAGTCAGAGATTCTAAAATATGTTTGATGCAGAGGACAAGTGTAGTATGCCAAATAAGAGTACACACTGTTTTCACATACATATTTCCAAAACCTGTGTATATGTTAAGCCACAAAACCAGTCTCAATGGAGTTCCACCAATAGGTATTATATAGACCATGCCCCTTAATCACAAAGCAATTAAGTTAAAAACAAGTATATAAAAATAAAATCTCCATAGTTAGAAACTTTTAAAGCATTTCTAAATAACCCATGAGTCAAAGTAAACACTAGAAAATATTTACTTCAGAAAAAAGAAGTAAGTAAATAAGTAAGAATGAACCACAGCTCACAACAGGGATGAATCAGAAACATAATGTGAGAAAAAACATCATGTTACAAAAAACATAATGTGAGGAAAAAAACAAGTATCATAACTTACATATACCTTTCATATGTATCACATGTATTACTATGTGATACACTGGCACATACATTTGTGACCAGCTCGACTATATGCTCCCTTTACCATTTAAAAATCTTTTTATTTAAAAGCAAGTTCCACGGCTATTCACTATTCTTTTTTTTTTTTGAGACGGAGTCTCGCTCTGTCGCTCAGGCTGGAGCGCAGTGGCCGGATCTCAGCTCACTGCAAGCTCCGCCTCCCGGGTTTACGCCATTCTCCTGCCTCAGCCTCCCGAGTAGCTGGGACCTCAGGCGCCCCCACCTCGCCCGGCTAGTTTTTTTTGTATTTTTAGTAGAGATGGGGTTTCACCGTGTTAGCCAGGATGGTCTCGATCTCCTGACCTCGTGATCCGCCCGTCTAGGCCTCCCAAAGTGCTGGGATTACAGGCTTGAGCCACCGCGCCCGGCCGTCTAGTCACTATTCTCTTCCCAATCACAGATTAGGAAGATACTTTAGATACCAGAGTAGTCTGGTGAGACAGGTACATTAGATTCCAGAACAGTCCATCCCAACTGAGATGAGTAGAGGGGTGAGTTTCTAAAGCTTAATGGGTCTGAACAGCTATGAGGTCCCTGTCTAGAATACTTGGCCCTTTCAAAGTAAAATGACAGCAGAAAGAGAACAGAAGTCTTCAGTGTGCTCTTGAGCCAGTCAGACACAATGTCAGTTAAATAAATTTTTAAAACACTACAGGATTCCAAATATAAAGAAATTAAGATGGCAAACAATAAAACAGTATTGTCACCATTTCTGATTACTGGCAATCAGAAAAAAAAAAAAAAAAAAAAAACCTTTTCTATGATAAAATTTAAAATATACGAGCAATATTTTTAAAATTAACATTTTTAAAAGGATTAAATTTAGTGAAAAATAGCAGGAACAATGAAATCTGGAATTAAAGTTTCTATTAGAAAAATTACATTTAGGTTTTCACCACGGCCTCTCCATGTACTGCCAGAGCTGGGTTTAACAGTTAACGATACTTATTCTGCAGGGAATTTGTTGATGCAAAAACCAGGAAACAATTTATCTCCACTAGGAATACTTTGAAGAAGGGATTAGAGGGGGGCTAGGGCAGGGAGGATCTGTAAAAAACAATATTTGCCAAACTAAAAACACATAGGCACACATGGGAATTATTTTACTTTCAACAAGTTCTGAAAGTAGTAACAAAACCAGGGAGAGTTAAAAGGATAATTTAACACTGATGTTTCAGGAAGGCTAAAGGAGACTAGGCATTTAGACTTCATGTTGCTGAGTGTGTTCATCTAAAATCTAAAAGCCATTTTCATAACAACGACTTCGCTATTCCTTAGTATTTTGTATCTTTAGGCAGCTTATTTCCCAGTCAAAGTTGTAATTTTGTATTCATAATACCATAATCATTTCCATGGTAACTTCCTGTGAAGTCACAGAGAAAACACTATTGACTTCTCCTGAGGCTCTGATTTCCCAGTTGAAATCATATGTTGATTTTATTTTTTCCAATGTAAGTCAAAGATTTACTATTAAAAATCCTGGGGATGAGGTCTTAACACAGAATACCCATCTGTCATCACTACAGAGGCAAGTAGAGAAACCTAGTGGCACAGGATACTTGGTTCAAACTGCACGGACCTGTATCAGTGTCAGTGAACTGGGGTTCACACCCCAGCTATGACAGCTATGAGAGAGGAGTCTTTGGACACATTATCTAATGTTCTCAAGTTTCCCTTTACCCATCTGCAAAATGAAAAAGTATCTCATAATGTTGTGAGAAATAAATGAGAGACTACGCTGTCAGCTTAAAAAAAATCTCGCTCCCCCAAAATTTACAGCTATCTCTGACCTCAGGATACAGATACAGAGTTGCAACGGAAGTACTTATCCAGCAAATACTTATTAAGGGCCTACTTTGTGTTCTTGGTGCTGAGAAGACAGGGAATAGTGTTAGTGCTTTGGCCCTAACAAAAACTGTTTCTTTATCCTGATGCTTCAGTTTAATGTTTACCTCCCTCCGTAGGAGGCTAGTTCTTGGTATGAGGTCAACCTTGACTCTCAGCCCTATTTTTCTCTTGTGCCCACATATCAAGGCAAATAGAGTACACATTTTAAAGCCTCAAACAGTGAGCCTCTGTGTGGATGAGAAATGAAGTCCAGGCTGGGCAGTACTGTTTTAATTTACCATCTCATCTGAAGGAGGGGATGTGGTTCCTTTTAAAGGACAATTTATAATGAATAAAAGCCTTCAGCTTACAGCTAGCTTATAATTATTATTTGGGTTAATAGCACAGTGACAATTGTCTGAACCTGTGAAAACACAAGGGTAGTAAATACCTACCTTCAGAAACCAAAGCATCAGTTAATTCCAAGCCTGTGTAACTCCCTATTTCTAGAGAAATAACACAATAATTTTACCTAGTAACTTCAGGAAAGTGGAGAAATAGTTTATGACAAAAAGAAAACCTGACCCCTTTGAATCCCTTAGATATGTTGTTGTCATCAGATACTTAAACTTTGTACCTCAAGTAAAGCTTAATACATTTACCATTATAAATGCTGAGGTGGTCTTCAATGAAAGAAACTTTGAAAAACTGGAAATTGTGTGTTTTCTGAGCAGGAAAACAATTTAAAATGTGTATATCTAAAGGAAGGAGACATAGCATTCTGTATCTAGATAGTAATGTGTATTTTCCTGAACACTATTTGGGATAGATGGCTCTTGGAGAAAAAAAGGTCTATGGTTAAGCGTGGAAGGGCTCTGAGAAGTTCTGCAGCAAAGAAACCTGTTTATTGTTAAGAAAATGCTAAACAAGCATTTTCCAAAATTATTTGATCAAATGTCTCACAGAAAATACTTAAGAACATGCTGTTATTTAGTATGCCACACATTCACACAGCTGCTAACATGTATCACAGAGTATCAACTCATAACTCAAAGCATCTTGCTCTTTATAGTTGAAACAGCAAATAAAAATATCCCAGAATTGGCCAAGCATGGTGGCTCATGCCTGTAATCCCAGAACTTTGGGAGGCTGAGATTGGTGGATTGCTTAAATCCAGGAGTTTGAGACCAGCCTGGGCAACGTGGCGAAACCCCACCTCTACCAAAAATACAAAACTTAGCCAGGCACGGTGGTGTGTACCTGTAATCCCAGCTACTTGGAAGGCTGAAGTGGGAGGATGGTTTGAGCCTGGGAGGCAGAGGTTGCAGTGAGCTGAGATGGCACCACTGCACACCAGCCTGGGCAACACAGCCAGACTCTGTCTCAAGAAAAAAAAAATCCTGAAATTCTGTTATAATTGCTCTGCAATCCCTACCAGAAACAAGAATTTCCTTCTATAAGTGTATGGAATATTTAAATGATAGAAAAGCATGTAAGCTGTTTTGCTTGTTTGGTTGAAGATACACTTATACCTAGAACAGTATCTGGTACACAAAAATAATTATGAAACGAATGACTGAATAATCTCCATAGTTTTCTTAATTCTAGTCAAGAGATAACTTCTGATCTGCTCTTCCATACTCCCTACAAGATAGTAGAGATCTGTGATTCTACAAAATTATGTATTTAGAAGCACACTACAGAAAATAACACAGACACTGTGTTTAGTACAGACACTGGTATTCAACAGATAGGGTTTTAAAGTCTGGTTGCACTACTAATTAGCTATGTGACCTTCAACAGTAACTTTTTACAAAACAAGAATTAAAACTTTTTATCCCACAGGACTACTATGAAGATTATGCCTGGCATAATCTTGGCACATTGAAGTCATTCAAAAAATACCAGTCATCTCTCTTCACTCCCTCTAACTTACTTTAACCTCATTTAAACTTTAAGGAAAAAGAACTCAAGGGTAAGTAAAACTTCATGGTGGATTATCAACTGAGATGAGATAAACCAAAACAAACAGATCCCAAGAGAATATGATGAAACCAGAGTTAGTTTCTACAGACTGCAGCACTGTTCCTCAGGTGCTTCCCAAAGGTTCCGAGTACTATAGTTTCTTTTAACTTTCAGGTGTGCATCCTCTTTTAGTCAAACTAATTCAATGAAATTTCCAGCATATCATTTCATTCAATCATCCTGTCAAAGGTTTTATCCCCCTCAAAATCAAAACAACTTATTTTTATAACAATGTCTCTTTCTTCCAACAACAATCAAAAAACTTCCCAAAGTAAACCAAGTTTAACACTCCGTATATATCAGAAACAGCAGGAAGTAAAGTATTTAATACACTATTAGTTTACACAAATTATACTAACTCTTACCTGGTTATCACATATATTACCCTCTCTCTCTCTCTTTTTTTTTTTTTTTTTTTTTTTTTTTTCGTCCTGTCGCCAGACTGGAGTGCAGTGGCGCGATTTTGGCTCACTGCAATCTCCGCCTCCCAGGTTCAAGTGATTCACCTACCTCACTCAGCCCCCTGAGTAGCTGGGACTACAGGCATGCACCATCATGCCCGGCTAATTTTTTGCATTTTAATAGAGATGAGGTTTCACCACATTGGCCAGGATGGTCTTGATCTCCTGACCTCGTGATCCACCTGCCTTAGTCTCCCAGGTGTTGGGATTACAGGCGTGAGCCACCGCACCTGGCCACCTTCTCCTTTTGAAGAGTCTGAGCTCATATTTTATCTTGTTTCTGACATTTGAAAAAACAAATTCTAATATTAAGAAGTTGCTTGCTGATTTTTAAAAAGGCTTTATAAGAAGACTGAAGTTTCTTTTTCTGAGTCAATCAATCATTAGTAAACTAAGGAAAAGGAGGAATCATATATTAAAATGGAAATTTACTAGCAACATGGAGTGGAGTTACCTGATGTGCTGACAGAGTAACAAGGCAGTCAGGGAAACAGCTTCATTAAATGCACTATTTATGTTCCAGTAAATTCAGTGTTTTAAAATTCTGACATTTGTTTTGAAACCAGATTCAGATTTCTTACATAGTATTTCTTTGTTGGCAAGAGCTGGAAGAAAGTTAATGCCAGTAAGTCTAGCTCTTTTGCATATGCTTTTTGTGTGTTCGGGTATCAGAGGACCTATGAATCAGGTCGAAATTAACACCACATGTGTATGTCTTTGGAGAAACAGAAATGACTTGTTGGATTTCTATCATAAAAACTAATTTATATTTTTGTAATCTCACAGATAAGGTAGTAATAAGCATGACGACTCTCCCAAGCACTATCTCTTTTATATTAATAATTGGTTTTGTAAAAATAAGATCAAATCACCGAAAAATGCAGGCCAATTTCCAGGCATGTCAACATACTGCCTGCCCTAAACTCCAGAGCACAGTGCAGCACTGAGCATATCCTTCTTGGGTTACTTTTTCCCATTTGCTCTCATTAAAGTGTTGACAAATACACACCTGTCAGAAAATCTTTGGCATATTTTTTCACTCTGAAAGGAGCCCAATGACATTAGCTGGACTAATACATTTCTCTTTTCCTTTCTTGAAATTTACCAACGTACCATACCAACACAATGAATTTTTTCTGACTCAAGGAAAGCAAAAGAGAACCCCAGGAATATTTAAAGAATTTCTCAACCACAGATACAGACATGTACAAAACCTATATCCTGACTTGAGAAAACAAACAAGCATCCAAAGGAGATTTCAAATCCTTGGCAAAAATAGCCTCTGAAAAAAGCAATTTTTGGCTCATTAGGGACATTTATATTTTGGCCCTTTTACAACTGGTTCTCTCCTTCACTGCTAACATTACAAAAACAATATATTCATATGTTTAACTGATAGTTTAAATGGAATACATAGTGATAAAACTAGGGAACACAGCAAATGCAAGCATTAGTGACAAAGAAAAGTCTCTTTCAAGATCAATAATTTCAAGGATTTTAGAACAGTGGTTCTAAAGAGCATCTTTTGCATATCACAACTCTCAAGAGAATATTAGGAAACTAGGATAAAACCTATGAAATCTTCACCGCTATAAATGACAGCACTTCTAAATATTTGAAAATGATACCTTAGCATGCCACACATGATTCAATCTAAAATGGATGTTTCAGGTCCCACTGGATTCATCCCCCTTTGCAATCATTTAGTGACCCACACCCACCTAGGAGTTTGCCAACACTGCCCTAGGGTCTAATATCCATTCAAGGGGCTGGGAGAAGAGGCGTGGTTCACACTCATAATCCCAGTACTCTGGGAAGCCAAGGTGGGAGGATGGCTTGATGCCAGGAGTTTGAAACCAGTCTAAGCAACACGGTGAGATACCGTCTCCACAAAAAATTTTAAAAATTATATAAAAACAAAAAAAGTCCATCAAGGGATTCACTTTAAATAAATGAAGTCAAGAAACATTTGGGACAAGTGCTTATTATGCGCAGTGTTCATCACTGCTGCTACAAAGATAAATTATACAGAGAATCCCTGCTTCAAGCTAACAGGATACCTTGGGTGCATCAAAGGTCTAACCTTTATAGGGTGCACAGAGGAAAACACGCAAGCCATGGGAGACACAAGAAAATTACACGCAGTGTTGCATTCATTTTACCAGTGGGAAATAAAGAACCAGTAAGGTCAACGACAAAATGAATGGAGAATTCTCTATTATAAAAAGAAAGAGGCCAGGTTCAGTGGCTCATGCCTGTAATTCTAGCACTTTGGGAGGCAGAACTGGGATCGCTTGAAGCCAAGAGTTCAAGACTTGCGCGGACAACATAGTAAGACCCCATCTCTCTTTTTTTTTTGAGCCAGGGTTTCACTCGTCACCCAGGCTGGAGTGCAATAGCATGATCGTAGCTCACTGCAGCCTTGATGTCCCAGGCTCAAGCCATCCTCCCACCTCAGCCTCCCAAATAGCTGGACTACAAGCGGGTGCTGCCATGCCTGGCTAACTTTCTTCTCTAAAGTAGAGATGATGTCTTGCTAGGTTGCCCAGGCTGGTCTCAAACTCCTAAGCTCAAGCAATCCTCCTGCCTCAGCCTCCCAGCAGGCTGGGATTATAGGCATCAGCTACTGCGCCTGGCCAAAAGACCCCATCTCTACAAAAACTAAAAGAATTAATCAGGCATGGTGGCATGCTCCTGTACTCCTAGTTACTCAGGAGGCTAAGGCAAGAGGGTCACTTGAGCCCAAGAGTTTAAGGTTACAGTGCGCCATGATCGTTCCACTGTGCTCCAGTCTAGGTGACTGAGTGAGACCCTATCTCAAATAAATAAGCAATTTTAAAATAATAAAGAGAAATGAGATCTAATTTCTGGATATTATACCATCTGCTAAACCAAAATTCCTACATTCCAAAACAAGTCATATACCAAAACCTTTTAGGATTAGACTGTGGCCTCTGAATCAATAATACCCTAAGAAGAACTGCAAAGACTAGAATTCTATCCACAGTATGTGGTCAGCTCTGCAGTGGTCTTTCTCATTCTTGAGGCAGTCCAGGTTCTGGATGCTTCGAGCTTTGCTGTGAAGATAAACCAATTCTAGAATGTGATGGCTGGGCCAGTCCCAGTCAATCTACCTCTACGTAAGACACTTGTTTAGAAAGCTCCCTTTTTCTTAACTCCTTGTCTACTATGTCAAATGCCAAGACTCAACAGAGGACAAGAGACAGTTGTTTACACAGGTGCCACTTTCTAAAGGGTCCTCACAGAAGCGAACCTCTCCCCGCAGAGCTGGACTCAGATCACAGGCCTAATGACACCATGGGGGGTGTCAGTAGGGGTGGGGGGATCCTGTACCAAAGAGAGAAGCAGGGTCCTGGGAGGAGAGGAATGGGAACCAAAACAAAATTGAATGAGCATGGACTCTACTTTGCCAGGCTTCCACATCTGCAGGTAGGATGCTATGCACTAGGTAACATGAAACATACTCAAATAAAAGCACAATCTTTACATTTGGAAATGTAAAGATTGAGCCCAGAATTGCTTATTTAAGTCCTCAAGTTTTATTTTTTTTTCCTAAAAGGAAACTGCATTCCTTCATCCCCACCCCCACTGCCTGACCCCAAGTAATAGCCATTCCTGTCCAGAGTTTAAATGACCTCTGCCCTTCCACCCACTTTATCTTCTACAGGAATTTCATTCATCCTTTTGTTGCCCACTGCAACACATTGTGCCCTCCTTTTCCCTCTCACTTTTAATCACATGCTGAAAGAAAGTCCTGTAATTGGCAAAGGAAGCAGCAATGGGTAGGGGAGAAAACATGAAAATTAAGTCTTACTGTGATAAAATTATACTTCTTTTTAGTAGGACAGACACAAAAGTTTCTTAAAAATGTGAGTGAGTGTGTGTGTGTGTTAATATCAAGTCAACCATTTCTTTCCTAATGATATAATAATAAATAATTATTTTCATTCCTAATTACTAAATTAAGAACATATAATCTAAAAGGCAATTAGTCATCTTAGTTATACCAATTTCACTCTGTCTTAGTGCCTCAAGGAGAAGAGGAGATGACACACACAGAGTTTTGAATCAGGCATCAAACATGTAGTCTGCAGCTGCATCAGATAAGCTTGCCTTATCTCTCTGCCTCCTTCATTCAGGTCCAGCTCCTGGAAAGCTACCCAACAATCATTTCAAGTCCTTTGTAATTCAAGGGAAAGCCAAGAAGTAGGCGTGGGCCTACACAGAAACCCCTGGGCATAAATAAAGATTTGAGAACTTTTCTCAAGATAGTTACTGTGACTATAAGCAAGGGACTGAAAAAAAAAAAAAAGAAAGAAAGAAAGAAAATGAGACAAAAGATGAAAAACACACCAAACAAAATAAAAAATGAGGCAGTAGGGCAGGGCACGGTGGCTCACACCTGTAATTCCAGCACTTTGGGAGGCTGAGGCAGGTGATCACTTGAGGTCAGGAGTTCAAGACCAGCCTGGCCAACAGAAACCCCATCTCTACCAAAAATACAAAAATCAGCCAGACGTGGTGGCACGCACCTGTGATCCCAGCTACTCAGGAGGGTGAGGCAGGAGAATCGCTTGAACCCAGGAGGAGGAGGTTGCAGTGAGCTGCAATCACACCACTGCACTCCAGCCTGGGTGACAGAGCGAGACCCTGTCTTAAAAAAAAAAAAAAAATGAGGCAGTAAGTTATAGAAAAAGTCAGTGTCCTTTCAGTCAACTTGTCCTTCAGTTCTCAGATAAGGATCTACTTTATCCACGATGCTTTCCCTGATGCCAAGTCAGTTTAAGGCATCGTCCCCCAGGAACTCTCCTACTACATTCCTCATCCTACAGCACCTATAACAGTCCACCTTCCCCACTGGAATAACAGAGTGAGGACAGGGACTGTATCTTGCTTGTAACTGTAGTATTTTCAGTATCAACATTAGCTCACGGTGAGAGTCAGTAAGCACTATTAGAAAAGTAAACAGTATGAGTTCAAACCCTGGTACCACCATTAACTCACACTGTGACATAAATATAGTCAAGTTTGCTTATCTGTAAAATGAAGATAATAAGATAGATAACAGTGTAATGTACCAGAAAGTGTTGCTGCAATTCATGGCATGCAATAAGTGTTAACTGCTTTTTCTTCATGCCCTTTTTTTTATTTTTGGAGACAGGGTCTCACTCTGTTGCCCAGGCTGGAGTGCAATGACACAATCACAGCTCACTGCAGCCTTGACGTCTCAGGCTCAAGCGATCCTCTCTCCCTAGTCACCCAAGTAGCTGGGACTACAGGCACGTGTCACCACACACAGCTAATTCTTGGGTTTTTTGTGTTTTTTTTTTTTTTTTTTGTAGAGATGGGGTTCGCCACCATGTTGCCCAGGCTGGTCGCAAATTCCTGAGCTCAAGCAATATGCCTGTCTTGGCCTCCCAAAGTGGTAGAACCACGGGCATGAGGCACCATGCCCGGACTCTTCATGCCATTTTATTAGTTCTCAAACCTCTATTCTGATAGGTCCTTTCCTGCCTTCCTCTCTCACTAATGCATCTCCTCCTCACCTCCATCTGGAGTCTTTCTGCTATTTTACCCTTCTCTCCTCTTGCCTTTCCCTCCTACTCTCCTTTCGATATTTATTTCTCTTACATATTTGCATCATCTTGCCATGAAGAATTATTTGCATTTGAAAACTGTGAGCTTTACCTCCTAATTCACACGAAGACAAAACATCCTATATGACTGCTTGGCTAATACTATAGATATGCTTTAACCTATGATTATTTGTAGAATGGTGCAAAATTTTGAGTAAATGCTAATTCTATAAATTACAGTGAAACATTATGCAGATTTTAATCTATTACTTCCAAAAGTGGTGTAAACCTCTTTTAAAATGAAATAAAACCCTACTAAAATAGAATTAAATTATGTATGCAAAATATTTTCTTTTCATAATAACATGTTAAATTAAGTTTAGCCTAAAGCTGCCTCCTTATGTATTTTAGGTTCTGCCTAAAAGTTTCTCCATGCATAGTGAACTGTGACCTGACTGGATGTGTAAAAAGACTGTAACCTACCCTTGTGTCAATCACTCAGTTTCAGCCAATTAAAGGCAGCCAATTGTTCATATCATATTCAAATAAGGTTCAAAACATCAAGCTGTAATGAAGACAGTTGTTTCTGTACCTCAGTTCCATTTTCTGTACATCACTTTCCTTTCTCTGTCCACAAACCTTCAACCATGCACAGCGCCGGAGTCTCTCTCAACCTATTCTGGCTCGGGGACTGCCCGATTTGCAAGTTGTTCTTTACACAATTTCATTTGTCTAAGGTTTTACTTTTAACACATGCATAATTTAGTGCAATTATTACTTAATTTTTGTGATGCAGCTTTAATGCTCTCAAAAAACCCCACTTCCTCAAAATGGATTTTTATAGAACAACGCAAATAAGGGCAAAAGACAAAACACTTATATCCTTAAACCCAAGATCCCATAAAAAATCTCTACTGTCCTGTGGTGACCCATTCTCCAAAGAAGAAACTAGCCGGGCACGGTGGCTCACGCCTGTAATCCCAGCACTTTGGGAGGCTGAGGTGGGTGGATCACCAGGTCAGGAGATCGAGATCATCCTGGCTAACACGGTGAAACCCTGTCTACTAAAAATACAAAAAATTAGCTAGGCATGGCGGCAGATGTCTGTAGTCTCAGCTACTCAGGAAGCTGAGGTGGGAGAATGGTGTGAACCCAGGAGGCGGAGCTTGCAGTGAGCCAAGATTGGGCCACTGTACTCCAGCTTGGGTGACAGAGTGAGACTCCGTCTCAAAAAAAAAAAAAAGAGGAAGAAACCAAATCAAAGAACACCAAGCTACCACCTCTCCCTGGAGAATTCACTTGTCTACTATGAATAAGGGACTAGTCTAAATGTACTTAGTAGAATTCAAATGAAGGCCTGGGTCCTTCTAGAGCATTTTTCATAATTAAAAGGGGGGAAATGCTATGAACAATTAAAGCCTAGATACAGATGTGTCAATGTATGTGTGCGGTTTATGGATGAAAATATTCTCAAGTTTTATTTCAGTATATGTCAGAGAATTTGTCAGATGCCAGTCAAACTGGCACATCACACTGACTCCATCCCAAGTCACCATCTGGATAACTGCACTCCTGACACCATCTCTTGGAGAGGGGGCTTTTCAATGTAATGAAAATATAAGAAAAATTGCAAAAGCCAGTGTTTTATGTTTTTTCCCAAATGTAACTAATCATTTCACCTGTCAGTCTACTACTTAGTTTTTTGTTAATAATGTTGGAAGTAATAAATATTAGGTTTCTATAAGATCTTGTTTTCTAATTTTTTTTTTTTTTTTTTTTTTGAGATGGAGTTTCACTCTTGTTGCCCAGGCTGGAGTGCAATGGCACGATACCAGCTCACCGCAACCCCCGTCTCCTGGATTCAAGTGATTCTCCTGCCTCAGCCTCCCGAGTAGCTGGGATTACAAGCGTGCACCACCATGCCCAGCTAATTCTGTATTTTTAGTAGAGATGGGGTTTCTCCATGTTGGTCAGGCTGGTCTTGATCCCCGACCTCAGGTATCTGCCCACCTCAGCCTCCCAAAGTGCTGGGATTACGGTGTGAGCCACCATGCCTGGCCTATTTTCTAATTTTTAAAAGATTATCTGAAATATTTAATCAATTACAAAGAAAAAGTAAAACTTTCTGGCTTGATACAAGAGAATGACACAATAATACCAGGACTTTTCAATATTTAAGCAAGTATCTGTATGTTTTTTCCCTTTTCATAATTTCTTTCCATTTTTTTCCCTTTTAAAAAGACTCTTTTAGAGCAGTTTTAGGTTCACAGCAAAACTGAGCAGAAAGTACAGAGAGTTGCCATATACTCCTAAACACAGACAAGCACAGCCTTTCCTACAATCAATATCCCTAACCAAAGGGGTACATTTCTTACAATCAGTGAACCTACATTGACATGCATCATCAACCTAAGTCCACAGTTTACATCAGGGTTCACTCTTGGTGTTCTATGCCATTGTTTTGGACAAATATTTAATCACATGTATCCACTATTACAGAATCATACAGAGTAATTTCAGTGTTCAAAAAAATCCTCTTGTGTTCAACTTATTCATTCTCCCTGCCCCTTAACTTCTGGCAACCACTGATCTTTTTACTATCTCATAGTTTTGCTTTTTCCAGAATGTCATATAGTTCAAAGGACATCTTGGCTGCTTCCAAGTTTTGGCAGTTATGAGTAAAGTTGTTATAAATCCATGTGCAGGTTTTTATAAAGACTTAAGTTTTCAATTAACTTAGGCAAACACCAAGCAATGCACTAGATCATATAGTAAGAGTATGTTTCGTTTTGTAAGACCGTCAAACTGTCTTCCAAAGTGACTGTATCATTGGCATTCCCACCTGCAATGAATGAGAATTCCTGTTGATCCACATTCTTACCAGAATTTAGGGGTGTCAGTGTTCTGGATTTATGCCATTCTAATAGGTAGATGGTGGCATCTCACTTTAATTTCCATTCCCTAATGACATGTGAGTGAAGCATCTTTTCATATGCCATATGTATATCTACTTTGGTGAAGTGTCTGTTCAGGTCTTTTGCCCATTTTTCAATCCAATGATTCATTTTCTTACTATTGAGTTTTAAGAGTTCTTTGTACATTATACATTTTAGCTAACAGTCCTTTATCAGATATATCTTTCACAAATATCTTCTCCTAGTCTGTAACTTGCCTCGTATTCTCTTGACAGTGTCTTCTCCAGAGCAGAGTTAACTTTAATGAATTTCAGCTTATTGAATGTTTCTTTCATATAATGTGTCTTTAGAATGCATCTAAAAAGTCACCACCAAATCTAAGTTCATCCAGATTTTCTCTTCTAGTTTTATAGTTTTGTGTTTTACATTTAGGTCTGTGATCCATTTTGAATTAATTTTTGTGAAGAGTGTAAAGTCTGTTTCTAGATTCATGTTTTGCATATGAATGTCCAGTTACTCCAGCAGCATTTGTTGAAAATACTGTCTTTTCTCCGTTCTCTTATTTTTGCTCCTTTGTCAAAAGATCACTTGACTATATTTATGTGGGTCTATTTCTGGGCTCTCTAATCTAGTTCATTAATCTAGTTTGTCTTTCTTTCACTAACACCACACTGGCTTGATTACTACAGCTTTACCATAAGTCTTGAAGTTGGACAGTGTGAGTCCTCTTAGTTTGTTTTTCTCCTTCAATATTGTGTAGGCTATTCTGGGGCTTTTGCCTCTTCATATAAACTTCAGAATCAGTTTGTCAATATACACTGATACAGTTTGGATGTCTGTCCCCTCCAAATCTCATGTTGAAATTTAATCCTCAATGTTGGAGGTGGGGCCTGGAGGGAAGTGTCTGGGTCATGGGGGCGGATCTCTCAGGAGTAGCTTGGTACTGTCCTTGCAATAATGAATGAGCTCTCATGAGATCTGGCTGTTTAAAAGTGTGTGGTACCCCCTCCCTCACTCTCTTGCTTCTGCTCTTGCCATGTGAGGTACCTGCTCCCACTTCATTGTCTGCCATAAGTAAAAGCTCCCTGAGGCCTCACCAGAAGCCAGGCAGATGCCAGCACCATGCTTCCAGTACAGCCTGCAGGATTGTGAGCCAATTAAACCTTTTTTTCTTTATAAATTACCCAGCCTCAGATATTCCTTTATAGTGATGCAAAAATGGACTAAAATATCCACAAAACAACTTGTTTGGATTTTGATTGGGATTGTGTTGAATCTATAGATCAAGTTGGAAAAAAACTGACATCTTGACAATATTGAGCCTTCCTATCCACGAACATGGATTATAACTCCATTTATTTGTTTTTTATTTCTTTCATCAGAGTTTTGTAGTTTTCCTCACACAGATATTGGAAGTTTTGTTAGATTTATAGCTATTAGTATATAGGTCCATATATGTGTGTGTGTGTGTGTGTATGTGTGTGTATATATGTAAGTATTCATTTTTTTAGGTGCTAATGTAAATGGCAATGTGTTTTTAATTTCTAGTTTCACTTGTTGATGCCATATAGAAAAGTGATTGGCTTTTGTATAATAACCTTGTATCCTGCAACATTGCTAATTGACTAATAAGGACTAAAAAAACTTTCAGGAGTTTTGTTGTCAATTCTTTTGGATTTTCTATGTACATGATCATGTCATCTGTAAACAAAGACATTTTTATGTCTTCCTTCCCAATCTTTATACCTTTTCTTTTCTTTGTCTTATAACATTAGCTACGACTTCCTGTATAATGTTGAAAAAAGTGGTGAGAGGGCATCCTTGTCTTGTTTCTGACCTTAATGAGAAAGTTTCTCTTTTCTCCATTAAGTATGTTGTTATCTGTAGGATTTGGGGTAGATTTTTTTTTATCAAGTTGAGGTAGTCCCCTCTATTGATAGTTTACTGCCAGTTTTTATCATGAATGGGTGCTGATTTTGGTCAAATTCTGCATCTACTGGTATGACCATATAGTTTTTCTGCATCTACTGGTATGACCACATAGTTTTTCTTCTTTAGCTTGCTGCTGTGATGGATTACATTAATTGATTTTTCAATACTGAACCAGCCTTGCATACTTAGGATAAATTCCATTTGGTCATGGTGTATAATTCTTTTATACATTGTTGCATTTGATTGGACAATATTTTGGTAAGATTTATACATCTATGTTCATGACAGATATTGTAGTTCCTTTTCTTGTAATGTCTTTATCTGGTTTTGGTATTAGGTTAATGCTAGCCTCATAGAGTAAGTTACAAAGTATTCCTTCTGCATCTATCTTCTGAAAGAGACTGTAGAGAATTGATATAATTTCTTCCTTCAGTGGTTAGTAGAATTACATCTGGGTCTGGGGATTTCTGTTTTGGAAGGCTATTAATTACTGATTAAATCTCTTTAGTAAATATAGACCTATATGGATTGTCTCTTCACTTCCCTTAGTTTTGTTTATTATTGAAGTTTCATTATATTTCTCTCAGAAACATCAAATTCACAGATGTGTTATCTGTAAACATGTGGGACACTAATTTGTTTTCTAATAGTCAAGTAATGTATTTTTTGTTTTGTTTTTTGTTTGCTTGTTTTGTAACTCCCTGGGTGTGTGAAGTGTGAAGGGTTTGACTTCATCGCACAGGCTGGGGTGCAGGGGTGCAATCATGGCTCACTGCAGCCTCAACCTCCTGAGCTCAAACAATCCTGCTGCCCCAACTCCCCAAGCAGCTGGGACCACAGGCACACACCAACACGCCTGGTTAAGTTTTGTATATTTTGTAGAGACGAGGTTTTGTCATGTTGCCCAGGCTGGTCTTAAACTCCTGGGCTCAAGAGATCTGCCCACCTTGGCCTCCCAAATTGGTGGGATTATAGGCATGAGCCACCATGCCCAGCCTAACAGTCAGGCAATGTAGTATCTGTGATATATGTTAGCTATAAATGCATCAGTAGTTTAAGGCAGGCAAAATATTACTACTGAATCTTTAGAAGTCCATATTCTTAGTTTGTTATAACACATTTGGAAAAAAATAAAGAAATAAAAATAAAAGTCTATATTCTGTAAAAGCTTCAAAAAAATTGCAAATTATAAAGTTTAAGCATTTAAAAATTTTTATTATTTGTCTTCATGAGACCTAAATTAAAGATACTCAGCTGTTTTTAATTTTTTTCTAGAAGATTTTGAGATATATTTTCTGGCTAAAATTTTCCGTAACTGTTCTTGCTCCTTTTATTGTTGTTGTGAATATAAATAAAATCTATGCAATTACTACCATGGAGCACATAAATGTCTGTTCAGAAATAAGAAATGCTTTCTCAGCCAGGGATAGTTGCTCACCCCCATAATCCGAGAACTCTGGGAAGCTGAGGTGGAAAAATCAATTAAGCTCAAAGTGGTTTGAGACTAGCCTGGGTAATGAAGTGAGACTCTAACTCACCCGAAAAATCACTAATTCAAAAATAAGTTTTAGAAAGCTAGTTAATTGTCTTTAGTATTTTTCCTTCTATTTATATTTCTGACAATTTGATATTTCATTTTTCAACGTCACAACTGAAAATAAAGCAAAGTACTATCTAGTACCTTATGCGGTACACTTCCCATGGTCTTCCATTTTTAAAAAGTGAGTTTCGGCTAGGCGCAGTGGCTCATGCCTTTAATCCTAGCACTTTGGGAGGCCGAGGCAGGTGGATCACTTGAGCTCAGGAGTTTGAGACCAGCCTGAGCAACATGGCAAAACCCCATCTCTACACAAATTACAAAAAAAAAAAAAAAATAGTCAGGTGCGGTGGTACATGCCTGTAGTCCCAGCTACTTGGGGAGCTGGGGTGAGAGGATTGCTTGAGCCCAGGAGGTTGAGGCTGCAGTGAGCCAAGACCGTGCTATTGCACTCCAGCTGGATGACAAAGTGAGACCCTGCCTTAAAAAAAAAAAAAAAAAGTGAGTCTGAAATTTTAAATCTTCTTGCTATTTCTTGTATAGTCAGACAAGGCTTGGTTCAACACCCTGAGCTGGGTTGGCTGGACAGGACTAGCACTAGACCTGACCCAGAAGTAAAGGCAATTGTGGGAAGAGCAGACTGACCTGGGAAGAAATCTAGAAGCCAACGAGCAGAACACTAAAGCTTGCCACTGGGCAACAGAGAACTGGTCCAACAAAGCTGTTACCATCAGAAATGTGTGTCACCAGGTCAGAGAAACAGGAAATCAAGGCAGGTAACGGGAGACAAAATCAAGGAAAGTCAGTTGGCAAAAGGGCCCAGGACACTAGTCCAGAACTCGGGTAACTGAAAGAACAGGAAGTACTAGAGACAGAAAGAAAAGCCCAAACCTGAAAAGTGTACAAGACAAGTTACTAAACCAGGGGTTCTGGACAAAGGAATAAGGCAAAGGGCTACAAGTTCCTGGCTAGCTGAGCATCAGATATGAGGAATAAAACACTGGCCTGGGAGAAAGGAATGGGGAGTTACTGTTTAATGGGTACAGTTTTAGCTGGGGAAGCTAAAAAACTCTATAGATGGATGCTGGTTAGTGATGGTCGCTCAACAATGTGCATGTACTTAATGCCACAGAACTGTATACTTTAAAATGTTAGGTCTTATGCACATTTTACCAAAAAACAAAAAAAAGTTTATTGAGGGAAAAAATGTTTTCCAGCTTCACTGATCGAAGCCACTGGGTCTCTTCAATTTCCCTAAGAACATACCTATGGTTTTCCAAATCATCACAACACAAATAATACTCTTCTAGATTTAATTTCCAGCAAGAAATTAATTCAAATGTGAATACTATTATCCCTATGGGGAATAAGCAGTAGCCAGGGTTTGCATCAGAATTGAGTTTAATATAGTCATTTTTATCTTAAATGTATATATATGCATGTGTGTGATACATATTAATATATTATATATTGATTATGCATATATCAGTATATGTTAATGATATATGTAATATATGTAAATTTAATAAACATGTTTATGTTCTATCTATAATATAGAATGTTTATATATAACATAGAATATAAATATATACTTTTTATATATGTATATATATTATATATATATATATATTTGCCCCCAAAACAAAAGCAAAACACTGACCTGGTGCAAAAACTCCTTTTACCCTTTCCCTGGAGCCAGGAGAGCCTGGGGATAAGATTCAGTTGCTCACAGGGAAGGGCGGCTGCAGAGCAGGGACCAAAAGTGAACACCACCATTTCAATCCAAAATGCAGATAAAGCCAAAGACTAAATTTAAGAATTACAGCAGCATTACTGACTTTTCATAGCTGGTGAAAGCTAGTACTGAAATACATACACAGGTATGCAAATTAGGTAGCGTCATACTTAATAAATACATGAATTAATTGATTCATTAATGGAAAGAAGCATTTAAGAATAAAAATGTTGGCCGGGCGCGGTGGCTCAAGCCTGTAATCCCAGCACTTTGGGAGGCCGAGATGGGCGGATCACGAGGTCAGGAGATCGAGACCATCCTGGCTAACACAGTGAAACCCTGTCTCTACTAAAAAAAAAAGAAAAACTAGCCAGGCGAGGTGGTGGGCGCCTGTAGTCCCAGCTACTCCAGAGGCTGAGGCAGGAGAATGGCGTAAACCCAGCGGAGCTTGCAGTGAGCTGAGATCCAGCCACTGCACTCCAGCCTGGGCGACACAGCGAGACTCCGTCTCAAAAAAAAAAAAAAAAAAACAAAGAATAAAAAATGTTAAGTAAAAGTAATCTAGAAGTAAAATTTTGCTTTAAGTAATTGGGAGTCAATGATTCTTTCAAGGTACCTTCAATATATAATAATTTACAGTATTTAGAAGTCAGACTTCTTAACAGACTTTGCTCTCTAAAATACACAAGGAATCATGATTCCTGCATCCAAATACAACTTCCCACAAAGTTACCAGACTCAAACTCCTTAATAACCTTTCTTACATAACAGAGAATTCACAGTAAGCTCAATTATCTGATTTCCCAATCATAAAAAAATTAGAATGAGCTGACAGATGCAAGCATAAGACCAGTGGAAGAGGAGACAGCTAACCTCTACAGAAGACAAAGAAAAACCCAGAGCCTGTATTAAGACAAGGTGCAATAATGAGTATACATACTGGCAATCCCGAATCATCAAGAGAGGGTTAATTTATGCCAAGTCGTTTCCGTTCAATCCATGTAAGGGGTACTTACTGTACTTAAGAAAATATTTAATAAAAATTACAGAAATTTTTAAAGGGGCTCTGGTATTTGGCGTAACAAACTCCAGTTAGGTATATATTCACCCATGACAACACCTTATTTCCAATAAAGGAGTCATTACTTTATTTTCAAGTTTTTCCTCCTAAAAGAAACTATTTCAAAGCTATCAGAGATTATTCGCTTACAAAAAAACCCCAAAATCCCCAAAACTAATGTACTCTCCTCTGAGATCTCTAACCATATATTTGAGGGATGGTGTATACCGGGCAGCTTGTGTTTGTTCTTCTTTGTCTACTGTTTTCTATTTCCTTCAGGCCTATTTGCAGGCAGAGGGCCAGCAGACAGCTGCTGTAATTACTCAAAGAACTCAAGAACTGTGTATGTTCATGCGTTCTTGCTGTTCAAACCAGGGGTTTATAAATTTTGTAGGTGAGAATACTTCTTCGTTTGTATCCCTCTACTACTTCCTCTCATTAATTATTAGAGAATCAATTATTTACATGTCACCTGTATGCAATCATTATTCACTTAAATGTCATGCCTTTTATTCCTAGATTTTTATTTTGTCTCAAATGACTAAAATGATACTTGGATAGACAGTTTGTTATTAGCAATCAACTTCCAGGCAATCAGTACAAACTAGCGTGTGGTACTCTAAATTACAGGAAAGACAGAAGAGGAAAAAAAAGAAAAGAGAAAGAAGAAACGTGGGTTTGCTGCAAAGAAATAGCACAATTATTTCAAATCAGTCAAAGTGAATCATCCGTCTACCAACATGCCTCATTTTTCATTGTCTATCGGTAACTTAGAAAAAAGTAACTAACGCAAGGAATAGTTTTGTTATAAAATGTGCATAATTTTGACTGCTTTAATAATGAAATTTTAATTCACATGTATTTCTTCCTTTTCTATGAACTTCTCATAACCATAACTGGAAAAAAAAAATGTCAAGTGGTGTCATAGCTAGCTGACACTTCACATGAAAACTGAAGAAGAATAAATTTCAGTTTAAGTACATGTTCCTTCGCAAGTTCTATGATTAAATATTTACGCTAGCTTTCCTCGGTCAAAAATGAAAGAATCCAACGAACTTCTGTTTGATCCTCTCCTCCACAGGATAAATTTTCCTTTTTCTAGTACATTTAGAGTGCATATTTTGGCAAGTGTGGACTAGGCAGTGGGGAAGGTGTTGGGGGTGGGGAACACTTGCTTTCTTCCATGACAGCAGCCCCTGCCTAGCCTTCAGAGAGATTTTAGCAATTCCCAATCCTGCCCCACTTCCAGCAGTCTGGGCACCTGGGCACCCAGCTCAATGGGATTAGCTTTCACTCTACTGAATTCCTCTGTCAAACAACTGACCCGCAAACTCTGTAGTTACCATCATGCAACACAAAGCTTGAACATACTAACAACATGTTACTATACACTGGTGTGTAATATACACAGCAATGTGAAATTACATGGAAATGCAATCTGGAGCAAAAATCTAAAAATTCATACATTTTATTCGGTTAGTATTTATAATTTCCAAAAACAAAGTCATTGAAGAGGTCATGATTTTTGTTAAAATTAATGAGATTAAAGGTCAGGCACAGGTTAAATTTGCCTTCAAGGCAGAAGTTTAGCAGACAAATAATTCCGGTTTAGTTAAAAGTACATGGTCTTTGAACATCTTGTGTCGAAAGAGTTGAAACACAACTAAACTTTAATGTGAAAAGGTCTCAGGTAGTTAATCAGAAATGAGAGGTGCACACGGCATTTTATACTGTTTGCGATTTGCTGACACAACATCATTCTGTGCTCTCTAGTGAGCTAGAGTAATCCTCAATGGCATTAAGACGAAAGGCTGAACACAAAACTGCAGGCAAGTCAAGCAGTGATTTTATGTTTTTTGTCATTTTTCTTTCAAGTGGAAGATCCCTAACACTCTCTGCTCCTGGCAGTGTTTACAAACAGAACTCTGAGAAGCATATGAATGTAAAAAAATAGGTCTTTCCAACAAACTGTGATAGACGATCAACCAGCTGAGTCCTCATCCAGATGACATGGGGTTGGAAGTACTTTTAAGATCTAGTTTCCACAAAAATAAAACTCTTAAAATTACCCAACTTGCTGAGTCTGATCCCTATGAAAGAAAAATAGTGTATAACATAAGATATACCATAATCAGTTATACCAACAACTCAGTTCTGAGAAACGTCTGAAAACATTAACATTGGAAAAAAAGGTTCAATCAAAGACATGCATTAGGCTAAAATGTTCTTTATGATAGCACTTCATTTTGACATATAAACACTATGCTCCTTATAACATACCTTGTAATCTGTAAAATAAAGGCAACATAGTTTATGTCTGATAATAAAAAAAAGTTAACTGTTAAATCCTAGATGACAAAACACTTCATCTTTTACCCCCTAAAATTTGCCCTGAATTTTAAAATTCATCACTTATGTAATATCTGAATTCTACAACTCTGATAGCCTTTTATTAGCAGGCTATGTAAAGACCCAAAATCTTTACATAGTACAAACAGTGAACTGCTAAGCTAAAGTATAACCTTTTTGCTTAAGTGGATAGACTAGAGTAATAACAGACTATGTAATAAAAACTTCTCAAAGTAAGTCTTTCTCCCCTCATCCATCCAAAAAAATCACTACAAATAGTTTTTCCTTGAACATCTATACATTATCAAGTGTAGGTGTCTATGTAATAATAATATACATTAAATCCATCTTTTTGGGTTTTCTTGAACGTAGGCTTATCTTCTGCCCAAGGCAAAGATACTGCAATAGAAAATCAGTAAGGTGACAATTATAATATGCTCTTAAATTACAAATCATTAGGCTGGGCATGGTGGCTCACGCCTGTAATCCCAGGACTTTGGGAGGCTGAGGCAGGCAGATCACTCGAGGTCAGGAGTTGGAGATCAGCCTGGCCAACATGGTGAAACCCCGTCTCTACTAAAATACAAAAAATTAGCCAGGCGTGGTGGCGGGCACCTGTAGTCACAGCTACTTGGGAGGCTGAGGCAGGAGAACTGCTTGAACCTGGGAGGTGGGGGTTGCAGTGAGCTGAGATTGCACCACTGCATTCCAGCCTGGGTGACAGAGCGAGACTCGGTCTAAAAAATACATATATATATACACACACACACACACACACATATATATAGATAGATAGATACATATATATATATAATTAACTGTTCTGTATATTTTGACAACTTCCTAAGAGGAATTTAAGATAACAGAATTTCATTCCAAATCAATAACATCATTAGGTAAACACTGTAACAAAATAATAACAAAGTCTCCTTCAATAAAAGTGGAATAGTAATCTGAGGACAAATTTCAGTCAGTTTATTGCTTCCTTTGTTAATCTTTCACCTTCTAAAATGCATTTTATAACTAAAAGTGAGAAAGAACTTACGTTAACAACTCTCTATTTTGTGACACTTTAACTTTAATGGAACATATTTATTTATTCCTTCCTGCTCCCAACCACACTTCCAATACATGAGTTCAGCTAAGAAAACTCAGTTCTAAAATGGTGAGTTCTCAGCTGTCTATGAAGCCAAATGGGCGGCTATAAATGCCTGTGTGGACAGCACCTCTGTCCTCACATGGATTTTTATGAGGCACCACGTGGCGCCCCTCGTGATTTGCCCAGCAGCAGCTCTTCACAAGGCAGGAAACACATGTGACATTGCCTCCAACTTCCTCTGCCTTCCCAAGCGACATGAGTCCTCCAACACGCAGACTCACTTTAAGCCACTGACCCCGGACCTTCCTGGGCCTTTCTCCCAGGAAGACATAAAAGAACATCTATTCATTCCATCGACAGGTAACAGACCCTCATCAAGTCCAAGGTGCTGTGCTCAGCATGTAGGGATAATAACATGCAATGGTCACTAAGCATGGATCAGAAGGGAAGATAGAAATATAAGCCACCACACCTCTCAACAAAATGCAGCACATATAATAAGAAATACACATCACGTTCTATGAGAGTTACAAGGAACTGGCAAGATCAGAGAAGGCAATGTGAAAGGGGTGGTGGCTAAAATGGCCCTAAAAGGATGGGTAGGAATTAGAGATGCAAACAAAGTACACTATGGATAGGTAAGAAAAGAGAGGGAAACCAGAGCATGAGGCAGGCAGGGGTGAGACATCTGCTTACTCATTCAGTCAACAAATGTTTACTGAACATATGGTCCCAGATGTGGGGGATACACCATGACACACCACGAATAAGACAGGCAGTCACTGATTGCTTAGAGCTTACTTCCTTTTTTAAAAATTATTTCCTTCTTTCCATGTTCAAACATCTAAAGGAGCTTACTTTCTAATGGGGTGATGGGCAAACATATCAACAAATAATTATAGAAGTTAATTTCAGGTTGTGATAAGCACAAACAAAAATAAACCAGGGTAAGAGCACAGTGGGTGGAGATAGGTAATCAATAAGAATGTGGTATGTGAGCAGAGACTGGATTCAAGTGGGGAAGAGGTGATCCTAAGGAGGGGAGCCAAAAAAGTACAGGCAAAAACCCTGGGGCAGAACAGTTGGGTGTATTTAAGAATAGCTAGAAGGTCAGTGTAGCTGGAAGAGAATACATGAACCAAAGAGGTAAGAGATGTTGCTGGAAAGGTAAGTAGAGGTGAAAACGAGTGTTTCTCCTTAAAGGCACCATTGACATTTGGGGCAGAATACTGTGGTCTTGTTGCATTTAGCATCATGGCCCTTGTGGCACTAAATGCCAACAAGCTCCACTAATTTCTAAACACGCCTATGAGGGACAGGAAGCAGGCAGTACATCCCACTAAGAACCACTGAGACAGATCCTGTATGGCCTAATCAGAAAAAAATATGATTTTGTTCTGAGTGTAAGGAAGAAGCCAGTAGAGAGCTATAAACAGAGGAAATCATATATTGCCTATTTCTATAAGGCCATGATCTAATTTCCTTTTTTTTTTTTTAGATGGAATCTTGCTCTGTGGTCCATGCTGGAGTGTAGTGGTGTGATCTCAGCTCACTGCAACCTCCACCTCCTGGGTTCAAGCGATTCTCCTGCCTTAGACTCCCAAGTAGCTGGGATTACAGGCTCACGCCACCATGCCTGGCTAATTTTTGTATTTTTAGTAGAGACGGGGTTTTGCCATGTTGGCCAGGCTAGTCTCGAACTACTGGCCTCAGATGATCCACCTGCCTTGGCCTCCCAAAGTGCTGGGATTACAGGCGCGAGCCACCGCCCCCGACTTCTAATTTCTATCTTTAAAAAATGTCTTTGTCTACTATATAGAAAACTAGCTCCAGCGGGTAACAGTAGCTGCAGGGATAACCAGGTATAAGACTATTGCAGTAATATAGAAGATTATGACAGCTTGGCTTGGGGAAGTGCTCAGATGTAATAAGATGTGGGGGATCTTGAAGACTGAGCCATCAGGATTTGCCTAACGTGACTTCACCTAGCTGGAGCAGAGTACTGAAGAGGGGAAGTCAAACATGAGGTTGGAATGGAAAATTGGGGCCAGATCCCTGAGGGCCTAGAAAGCCAGCCCAAGGGACATGGAGTCTCATTCTGTAGGTAACAGGGTGCCCAAGGGTTTCATACTTTAAGCACAGTAATCCAACAGCAGTTGGGAAAGAGGAGAGACTAAAAAGAGGGAGACCAGCTCAGACAGAGAGAGACCAATTACCACATGCCTGGCAGTAAAGAGAGCAAAGCTCTGCATTGATGAATTCAAAAGGTATCACCAAGACAAGGTTAGTGCCAGTTAATGATCAGCTGACCCTGAGATTTAATCCTAGGCAACAGAGAGATGACAGGGACATGACCAAAGCTAAGCATCATGAAAGGAGAAGAAGATTTGAAAAGGAAGGTAGTATGACCTGCTTCAGCTTCAGACTTACTAGGTTTGAATGCTGGCCAACCTCACAGGTAGGAAAGTCAGCTGGATTTGTGGAACCAGAGCTGCAGCACAAGTGAGGGCTGGAGGCAATTGTTTAGGAGTTATCAGCAAGATGGTGACATCTAAAGTCACGAGACGGAAAGAGGATCACCACCAGAGAAAAGGCAGACCTCACAAAACATCTTAGAACGCTAGGGACATGAGGAAGGGAAGAAGCCATTTCAAGAATCATGCTGTGTGCAAGAAGTTTAAAAACACAGATGTAAAGGAGGGCAAACTGGGTAAAAGGCCAAAGGATTTTGTGACTAAGAGAGTCTGGAGACTCTCAAGACTGTCTCCAGTCGGGAGACTGTCAAGACTGCAGTTTCATCAAGACAGAAAGGTGACTGCAGTGTTAAAGGAAGTGAGTCAGTCTGAGGAAATGTGGATGAGCCTACACTATTTTTCAAGGATTGGTTATAAAAGGAAAGTGATAAAAGTGATGGTAGCTTGAAGGAGTAGCACAGTTGAAGGAAGGTTGGGTGAGTGTGTGTGTCTTAAAAGTGAAAATAATTAACTTGTGGAGCTTAAAGAGAAGAATCCAGTGGAGAGATTGAAGTTGCAGGATGATATGACCCACCATCGACAAGAAAACAGAAGAGATGAGCAGAGACAGGTTACCCTTAGAAAGAGGAAGGGATACCTGTTCCTCTGGCAGATAAGGGAAGGTGATCAAGCGTGGCGCCATGTTGCTGTCAACCCCCTCAAACAGAGGAGACAATGAATAAAACTACTATATATATAGCAACACACTTCTGATAACCACTTCTAGGAGAAACAATATTCTGACTAATGCCATTATTCTACTTAATGTCGTGACATCAGAACAACCAAATGTTGTGACTCATAGTTTGTCTCTTTTGTTTATGCACTTAATGTGAATGAAAGAGGTAGGTGGACAAGTACCTTTGGTAAGTGAATGAAGAACCCCCCCAGACAAGGCAAATCACGCTATAGATAAAAGAGTGTATTTTGTTTCTGAAATTAACTTAAACTCCCACTTGGTTTGTCTTTCACAGTTACTTGACATTTATAATTCAGTTGTAAATTCATAAATCGAAAGAATCCTGCTTTTCATCACAGTTGTCATGTCTACATATCAAGGTTTTCCTGGTCACCATAACACTACCATTCCATAGCAGTGAAAACCAAAATACATGGAATGCTACAATGAAGAAAAATTTGAGGGAGCCTGATTAAAAAAAAAAAAAAAGAGCAAGAAAGATCAGAATACATAAACTAAGTAATTAATGAGATCATCAAAGCCCATGCTAATCTCATTTAACCATTCCTTACCCCCCCACAAAAAAGGCACACAACAGCAGCAAATGACTTTAAGTCAGTAGCTTTTTTAAAAATTGGCCACAATGCACCATCAATTTTATAGGAAACTATTGTAAATAATAAAATCTATCTTTGTAAATCTATTTTATACAGTATGCCAAAACTGTCAGTGAAGCTAAAGTCTTATAATAACCGTGACTGGGATGATGAATTGAATTCGTGAGCCTAGCATTAGTCACCTAATTCTAAATCTAAATTGTACTACCTCAGTAACCTAACTGCTTTTAAAAATACGTAAGAGGCCAGGCATAGTGGCTCATGCCTGTAATCCCAGCACTTTGGTAGGCTGAGATGGGAGGATCACTTGGGGCCAAGAGTTTGAGACTAGCCTGGTCAACATAACAAGACTCTGTCTCTATAAAAAGTGAAAAACTATCCAGGCATGGTGGCACACATCTCTAGTCCTACATACTCGGCAGACTGAGGCAGGAGGACTGCTTGAGCCCAGGAGATTGAGGCTTCAGTAAGCTGTGATCATGCCACTGCACTCCAGCCTGGGCGACAGAGCAATACCCTGCCTTGAAAAAAAAAAAAAAAAACACTTAAGAAAGAACCAAGAGTTTAATTAATTCCAATTAGAAACTGCTAAGAATAGGAAATAACAAAAATCATTAGACTATAACAGCAATCAATAACCTATTTCCAAAAAACTCTGAATTAAACACTAAAAAATTTGAAATGGCAAATGAAAAACAACTATTCCCTATTTCTTATATGCATTTGAAAAATGTTCCCCTTGAATAAGCTGTATTTATCACCAGCTATTTTATCTTTCACGGATAGATACACAACAAAGTGATTCATGTACTATCCATGGACTACAAAAATATGCAGTTGTCTTAGCAGGTATCAGGTATGGAGTTGGAATTTATACTTTAGAACTTGTAATGGAGCCCACAGCAATAGAATGTCTAAAATCTGAATTAGCATTTGATATTCTGAAACAACATTTAGCAGGGGTAGCTGGGATCCCTGGGTGTTCCATAACATCTATGCATTATTTATTTTACTATACTGCCATACAGATCTGCAATTACTCTCTCTGTGTGCCTTTATCTACCAGTGGCCTGGAAACAACTTACAAGTAGAGAGACCATATATCTCCAGCCATAGAACAGTGCCCATCGAAGCCAGACCCAGTTACTTTTAAGGGGAATGTCAAAGGGCTATGGGATACACAGTGGAATTTCCCATAGGAAGACATACCATCCCTGGACACAAGAACAGAATTTATTGCATTTTTCAATTCAGGAAGAGAAACTTTTCAAAATAATGTCACAAGAGCGAAAGAAGGGAACTCTATAAATCAGAGTCATGAAGTGATTCAGAATCCCAAATGCCTGATCTGAATTTTATTAAGGGTTTCATTTCCTATAAAAGTAACATACTGCATTTGTAACTACTATTTTTGTTCACGTAGTTTTCTCCCTATTCTATTTTGTCAGCTGTTTCCAGGAACAGTGAGCAGACCATCATTGAAGAGAATATGTATTAAGTACATATTCTAAATGTGTACCTTCTGAAAGAATTAAAAATCTGCACTAGAAAATATTGCCTACACAGGCAGATAGTCTTCAAACACAAGTAGACCATCTAACACATTTCAGTAGACATGTGTTTCCCACGGCTGCTGTAACAAATTAGCGCAAACTTCATGGCTTAAGGTAACACAAACTTGTTATCTTGCAGTTCTGGAGGTCAGAAGTCCAAAATGGGTCTCTCTGAGCTAAAATCAAGCTGTTGGCAGTGCTGGTTTTTTTTTTTTTTTTCTGGAGGCTCTAGGGGAAAAATCTGTTTGCTTGCCTTTTCCAGCTTCCAGAGGCTGCCTGCATCACTTGGCTTGGGGCCCCTTCCTCCATCTTCAACAGCAGGTTGAGTTCCTCATCACACAGCATCACTCGGACCTTGTCTTCTGCCTCCCTCTTCCACTTCCAAAAGTTCCTGTGATTACACTGGACTCATCCAAATAACTCAGGATCATCATCTCCTCTCCAGGTCAGCTGATTAGCAACCTTAACTCTTTGCCATGTAATAACACATTCATAGGCTCTGGGGATTAGGATGTAAACATCTTGAGGGGAGGGAAAGGGAATGACACATTAGTCTGCCTACTGTAGCATGTAATCATCCATCAGTACACTTCTATTTTATTTTTCATACAGACTTACAGACATACACCATACCCATACCCAAAAGTTCTTTAGATTTCCCTGCCCTAATTTGATAATTCTAGACTAAGTCTAATGAATACTTCCACAAGGGTCTCCTATAATTTTGTAATGTTAGAATTTTACTTTAAAAAAAACAAAAATAATTCTGTTTAAAAAAAAAGAAAGAAAATTCCAGATGGTTCCAAGAGTGCAAACCTGAAAATAGCTTAACCTGACGTATTTTTTTTAAAAAACAGGCATGACAGTCCCACCAGAAAAAGAGTTCTTTTAGTTTACAGGGTTTGATGTGTTCTATAATCATATTTAAGAGTTTTGCTTTGTTTTTTGTTTTCTGTTTTGAGACAGGATCTTGTTCTGTGGCCCAGGCTGGAATGCAGTGGCTTGTGGAAAACTGAGTTCATCTTTATAATTCTTGTTTTATTGAGACTTACCTAGAATAATTAACATTTTGAATTTAATTAAAAACAGTTCTTTTGTTCAGACTTAACCCAATTCTCCAATACTTTTGTAGGTCACCATCTTTAATAACAATCAGAGGAACAATTTTCTGACTCTTCAAAACAGCAATCTAAATATTATACTTTATTGTAACACATGATTTCTTTTTTTTTGTTTCCCAAATTGTGTTCCTTAGAACACTTGGAAACATAAATTGGTATACCACCCCCCAAAAAAACAAAACAAAACAAAACCCTATTCGATGGCCACATACATTTGGAAAAGGACACATACCATGCCTCCCTTTTAGAGGGTCACAATGCATACTAAGTGTTAAAAGTCCTCTAACTTTGCTTAACATCACTGTTTTCAGAACGTTTTCCTAACATCCCTATAAATAACCTGGGCTGAGGCAAGAAAGTGAGAAGTGAATACTAATGTAGAGCATATCTCCAGAGTATTACTCATGAGTAAGCCCCACAGCTTACTCATCACAGCTGGGAACAAAACCAACCCCACTTTATGCTCCTGAGAGTATTCGGACAGATGAAAGGCATTCCAAATATCAAATGTCAAATCAATGCCAAATTGCAACTATGATTAAAATCTACTTGAAACAAAACAAATGTGAAAATGCTCTGCTATCTCTAATTGTATTTATATGAGTGGGTTATTTAAAAAACAATGCTTGGCCAGGTGAGGTAGTTCATGCCTGTAATCCCAACACTTTAGGAGGTGGAGACCAGTGGATCATTTGAGTTCAGGAGTTCAAGACTAGTCTGGTCAATAAGGTGAAACCCCGTCTCTACTAAAAATACAAAAATTAGCCGGGCGTGGTGGTACACACCTGTAATCCCAGCTACTCAGGAGGCTGAGGCAGGAGAACTGCTTGAACCTAGGGGCGGAGGCTGCAGTGACCTAAGATCACGCTGCTCCAGCCTGGGCAATAGAGTGAGACTCTGTCTCAAAAATAAAAATAAAATAAAAAACAATGTTTAATTCAATATGACTTTAAATGGTGCACAGCTAAATGAACCTACCCATGTTTATAAAGAATCCAAATGTATCTCATTCAAAATACTGACCCTTAAATAGAGCCGTGGATGTTCCATCCACTACACATAAGCAAGAGACAGATTCATGAAAATCATTTCAGAATGTGTTTTCCTTCATACAAAGTAATCAATATTCAATCAAAAGGAATTAAGGTTAATTCTGAAGAGATGGGAGATTTCCTTTAAATAGTCTCCATTTGTTTTTCTATAAAATCTAGAAATATTTCAGTCTAAAATAAAAATCTCAAAGCTAAAAATATTAAGTATCAATTATTCAAATATTTACGGATTCCACGCTGGGTGCAGTGACTCACACCTGTATTCCCATCACTTTGGGAGGCCAAGATGGGCAGATCACCTGAGGTCAGGAGTTCAAGACCAGCCTGGCCAACATGGTGAAACCCCATTTCTACTAAAAATACACAAATTAACTGGGTGTGGTGGCACACACCTGTAGTCCCAACTACTCAGGAAGCTGAAGGAGAATCATTTGAACCTGGGAGGTAGAGGTTGCAGTGAGCCGAGATCGTGCCATTGCACTCCAGTGTAGACGACAGAGTGAGACACCGCCTCAAAAAAAAAAAAAAAAAAAATTACTGAGTCCCCCTCTAAAAAATTCTATTAAAATGACAATTATTTTGTAAGTGTATAGCCCTCAAGTATAAACAATAGGCTCAAAAGGTTGAAAAACAGTGTCTTGGTCCACTCCTGTGAGGTGCTAAAATGTAATGAAAAGGCCACCAGCGCTAGGGCATAGGAAGGCTACTTACCTTCCCAAAGCTTAGGTTTCTTCATCTGTAAATAGAAGGTTGTCGTAATACTTACCTCATGGGGTGGTTGTGAGAATTAACTGGGTTCAAGTATACAAAGCACTTAGAATAGTACTGGCACATAAGCATTCCATAAATGTGGCCCATTATTACACTATTGTTGTTCTTACTCTACTTTTTCTGGTCATGTTTGTTATCCCAAATTTGTTACTCATAAATAAAAAGGAAAATAAGGCTGGGTGCGGTGGCTCATGCCTGTAATCCCAGTACTCTGGGGGACCGAGGCAGGCAGATCACAAGGTCAGGAGTTCGAGACCAGCCTGACCAATATGGTGAAACCCCATCTCTACTAAAAATACAAAAATCAGCCAGACATGGTGGCGCACGCCTGTAATCCCAGCTACTCGGGAGGCGGAGGCAGGAGAATCACTTGAACCCAGGAGGCAGAGGTTGCAGTGAGCCGAGATCGCGCCACTGCACTCCAGTCTGGGTGACACAGCGAGACTGTCTCAAAAAAAATTTTTTTTTTAATAAATAAATAAAAAGAAAAATAAATTTCTCCTACACTCAAGATTCTAAATAACTAAGATTAGTTTTTGCTCAAAGTTGCTATAGAATACTCACTCCTCCGTCGAACATAACCACCCACTATGCATTACTGCTCCCTTCCAAATCACCTGGACAACTAATGCCTCTTTCTACTTCTGCGTGAACCGTCTGTTTTCAATTGTTGACTCATTCACCTAATATTCATCAAATACCTACTATATGTCAGGTACTGTTTGACACTGGACATTCAATGATACATAAGTATCACGTCCTGTCTTTAAAAACCTTTTAGTCTAGAGGGAGAAGAAGGGGAAAAATATTTCAACAGTTTAAAATTTTTTCCTCTAATGGAGACATATCCCAGACACAGTATTAGCAAAAAGGAAGACCTCACTGCCTCCACTGAAGGGACAGAGCACCAGACTAGGTTTCTGGTTAGGCAGACAGGCACCGCAGGACAGGACAGTTTGCAAAGCCAGGTATACAGGAACTGGCTTAGAGCATTTTAAACACTGCATGGCCATGGTGGCTAGTATGAGCGCCAGTAAGCATCTGTGAGGCAAGAAGGGATATCAGACCCAACAGGCTCTTGGAGACAGTGCTAAAATTTCCGGACTATTGTTAAGGAACTTTAAAAGGGAATGATGTTCAAATCCACATTTGGGAAAGACCACCATAGCAATGTGAAGAATGAAATGGAGGAAGCAGAAACTAGAAACAGTGAGCTTCATGTTTTTGACAGTGTCTTCGAAATTAGTTCACTGTTACCATAACTCTTTGTGGAGTGAGAACTGTTACCCACTTGTAATGGATATGAAACAGAACTTCAAAAACATCACAAGACTTGCCCAAAGTCACATAATAATGAATAAAAGGCTGAAATGGCCTCCAGAATCCAAGACTTCTCATCCCACTGGCCCTTTCTCTCCAATCCTTAGAGGTTAAAATAAAGTACAAACTTTGGTCACATCTTATCCTAGAGCAGTAGTTTGGCTGGAGCAAATGAATTCAAGTTTACTTGAGTTAATAATCAGATACTTTCTGGCTGTAACAGCATGGAACATATTATAGCTAAATAAAATGGAGTTGATTGGGTAAATTTTGATAAACTGTGCTTTAATCCTGAAAAATGGCTGCTACTAGATATGTTTTTACCCCTCTTCAGTGATACACTTCAAAACCACAAATAAGGTTCATGCCCATCAAATAAATAAGCAGGACTTCAGTTTAATCCCTAAACTCTGAACATATAATCTACTAGTCTGCTGATCAGACTAGTGAACTGCCTGGTTGTAAATATCAAGCCTTCGTATGCAGCAGATTATATTAACAGTAAACTGGGCCCAGCGCGGTGGTTCACACCTGTAATCCCAGAACTTTGGGAGGCCAAGGCAGGTGGATCACCTAAGGTTAGGAGTTCAAGATCAGCCTGGCCAACATGGCAAAACCCCATCTCTACTAAAAATACAAAACTTAGCCAGGTGTTGTGGCAGGTGCCTCTAATTCCAGCTACTCAGGGGGCTGAGGGAGGGGAATCACTTGAACCCAGGAGGCAGAGGTTGCAGTGAGCTGAGATCATGCCACTGCACTCCAGCCTGGGCAACAGAGCAAGATTCCATCTCAAAAAAAAAAAAAGTAAACCGTGGTTTACTCAGAACAGTTGGTAAATGGAATATTCTGCTTAATATTGTGGTTATCTGGAAGTCAACATGTACAGTAGCATATATATTATAAAATAATTACCAAATTTCAAAGAATTAGAATAAAATAATGTAAAACTAAAACTATATTGAATATGATCATTCATAGTCATAATTTCAACAGCCATTGATAACTAACATTTATTGAAGGCTTATCCCAGGACAGGTACTTTTCAAAGTGTTTTATATCTATTAACTCATTGCATTACACTTTACTTCATTTAACTCATTGATAAACAGGAATTGTCACTGTAAGTCATAAAAAACAAATCTGGTTGTCTTAGATGGCTTTGGTTGTTTGGCTTCTGGAAAAATGGAAGTTATATTTGACCGCAATAATTCATTGACTGATTTTCTTCATTGCCTCCAGATAATGAGCAACTTAATCAGCAAACCACCTCCCTCTCCCGTATTATTTCACAGAACCATTACTCTTTCATACTTGTCAGCTCTGCCCTTACAAGCTGACATTTCATTAAGAGACATAATTGAAAATCTAGCTTTCAGGTAAGTCTGAGGGTCTTCCTTCCCCCATGATTCCTCTATTTCCACCCCTGCCTCAGAGCAGCTATAAACCACTTTCTGTCCCTGTTAGTTACCATCTGCTTCCCCATCCTGTATTCTGAGATACCCTCCAACTGCCATTCTGATTCACAGCTGAAAAGCACTCCTGATTTTTTGTTGTTGTTGTTTTTCCTTTCCTACGTCACTCTGTTAACTCTCAGTCCCTGTTTAGTCCACCAGAACACCCCTGAGAAAGCAGTGTCCTCATACAAATTATTCTAGAACAGTGGATCTCCACCGGGGGCAATTTTGCTCATCTCCACCTGCCAGGAACATGTGACAATGTCAATTTTTTAAAATGTCCCAACTGATAATTAATCGGGGGATCCAGAAGGAATGTACCACCGGCATCTAGTGGGTAGATACCAGGTATGCTGTTAAGTATCCTAGAATGCACAGAAGAAACACCCTCCCCACCCCCTGAAAAGAATTATTCAGTCTAAAACGTCAAGAGCGTGAGGTTGAGAAACCCTGGTTTAGAATAGGATCTCAGACCAAATACTATGGTCTTCCAGTTCTCCCCTGAAGCAAATTAAAACATAACTCCTCAAATATACTGCCATAGCAACCTAAGAACATTTTGGTGAAGTTCATTTGGGTGAAGAACATTTACATCTAAACAATGATATCCTAATAGCTGCTTTCATGGGTGAGAATTAATTAACACACTTCTAACACTGGACTTGCCATTTAATAGACTCTGCTATACCTCACAGCACAGCTTTGGTAGAAAGCACTGACTGGCATTGTTTGGAAACACCCTCATCCCATTTCCAATAGATCATTACAAATACATTTACTATAAGAATCTACCTGTATTTTTTTGGTTTTTTGTACTCTAAGGGATCTTTTCTATTAAAAACAATTCATGGTAAATTGATTTCTATTTCTAAGTCGGGGTTTCTCAGTCTTGGCACTACTGACATTTGGGCCTGATAGTTGTTTGTTGGGGAGCGCGGCTGTCCTGTGCATGTAGGACGCACAGCAATTCTTGCTCTACTCACAAGATGCCAGTAGCAACCCTCTCCCCTGCACCCCTATGACAAAATGTCTCCAGACATTACCAAATGGCCCTTAAGAGGCAAGATCACTCCCACACCCCCATTGAGAATCACTGTTTTAGAGGGTTTTTTTTTAAATCACCTTCTAATTTAAGTTTCCCACATCTAGATTTTGATATACTGGGTTTTCTAGGTCAAATATATTGAATAACTAAACCAACAAATTCTTGTATGTTGATATTCTTAAAACAGAATTCCTCCTATAATCCTACTGTGCAAAACAAGAATGAATACAAATGGAAATTTTAAACACTCAACAGTACCCAAGTATTATGATCATCTAGCTTACATAACAACACAGTGATACCCTTACAGACTAAACTGGTCATCAAAGTATTGTGTTTACGGTTAAGTTTTTAGCGATGTCATTTACTCTCTGGCATGACAAAATTCATAATAAAAAATAGTTAATACTCATACAACATTTACTATATTAGTGTTTTATAGTGACATACACACAATTTCAATGACACGTAACTCTGTAAGATAGGTATTACTATTATTTCCATTTAAATATGAGCCAACGGAAGCACAGAAAGGTTAAGTAATGCCCAGGGTCACACAGGCAATCTGTGACAGAAGTGGCATTTCAACCCAAGTAGCCTAACTCAATAACTCAATCCGCATTCTTACATGTTATGCTACATTGCTTCTCATATATAATATGCCACATTAATCATTACATCAACAATGAGCATGTATTATAAAGGGATTTTACTTAATGTCTTTCTTTCTTTCTTTCTTTCTTTCTTTTTTTTTTTGAGACATAGTTTTGCTCTTGTTGCCCAGGCTGGAGTGCGATGGTGCAATCTTGGCTCACTGCATCCTCCGCCTCCCCAGTTCAAGCGATTCTCCCGCCTCAGCCTCCTGAGTAGCTGGGATTACAAGTGTGCACCACCACGCCCGGCTAATTTTTGTGTTTTTAGAAGAGACAGGGTTTCACCATGTTGGCCAGGCTGGTCTCAAACTCCTGACCTCAGGTGATCCACCCACCTCAGCCTCCCAAAGTGCTGGGATTACAGGCGTGAGCCACTGTGCCTGGTCTACTTCATTTCTTTCAATGACATTTCTTCTGCACCCTAAATGACAAAACTGTTCTGGACAACATTTGCCTCAGGATCCTTGCCATGTGTTTTCTGACAGTTCTAGCCACTGGCACAGCATCTGTAGCCCAGCCGCCTAGATCCCAGTCCTGGCTCTAGCACAAACATCACGATTCTTCTCTCCCTCTAGACACATGTCAGGACTGCCCTTTCCGACCTCCTTGAAACGGAATCGTGGCCTAGTAACTTGCTTTGGACAATGAAATGTGGTAAGTAAAACATGTCACTTCCAGGTGGAAGCTTTAAGCCAGAGCTCGACTTGCCAGTTCCCTTCCTGGAAGCATGTGCTGAGATGGAGCCTTTGTCGGCTGGGTCTCTGAGTGACTCTAATGACTATAAAGAAGGATGTCCCTCTGCCAATCCACACAACGTGTACCTTGAGTGAGAAATAAGCCTTTGCTATACCAAGCATCTCAAATTTCAGGGTTGTTTCTTACTATTCCATAATTTAGACTAAGTGATATCATTACTTACTAGTTGCGTAACCTTAAACAAGTTATGTAACCTCTCTGTGTCTGCTTCCTCACCTGCAAAATGGAGATAATAGTAGCAACTACTTCACAGCATTGCTATGAGAATTAAATAAGTTAATATATATAAAATACCTAAAACATTGTCTGGCACACAGTAAGAACCCACTACTGTACCCAGAAATTCTCGTGTAAGCTAACTCACGGATATCATCGCTCTGGTCACCAGTCTCCACAATCTGAGATATGCATATGTAAATACATACATTGCTTCTATTTATTATTCCCATAATAAAATGCTAAATATGTAGGCTCAAAGGCTAACAAATAATTCACTGTTAGACACAAAAGACTGAATGATAAAACCTAAGATATCATCTGTTACAAAATGGCATGGAAAAATATCTCCAAAAACTAGAAAGTAGAAGAGAGACGATTGTATTTAACTGACCCAACTTTTGCTTCTGTCTCATCCCCTGCCAGTAATACATACACAAACAAGCACAAATATGCACACGCTCCCTTCTCAATGAACAGATTTAATTTGCCAGCCAACTAGAAAGAGATTCAACAGAAGGAGCCAAAAATGTGGTGCCAACTGGCTGTGTGACATGCAGAGTAATGTCTCCTAATAAACCAACACCTGATGTCTAGTAAGTGGGAATACAGTAAGCAGAAGAGGAGTGATGTGATGTGGGAAACCAACCTGACATGTTCCCAGACACATGGTGAAGGTGATTTGAAAGTCGTACTTAGACTCATGGATTATTTTCAAAAGCATTAATTTTCCAAAGGTGATTTTCACCAGGTGTTTATTTACTTGGGGGACAATTAAGGCTGATTTCAGGCTGGGCACGGTGGCTCATGCCTGTAATCACAACACTTTGGGAGGTGGAAGTGGGAGGATGGCTTGAGGCCAGGAGTTCAAGACCAGCTTGGGCAACATAGCCCAACCCCATCTCTATTTTTAATTTTTTAAAAAAGAAGAGGCTGATTTCAAGAGGGGAAATGGTTATACATACCCATAAGGTAGCTGCCTACATTGACCACCAGCATGCTAAAAATATGAATTTGGCAATTACATCTCCAGCTGAAACACATGTACAGTAAAGAAATCCAGGAAGCTTGGCTGCAGTGAGTTCTAGACAGATTTCAAAATTTATTAAGGAGAGTACCCTAAGACCAGAAGAGTCAGCAAAAGGAAACAAGATAGTAAAGATGAATACATATTACTGATAAAGAATTAGTAATAAGACTGAAGAGAGTATACCCTACAGTCTTACAAGAAGCAAGGAATAAGCTTATTCAAGACCTGTAGGACCGATTTTAGCAAGAATCCTGCTAAATCAATTTATGAGTCCCCCCTAACCTTGAAATCTGATCACCCTTGATTAGGAGGAGAGATGAGGAGAGATCCTCATCTCCCACCTTTGATCTGTAAGTCCTTGGCCTGCCTTTAGCAAGAGTCCTATTAGGTCATGTTAGCAAGAATCCCCCTACACTTGACGTCTCCTCTTAGTAATGTTCCCCTGTTAGTAAATTTTCCTCTCCCCTCACACGCTGCCCATTGGCTATAAATTTCCAGCTGTCTTTGCTGTATTCAGAATAGAGTCCTCGCTCGCTCTCTCCTACTGTAATACTCTAATGCAATAGTCTTCAATAAAGCTTTCCTTACCATCTCAACCAGCATCAGAATAATTTTTTCTTTAACATCTCCAAGCTTGGTTGGAATTAGGGTGTACCTACACCTACCTGCACTAGTAATACTCCGCACAGCAGAGGTGAAAGGAACTAACTACCAGCGTCATGGGCAAGGAAGGGTGTAGGGAACGCCGTCACTGGCCAAATACAGTGGCCTCACAAGCCATCTTCACCTTCAGGAAAATGAATATTGAGCTGCCATAGACACTCTGCTACCAATACCATGAATCTACAGGACGCTCTGTTCCAAACGCCCAGTACACTTTTACACATCTGTCCAGACAGATGCCCGTGAGGTAGGCAGGGCTGAGAATTATGAATTGTTGTCGGTCAGGCTGAAAATTGGAGTTGACGGCAATAAGGTCAAGAATCAGCTCCGTGCTGCTTTGACGGAGTGAGTCATTGCCTCCTTGAATCTGGCACATACCAGCAAACAACACTGTCAAGGTTTATTTCCACATGGTCTAACTGCTAAATACAAAGTATTCTAGGTTTGTCAGCTTAGGGCATGCTTGCTTCCACTCTGAAAACATTTCAGCTGCCCTAATATACTGCTATAAAGAATTCTCTTCTTATTACCGTCTTCCTCCTCATATTTAGCTCTGCCTTCCATCACATCAAAAGCAGCACTTGTAGCTTCCCCATCCTCTTTCTTTCTAGTTGACTTTGAAGACTATCTATGTAAGTATTTCTGGCATAAAACTGACAGGTAAATGACTTCAAAGCTAATTTCCGCCCCCTACCCCTTGCCCTTTTTCAGTCTCAAGATACCATGTCAGTCCTGTATTCACTCTTAAAAATGATAGCTTAACTGCACAGTGCCATCCTGGGTCAATTCTTAAATATATTAGAATATACTAGATACATCTGGCTCATTTAAGTCATTCTTCACCAGTCTTTCTTCTTATTTACCTCCTTCTTCAACTTGGAAATTGTGCCTTTTCACAATATGTGGGTAGCCATTTCGGCCAAGATTGTGCCAACAAGATTGGTTATAAATCTACCTACTTTGTATAAGGGGAATATTTTTGTAACCATTGCATATCTCTATTAAAACATGAAAGATACACTGAAGGCCAAGTGCCCAAGTGACATGCAGGAAAAAAAAGCTGATGTTCAGAAAGCCAAGCACACAGAGAAATAATGAGAGGTTAATGAAGTGAGTTCTGAATCACAAGTGCTGTTCAGAAAACAAAAAAAGACATCTGTGAGGACTGACCTTGGAACTAGTCCCTGTTATTCAGTCCATGTGTATGCATATTTTTATTAAAATAACTGTTCAAAGTTAACTTTCATCCAAGATCCTTCTGAAGAAATAAAAAGGCATCATGTAAAATTTCAAAAACCTAACCATTCTACCTTTAGCAACGGTTAGTCCACCTTATTTTCACACATTTCCATCTTAATGAAAATAAATACATTAAAGGATACTCAGAATAGCTGCAAGGCATACCAGAAGATGTACAGATTAGAAATTTTCCTTAAAAGTAATTAAGATAGGCCAGGTGCGGTGGCTCAGTCCAGCAATCCCAGCACTTTGGGAGGCCGAGGCGGGTGGATCACCTGAGGTCAGGAGTTCCAGACCAGCTTAGACAACATGGTGAAACCCCACCTCTACTGAAAAAAATAAAACAATTAGCCGGGCGAGGTGGCAAGTGCTTGTAATGCCAGCTACTTGGGAGGCTGAGGCAGGAGAATAACTTGAACTCAGAAGGCAGAGGCTGCAGTGAGCCAAGATCACACCATTTTACTCCAGCCTGGGCGACAGAGTGAGATTGCCTCAAAAAAAACAAAAGTAATTCAGATCTATAGGGAGAATTACAAAGCACAAACACTCCAACTGGACACTGGAACATCTAAGAGTAAAGTCACCAAGGTATTTCTTAAAATAATCAACTTTTGGAAAGTCAACTAAAACTTCTCAAGGGGTATTATAATAAATTCAGTTTTACTTAATTTTTTTTTCTTTTTTTTTTTTCGAGATAGGGTCTCACTCTGGCACCCAGGCTGGAGTACAGTGGCGCAATCTGGGCTCACTGCAACTTCCACCTCCTGGGCTCAAACAGTTGTCCCACCTCAGCCTCCTGAATTAACTGGGACCAGAGGCACGCGCCACCATGCCCGCCTAATTTTTTAAATTTTTGCAGAGATGGGGTTTCACCATGTTGCCCAGGCTGGTCTCAAATTCCTGGGTTCAAGCAATCCACCTACCTCAGCCTCCCAAAGCTCTGGGATTACAGAGCATGAGCCACTGCATCTGGCCCCCTTCACTTAATTATTTAAGAAAGCAGTTTGAGAAACTGTTCAATTTAAAGATACTAACGTGTATTAAGGAGTTTTTTGAGTTTTTTTCTTTAATTAACAAATAAATAATTGTATCTATTTGTAGTGTACAGCATTTTTAGTATGTATACACTGTGAAATTATATCAAGTTCATTAACATATCCATCACCTCACACACCTGTCATTTCTTGTAAGAATATTTGAAATCTATTCGCCTAGCAGTTTTCAAGTCCATAATACATTATTACTAACCACAGTCACCATGCTGCACTTGCCTGTTTTATTCATTACCACATTTACACCGCTTGTACGTGAGCCCCTCAGTACGATGATCCATGTATTCACCAGACCAAACTAATCATCACCCAAGCATCCCCCTCACTGCAAGTGAAGCCTTTTAAGTGAAGTTTTCCTTTTTAAAACTGCCAGGCCGGGCGCAGTGGCTCACGTCTGTAATTCCAGCACTTTGGGAGGCTGAGGCAGGTGGATCATGAGGTCAGGAGATTGAGATCATCCTGGCTAACACGATGAAACCCCATCTCTGCTAAAAATACAAAAAACTAGCTGGGCGTGGTGGCGGGCGCCTGTAGTCTCAGCTACTCGGGAGGCTGAGGCAGGAGAATGGCGTGAACCCGGGAGGCGGAGCTTGCAGTGAGCCGAGATCGCACCACTGCACTCCAGCCTGGGCGACAGAGCGAGACTCCAACTCAAAATAAATAAATTTAAAAAATAAAACTCCCCAAGTTCATGTGAAATGTATCCAAGTTTACGTGTTGAAATCAATACCGGAAATACATGCTAAATACTATTCAGAAGCAACTTATAGATTTTCTTCAGCAATTTCACTCTTCAGCAGAAAGGCAGTGAACTTCACCGCCAATTCTGCATAGGATTATCTGGTCTAATTTTGCAGGAGCTCTGTTTGCATTTTAATCCATCATCCATGGAAGTAAAGGCCTTAGGGGTTTAAAGAATCTGGATGTGCTTTGGCGCTGGCCATGGCTAACATCAGCACTCCTAAACGCCACAACTCCACCCGAGGAGACAGTGAGAAAGCCAGTGTGCCCTGGAGTAGGCCCAAGTTCAGCTGCTCCAGAAATGCCTCTACGCCAAAAGGACAATGTAGCTATCTTTCTAAAATGACAAATCAAAAACACAGGCTGAAATGAAATCCTGCTGAAACACTGTGTGGGCAGAACTTGACCTCGGAGCATGGTTGCTGAGATACTGCACTTCTTGGGAAATGGGGACTGGTTTCCTCCTATGAGGCCCTCAGATGCTCGGTAAAGTCAACCTTGAGATTTCCCTCTTCTCTGGCCCTTATGGCTGGAGCCCCTAAGTCTGTTACCAGACTTGCTTGTAGTTAAACAGCAGAAAGCACAGTATTACAAACTAGTTTTTAAAATGTGAAATAAAATTTCAAGTCACTTGAGAGTTTTATTCAGATTTTAAATAAAATCTGAAGATTATATATATGAACAATGAAGATTATATGTCAAAGAATACTATAAATAGGATCCTTTGGTGGGAAAGGAGGGATTTATAAATTCTTAATCAAATCTTTTTCTATTTCAATTAAAAAAAATTTTTTTGTAGAGGAGTGAAAATGATAATGCTAAATGATTCTCTTTCGTTCTGCCTAAACCCATCCCAATCACTGATCTGATGTATAATTTAATCACAAATATAAAACTGCTTTCACATGAAAACTCTTCTCCCCACAAAAATACCACTTGTGCAGCGACCCCTGTTCTAACATCTTTGCAATTCTTCCTATCAAGCAATGTTTTTAAAATGAAATATCACTTCTAAAATTATCCCCAGTAGAAAAAGAGATCTGAAATATTAAATTCATATGTCCTAATAGCTAAGATTTGCACTTACATTTTGGATGCATTTTTCTTCAAACATTAGTGTGCATAAAAATCTCCTGGGAAACTTGTTTGAAATGAAAATCTCTGGGTCCCAGCTCCAGGAAATCAAATTCTGTGGATCTGAGGTGGGGCCCAGATGCTATTGTTTGAATGTGTCACCCAAACTTCACGTCTTGGAAACTTAATCTCCAATGCAACAGTGATGGGAGATGGGCCCAATGGGAGATGTTTAGGTCATGGGGGTTCTGCCCTCATAAATGGACTGTCTTTTGTGGAGGGAGTGAGTCTGTTATAAAAACACATTTGGCCCCCCTTGCCATCCATCTCCTGCCTGCTCTCTTGCTATATGATGCCTTCTGCCATGTGATCATGCATCAGGGAAGCCCTCGTCAGATATGGCTCCTCAATCTTGGACTTCCCAGCCTCCAGAACCATGAGCCAAATACATTTCTATCATTATAAATTACCCAGCCTGCTATAGCAGCACAAATGGACACCAGGTATGTGCATTTTTAACAGGCATTCAGGTGTTTCTAATGCAGGTGGTCCTTGGACCAGACTTTGAGAAATAGCACTGCATGAAAAAGAACTCATTTCCAAGATAGTTGTCCAGTCTTCAAATCCCTTCTCCCAATTCCATACTACTTATATTTCATTAGTTTTTAAACAATCTCTTGTCAGCCTAGAATAAAGAAAATCTTTGAAATGTTATTCTCATTACAACTACACAATAAAAATACCAAAAGGCAAGGCATATAAGAATAAGAGAAAACTGAAAAGCTCACTTGCTCTAAGGTATCATTTAAAATTAGAACTGAACTTTGCGAGGTCGAGGCAGGTAGACCACCTGAGGTCAGGAGTTCGAGAACAGCCTGGCCAACATGGAGAAACCTCGTCTCTACAAAAAACACAAAAATTAGCTAGGCATTACAGCGCACAACTGTAATCCCAGCTACTCAGGATGCTGAGGCAGAAGAATCGCTTGAACCCAGCTGGCGGAGGTTGCAGTGAGCGAAGATTGTGCCACTGCACTCCACCCTGGCGACAGAACAAGATTCCATCTCAATAAATAAATAAATAATAAAATTAGAACAGGATAGAATCTTGATCATGCTAGGCTAATTCCCTCAGTTTAATCTTTAAACAATATTCTAAGCACTCCCCTATTAGCTTTGTTATCTATATTCTCCAGTTATTTCATTCATGCTACAAGGTAATGCCTGAAATTTAAATCTGTCCTCAATGGATTCTTGCACTGGGCATTCAAGAAGTCTTGCTTTCATTTACTGGTTTCCTATTTGAACTCTTTAGAATCAGAATTATTTATTTCTTCTATTTACTTCATGATTTTCCAAAAGATGACTTAGAACCTCTAGAAATTCCCACCTGACTACAAATGTAATTTGTTGCACTGACTACAGTCAACTTATATTTTTAAGTTACAAATTCAGATACTTTTACTTAAATAACTGCAGACATGGCAAGCTACCCTGGAGTTGCCAAAGTCAATATGTGAAGTCTGTCTCTAGGGCAACAGACTAAAGAGTAGTAAATGAGGTTTTGAACTGCATTCCTGTTCATTTCTGATTTAGCAACAGGCTTCTACATGCTCCTTTTATGCTCTGGCCATCCCTTTGTCTGATCTCAAAATTACATGGAGTGAGTTTTGGTTTGCTGTTCTCATACATGTATTTGTAATTTTCACTACCCAGCAAATCATATTTGGCTACCCTGCACACACAAATGTGCATGCACCCACCACCATTTTAAAATTTTTCCCTGTGAATTGAGGACTGCAAGTATTCAGCAGCTTAATTAAAAATCTGCAAACCCCTCCACACAATGGACCAGTGCTGATTCAGTAAGTACTTCCTGCTGCTTTTGTAAAAGCTCTTCCCAGTTTTTTTTTTTAAGCCACTGCACAGATGATCTCTTTCTACCCAATTCTAGAGTTTCACAATACTTCTTTTTTGTGGACTCAAGAACACACTATACTGTCAATGGCAGAATGTCAATCAATCTAAATTCTCCTACAACGTAAGTTAATAATTTAAATTCATCTAACTGTAACCAGCACTGCTTGGCAGAGAAGGATACACAAGATCCAGCATCCTGACTAACCAAAATGTAGGTAGAAAGAGTTAACCTAAACTGATTTGTAAAGGATGTTTTACAAAGTAACACAGGACAGAATTTTTTTAAATTGCACGTGCGTTACCAAAACACAATGACAACCCCTCAGTGCTGCACTTTTCTAAACTTTCAGTGGTTTTTTGCTGTTGTTATAACCTGTTGATTAATCTTTAGACTGTCCTATTATTTAACATTTTATTAATTTTAAAAGTGGTATATAAGACTGTGTGAAAAAAAGGTAAAAGTTAACAAACCAAAAATACAAGTCACCCAGTTTTTAGAAAAGGTTTTGCAAAATAGAAGTTGCTTATTTATACAGATCACCTGACATACAGAAGTAAATATACCACAGAACATATACTCGTATTCTGTAAGCAGATATTCCATCTTAATGATAGTAGGACTGGCATGAAATATCTGCTAAAATAATATATCTATCATGCTACATTATAAACCAAAATCCTAAATTGGTCTAGATTTTAAAAGAAGTTGTTTATGTTTACCACAATAAGAAGAGTAATTTGTTTCAAAGAACAAAGTAACAATCAACTTATGAAACACAACTTTAACTCTACCAACTACTAACTGTGAAGTCAGAACTGGATGGATGTTGAGTAACCTCAAAGAAGAAAATAAAATGGAACTTCCTCTTCTGAGCAAACCTACTTAGATTTAAGCCTGTATCTATGGATAAAATGTGAACATCAGAAGGCCCTAATGATTACGTATACTCAAGTTACAACAAAAGCCATGTTGACCAATAGTCTACACATTCAAATGTACACGTTTCAAATACCCATCTAAATTTATCTATATAGTCCACTAAAATCTACTATATTTTGACAGCACATAGATGACATAAGCTTATGTTCTTATACCAGGGATAGCAAAAACAGTTCAGAAAACAAAGCTCCAATTGGTCTAATGTCATCAACTAACTGTCCTCAAGATCCCATTCTTGCCTACTTGGAGAAAACCAGATAATCCACCTGTAAATACAGCAATGATAGTAAACCTCAGTTTCTGCTGCAAATAATATGGCCAGAAATACAGGAAGTTCAGCTGAAAGAAAAATCTGTATCACGGCGGTAGGTCAGTAATAAAGACTGTAATCTTGTAACTGCAGGATATTCTATAAAATGAAATGTAATTTGTAAATCATTTTTAATGTTACCAGAAATCGAAGGAAGGGCAATAGGGGAGTATCTGTACAAGACCACCTTCAATAGATTCTTCCAATAAAACCAAATGTACTGAAGAGAAAAGTGGTCACATTAGTTTTTAATGAAAGGCAGGCAAGACAATCGCAAACATCTATGTTCACTCACCTGTTCAAATATCAACTGCTTACGTCCAAAAGGAAAATACAGTCTGCCAGGCGTGTCATATCCACTTTAAGTCAGAGCAACTGAAGATGTGATGGGTATAAAACTACTACAGAAGCCCAGATGATACTTTCACTGGCCCCTCTGAACCGTGTGTGTGAAGTTGGCCAAGTCATTTATGCAAACGGTATATTGTTAGGCAAGGTGTTACTTCGTAAAGTTTTACTTTGAAATTCAAATTATTTCAGAATATGTGGAATAAGACTCAGCTATAGTTTATTCCAAACTGAAGCATGAGACAAGTATTTCATAAAGGGAGTTCAGATTTCCAAAAATAAGATTACCCAAAAAAGGGGGAGTTAACTAGAGAACACAAATTTTCCCCAGCATATTTTAATATTTCCACCTCAGTGTGCTGTATAGATATTATCACTGAAGTATCAAACTGAGCTAGGAGTATGTGCAACCCTGCTCATTTGTATTCTGTCACTTTGTTCTGCTCCACAGACACTGAAGAGGTCATGCTTAATGGCCAAAAAATTCACTATGCGCCTAAAGGAGAAAGTAGAAAAAGATAGGCAGGCCGAGGGTGTGACTGTCTATTTAAGCACGCAACTGTATTTTAAACATAATTAGACTAATTGCCTCCCAATCTTAGCAGATGCATCTGCACATGCAATTAATTAGAACTGATTTTAAACGACCTGTTTGGAATCCTTTGTTCCCCCCTTCCTACAAATCAAATTACCAAGGAGCAAATTTAATTTTTCAACTTTTATTTTAAGAAAGACACAAACTTACATTAACTGGGTCTGATCCACTAATGTAAGTCATTTAACTAGCAATTATTTCATTCCGAAACTAAAATCCCATTCAAATTTTTTCATCTATAAAATAATTCCCTGGTAAATATGACAATCTTGCAAGACTGCTGTAGAAAGAAAAACTTAAATAATCTCATAGCTCTTCATCTAAAAGAGGAAGGTAGAAGCAATAAAGTTCCATTTTGCAGGAGAATTAGAAATGTACACTATTAAAGCTACCTTCTACCACGTGCTTTACTCTCTACTGATTGTTCTACCATAAATCAAAAGTAGTTAAGGCATGAAAAGAGGACTTTAAGGGGCTATTTAGCAGAGTAAGACATGATGTGCTCACTGGGAAAAGGAAAATGACTGAGGACAAAGGTTCAGACACTGAAACTGGAGATGGGGCCAGAACAGGACAGTGAAGAGGGTCAAGAAGAGGCAAACCAAAAGGGAAGAGGTGGGAAAAAGAGCAAAAGTGAGCTTGATAGGTTTACACAGAGATTGCGCGGTAAACAGGAGAGGCAGAAACACTCGCTGAGGGATCTTCCCCCAAATAAATATTTACCGAGAGAGTGAATGGTGGACGACATCCACAGCAACATTAGAGGTATGTACCTGGTCCAGGGGAGAGTGATGAACATGTGATAAGTGAAGGAAGCCATAAGGCTGCAGGCAGGTTTAGTAACACGAGGCAAGTATGAAGGTGTGAGCTAGATCCTGGAGAAGATGCAGACGCTGGACTACCATGTCTGAGAGTCTGGAATCTAGAGAGGTGAACAAAGTAACATCACTTGACAAATGGTAATAACACATACAGGGTGAGGGAAAGGGATACACCTATATGGGCCAGAGAGAATAGGATTACTGTTCTGAAGACAATAAAAGGGTTCTGGGCCTTGTGATCTGAGTCGGAGGAGGCATGATGACATTCCTGCACATGATAGAAATTCTGGAGCTAACAATGGAACAGAAATAGGAAAAGGGCTAATATCCAAAATCTACAAGGAACTTAAACAAAGTTACAAGAAAAAAGAAACTCCATCAAAAAGTGGGTGAAGGATATGAACAGACACTTCTCAAAAGAAGACATTTATGTGGCCAACAAACACATGAAAAAAAGCTCATTATCACTGATCATTAGAGAAATGCAAATCAAAGCAACAATGAAATACGCCACACCAGTTAGAATGGTGATCATTAAAAAGTCTGGAAACAACAGATGCTGGCGAGGACGTGGATAAATAGAAATGCTGTTACACTGTTAATGGGAATGTAAATTAGTTCAACCATTGTGGAAGACAGTGTGGCACTTCCTCAAGGATCTAGAGCCAGAAATACCGTTTGACCCAGCAATCCCATTACTGTATATATACCCAAAGGATTATAAATCATTCTTCTATAAAGACACATGCACACGTACGTTTACTGCAGCACTTTTTACAATAGCAAAGACTTGGAACCAACCCAAATGCCCATCAATGATAGACTGGATAAAGAAAATGTGGCACATATGCATCACGGAATACTATGCAGCCATAAAAAAAGAATGAGTTCATGTCCTTTGCAGAGATATGGATGAAACTGAAACCATCATTCTCAGCAAACTAACACAGGAACAGAAAACCAAACACCACATGTTCTCACTCATAAATGTGAGCAGAATAATGAAAACACATGGATACAAGGAGGGGAACATCACACACCAGGGTCTGTTGTGGGGTGGGGGGCAAGGAGAGGGAGAGCATTAGGACAAATACCTATTGCACACCAGGCTTAAAATCTAGATGATGGGTTGATAGGTGCGGCAAACCACGATGACACATGTATACTTATGTAACAAACCTGCACATTCTGTATCCCAGAACTTAAGTAAAATTAAAAAAATAAAAAATAAAAAAGTAATAGGAAAAGGGGAAACATCCACATGGGCAGTCCAGTTTCCCAATCTGGAACTTGGAGCCGTTCACCTGGTGGGTGTCTGTGACTATTCGGACACAGACGCCAAAGGCTACTCCAGATTGAAGTGCACTGCTTATTTCAGTGGCCTCATAGAACTACTCAACACTGTGTTTAGTGGTTCCTGTGCCATGGTTTGAATGGATCCGCTCCAAAACTCAGGTGTTGCCAATGCGATGGTATTAAGAAGTAGGGCCTTTAAGAGGTACTTAGGCCATAAGGGCTCCTCCCTTGTGAATGGGATTAAGCCCCTTATAAAACAGGCTTCACCCACCATTAGGTTAGCTTGCCCAAATGCCCTCTGCCATGTGAGGACACAGCATTCCTCCCCTCCAGAAGAACCATCTTGGAGGCAGAGAGGTGCCCTCACCAGATAACTGAACCTACCAGCACCTTGATCTTGGACTTCGCAGTCTCCAGAACTGTGATAAATAAATTTGGGGGTTGTTTTTACAAATCTCCCAGTATCTAGTTACAGCAGCAGAAATGGCCTACGACACTCCACTGGAGATATAGGGTATTCTCTAATTCTGTGTGGAAAGCAGACTATGTACCAATTCATGTTAAAGCACGCAATTATCTGCCGGTTAAAAAAACATACCAGGGTCCAATCCCCGGCTGGACACACACAGAGCAACAGTAGGAAGGATACATTTTCAGCAAGCTGTGACTCTCTAAGTAAATACATGGGAGGAGGCAAGTGCAGATTAAAGTACAGTAATTGTGAGGCATGTGACTGCAGTCATGTTTATGAGTGACTACACAGAGAGATTTCAATGAATTGTACATATAACCCATACAGCAATGATTATATTAGAAAAAGGAAATTCATCTCTGACATTAATCATCAGGCTCCAGACACTCAACAGAATCAGCCCACAACATGGTTGTATTATTTTGCAGAGGAAAAAAAAATGATTATCTGAAGGCTAATTTGAATCCACACTACATCAAATGAGGAAATATGCTCAAGTCACGACACAGCCAAGATTAATAGGTGTTTCCACCCACTCCTTAAACAGTTTTAGGTACAAAAAACAATGTCACTTCTCTTCCTAAGAATATGTTAAGCATAGAAATTTACAGAAATGCATAAAAAAGCATTCCTTTCCATGCTGTCATTTTCCGGTGTTCTGGGTAGCTTTAAAAGTATGAACAGTGAAGTACACCAATGCTGTCAGTTATAAAGGATTTGTATTCATTTCTGGGAGCTAAAAACAGAGATGCTGCTATGGTTTGGAATCATACTGCTCATCTCTTGGGTTTAAAAAAAAAAAAGCTTGTGGCAAGATTATTTTGTAAATCATTCCACATTTATCTTCATAAAACAATACAAAGTGAATTGCCAAATAAGCATATATGACACTTTAATTTACTCATCTATTAAAACTCTGTTTCAACTTAAACATCTGAATAACAATCATTCTCCTATTTGCAGTATTTTTTCAACGTGAGGTGTGCTCAGTAACATCAACATACATCAAGTATAACTCATTCCCTGATTTATTTATTAAGTTAAATTCTTATTGAGAACCTACTATGTGCTAGGCAGTGTGCTAGCTGCTGGGGATACAGACAGGAATAAATTTAATCAAAGTCCTGGTTCTCATGGAGCCTACTGCTCCATGTGGGGTAGGAGGGATTAAACAAATAAATGTATAATGTGATTTTAGATAGACATAAGTGCCATAAAGAAAAATAAAGCAGTGCAAGGCTAGAAGACTGACTACAGTAGAGTGAGGGGTGGGGCTTTTTTTGGATATGGTGGTCACAGAAGACCCTTATAAGGAAGTGACATTTGAAAAGAGACCAAACTGAAGGAAAGGAGCAAGCCATGTTGAGCTCTGGGTAAAAGCTGACCTTCCTTCCAGGCAGGGCAAAGACCAGGTGCAAAGGCCCTAGGCCTTGGTAATTTGGTAAACAGCAAGAAAGTCTGTATGGCTGGAGCAGAATACTTAAGGTGAGGAGATAAGGTGGAGGAAAAGGGCAGGACTCAGTTATGTGGCTGAAGTCTAATGGACCATTATATAACATAGTTTTGAGCAAGAGTGACATGTCACACTGAGGTTCAAGGGAGCTACTCAGGGAGACACAGGTGGACAGAAGGTTAGTTAGGAGACTATGTCAATACATACAGCTTAATCTGATATCCTCAAAATGCTTTCACCCTTAAGGTTTTACAGAGAGGGTGGAAGGTAGGAAGCTACTTTTTAAATTTCATTATATCTAAACAAATACACGTAAAGTCATGTACACACTCTCTAACACACATTCCTCTCAGTGACTTCGTTAGTCAGAATAACTGAAGAGTATTGTTTCAAATAATCTCAGTCAAGCAGTCTTAAAATCATTCACAAAACAAGATGACCATCCTCGTCCCTTTTATTATAACTACATGAAAGTCATGTAGGAGTGAATAGTTCTTTTGTCCTTTAACAGGCTAGTTGAAAAACAAGCATACTGTCTTTTACTGTCAATTCATGGTTCACAAAGCCTCTGAGGTTGGCTTTCGTCCTTCAAAAGCTTTTAATGGACAGGTACATTTAAGCCTTATTTTACGGATTGTGAGAAATGGAATGCACTGGGAGCAGTCCCCATCTCCCTTTTATGAAAGGAGGAAGATATCAGCAATGCAGAGTGACCTCACCTATAAGGAATGCATCAGTGACATGGAACAAAGGTGGCTTCCTTCGTAAGGAAACCTAATCTGTTTCAGAAAACTGCTTCATTACTTTTGAATGATTAGGGCTGCGCAGTCTACTAGAAACAATTCCATTCTTTAACCTCTATTTTATTAACAAAACTGTGATTCTTCCTTCAAACATTAAAGAAAAGCCTTGCATACTCATCAATCAAAACTATATTTTATTCAGATCACCTTTGATCATACATGTGTTTGTGCCAAATAAGCGTATTTTTCAGTTGAAGCCTATAAAAGATAGGTGGTACGCCTACAAGAATGAGGACTCTGATATGTTGTGTAGGCTCAGGAACCACGTGAGATGTGCTAGGTAAAGGTAATTCACTCCTGTGTCAGGTTGCACTTAAGAGGGCCTGCGTTTTCACATTTTATAGCATGTTGAGTTTTCCAGCTTATGAAATTTATCACAGCTTACTTTTTCAAACAGTGACATCAATGCAAAACAAGTTCTTTAAGAACAGAATGAATTCATTCATGGCTAACCCAGATGCAACAAACAGAACACAGAGTTGCTAAAATATTACTTCCCTCTTTCAAGATTATAAAATGCCCTGTTACATATTTTTTTCCTCAAGGTAACGTGTCAAAAATTTACTTTCTGGAGTCAGATATACAATATTCCATGGGATCAGCTCTTAAAATGTTTTCATGACCATTGAAAAGGGCTATGAAAATTGCTACTATTCTCATTCTAAAGCTACTGATAGATAAGATAGTTGTGATCTAATTACTCCCTACCATCTGGCACCTGGGTGCCAATAATTAGCAACTCTGCCTGATTGTCAGATAACACTCAACTGACCAGCAAAGTTGGTTTTAAGTATCAAACTGTCAATCAATTTTTGCCTCAATCTATCTTTAACCAACCTATTCTATTTTCTGGCTTAATATCCCAGTATGTCTAGTAATACTGCCAAGAAATGATGACCTTCAGTTCAGGCGCAGAGAATAAATACGTGCTGATGGACTGAAGTATTCATAAGCAAAACACAGGCTCTTTTTTCATACGTTCTAAATTTCAACATATATCGCTGAACATAAGGCATGTTAAATAAATCCTAAACTGGCAACAACCCACAGTAACAGGCAGGATGGGTGGATTATAGCAAGGGGAAGTTAAACAAAAATATGACTCTAGTTAGTTGTTAACGATAAACACCCTCTGCCCGAATACGAATACTGACCTGATACCACTAAATTGGGTGGAGAAAAAAGGCCTAGGGGTGGGAGATGGGGGTGACTGAGAAATTTATATATCAGGTTAATGTGAAAAATAAACTTGCCTCTCAAGGAAAAAAGTTTGGATCGCAAAGAAGAAACTTAAATAAACCTAGTAACACATGAGAATTTACATAATAAATATTCACATAGAATTCCCACTTCTTACACACAAAGCTCTTCATTCATAGCATACCTAGAAACCACAGCGTGGCACATTTCTAAAGTTACCAAGCCTTCCCAGCATGTTGCTCCTCAAAATCTGCCATTCTTTTTAATCTGTAAGGAAATGTTAGGCAGACCTAGTGTTACTCATTTGTAGGTATCAGATAGCTTAGTCTCCTGAGAGAAGTAATAATAACTCAAGGTATTTCCATGCATATAGTTAAATTGTTGATACATTAACAATCACAGAGAATCCCATCTTGCAGCTATCTGAACGAGAGAGCCCATGGGCCCTTGTCATGTTTCATATCACAGCTGGCTGGCTTATGATTTGAGACTTGGAAAGGATCCCTTGGGACTAATTTATTCTTCTAACTGCCTTTTTCTTCCCTCTTTCCACTTCATTCTCAAGAATTTTAATTTAATTTTGAATGTGCATGTTGCCTGTCATAGGATTCCAAATGTAGAGGTGCTATTGCTAACCACATTACCTGTGCTTCCTACCACCCACAGGATTACCTACCTCTGGAATTACTTAGTATATAGATGATCTGTATCAAAAGAAGCCATTATACATGTAACATTCTGCATTCTAAAAGATTTGCAAGCAGAGAAATTATAAGGTGTTTGGTAAAGATCAATATGACAGTTGGACAGCTAATTCCTATTAGATCAGTTTCATTTTCCTCTATGTCAGAATGATGTGCCTGAGGGATAGGAGATAACATATCACATATTTTAACTTTTATAAGGCTTTTGACTCAACTCAGCAGAACATTCTTTCTAACAAACTAGGAAAACATGATTTCTAGACCACCATGGTGGGTGCAACCAAAATGTTTTGATGGTCACTCTCAAGAGAATTGTTATTCAACGTCCAATTACAGTCAAGTTTCCTAAGAGTGTACCTAGCCTTTGAGTACTACTGTCATTGTTGACTTAAATAGTGGGAAAATGAATGTGATTAAGCTTACCAAAATATATGTGAGGTTAGACGCTCAAACTTAGAAGGATGTGAATGTGTTTCAAAGGACCTTGGAATTCTGGAATGTGAGTAGGCATCTATCAGTTCCATCAAGAAGTATTTACTGAACTGACCACCTACTACTTTTTCCACAGTCATGAAGAGAAAAGAGGTATAGAATTCAAAAGAGCCCCTCATCTCAAGTTCCTTATAACTTGGTACAGGAGACTACATTAAAGCACAATTAACTAGAGAACAACACCAAATGGGGGCAGAGAATATTCAAAATAAATGTAATAAACAAGGTATATATGTGTTTAAGATCAGGTATTCATATGATCACAAATATGTATTAAAGCAATTGCATTTGGATTGGCATTTTTCAATTCCTGTTGATAAGTAGTCAATTGCTGACACTACCATAGAGATTACAGAGACAAGTTTAATCCAGAGGGTAGTAAAAACTAACCACTCGAGAGATGGGGGAAACTGAATTTATCTAAGGAAAAGAGAAAATCTGAGATCTAGGCAAAGCATGAACCAGCAATGTACTGAGTTCTTTTTAAAGGTATACAACATGAGGATGTGAAAACAGGCAGCAGGAGGGTCCCATGACAGCCCTTCCACAACTCGAAGCCCCATTCAGAACTTCATCACCACACTAAGAGCTCTTCTGGACTTGAACCCAAGCACAGCAAGCAGGGATTGGACAGCATCCAAAGGAGAGTGACTAAAATGATTAAAATGTTAGGAAATGGGTCCTATGAGGACATGTAAAGGAAACTCAGTTATTCAGTCCTGATAAAAAGAGAGGCGGTCAGGACTGCACCACAGCCTGCAAGGTCAGGAAGAAGAGGTACAGGGGAGCACTTCTTTTCCATTAAGGATGGGATGAGAGGAATGAGAGCACATTGCAAGGACAGGAATTTATATGAAACAGAAAAAAAGAACCTCCTGGCTAGGAAGATGGTAAGGCACTGGAATAAGTTTGTGTCAACAAGCTTTTGAAATGTCCTTTCGCAGAGACTTTCTAAAAACACAGTAGATGATTATTTTCATAAAATGTTCACCCAGTGTCCTTTCTTACCCTACAAAATCAGTAAGTGAATATTTTAACTATAAATAGAAACTTCATTAAAAAATATATAAACTTATGGAAATTTGAAGCATTGCAAGGCTCTTCACTGTTGCAGCATTTGCAAAACGCATCAGAAAATTATATAAATGCATTTGTTTATATCTGTTTATATATGTCACACTTTTTAAAAAGGGAAATCAGCTGCTCTAGATATGAGCTATTAAAAAATAACCAAAACGTGGAAAAACTGACCAGTAATAACTACTGAAGCCACATAATCTTAATGGTATGGAAGTGAGGGGAAGGATGGCCAAGGTTGGGAAGGGTAAGCAAAAATCAGCCACAAAGGAATAAAACACAACACACATGTGCATATGCATGCATACACACACACACAGCGTCCAGAGAGATCAACTGATCCACCCGTCCATCCATCCATCCAACAGTGCATTAAAACATCCATGTTTTCATAATGGGCATAATAATCTTTCCTAACATTACTTGTTTTTTTTTCTTTTTGAGTCAAGAGTCTCGTTCTGTTGCCCAGGCGAGAGTACAGTGGCATGATCACGGCTCACTGCAGCCCCGACCGACCGGATTCAAGCGTTCCTCCCTCCTCAGCTTCTCAAGTTGCTGAGACAGCAGGCGCAAGCCACCATGCCCAGCTAATTTTTTGTTTTTGGTAGAGATGGGGTTTCGCTATGTTGCCCAGGCTGGTCTCAAATTCCTGAGCTCAAGCAATCCTCCCGCCTCAGCCACCCAAAGTTCTGAGACTACAGGCGTGAGCTACCATGCCTGGTCTCCTCAATTTTTAAAAATTAGGACTGTGCTACAAAGCACGTCTCGTTTCCTTACAGAAAGTCTTAGGAGTCTAAGTCTTCAGTATTATGCTAAATAAATAACTAAATTGAATTTTTTTTTCAATTACTTGAGCTATTATTTTCCCCAATCACAGGGAGGGAGACAGAGAAGGAAAGAAGGAAGGGAGGGAGGCAGGGAGGGAGAGAGAAAGGGAGGAAGGTGGGAGGAAGGTAGGAAGAAGGGAGGCAGGAAGGTAGGCAGGGGGTTGGGGGGGAGGGACAATGAAAACGGTCACAGACGTCTACCATGCTATAATGAATTCTGCTGGCTGGATATCTTATCACAGGATAAGAGAACAGGAAGAGATACTATAGATAATGTTGCTCACCACTTCCTTTTACAGATGAGGCCCAGAGAAGCTGACTGACTCAACCAGTCTCACACTATAGTTGTAAAACCAGAACTATCTTCTGTAGTCACTAATTTACGAACAGCTTGGGTATCTGAAGTTTAAGCCAGCTGTTTGAAACAGAACAAAATGTTCTATGGTATTAACATATAAGTGTTGATTAATTAAATTACCAGACTACATACACACCAATAGTCTGTTTTGTTTGTTTCTTTGTTTTAGAGACAAGGTCTCATTCTGTCACCCAGGCTGGAGTGCAGTGACAAGATCACAGCTCTCTGCGGCCTCAAACTCAGGGGCTCAAGCGATCCTCCAGCCTCAGCCTCCCGAGGAGCTGGGACTACAGGTACATGCCACCATGCCCAGCTAATTTAAAATAAAAAAAACTGTTAGAAGGGGGGGTGGGGGTCCCACTATGTTGCTCAGGCTGGTCTCATCCTGGCCACAACTGATCCTCCCACCTTGGCTTCCCAAAGCACTGGGATTACAGATGTGAGCCAATCCACGTGCCCCAGAGTTTATTTTACAATATAACTGTGATATGGTATTAAAAGTTCTAATTTCTAGAAAGAGAGAAAACTGAAGATACTAATGTTTACTGAGCATGTACTTGGTCTTGGGCATTTGAGATTCCTTATCTCATGTAATCCTCACAAACCTGGAGAGCAGCTCTTCATCATTCTACAAATGAAGAAATTAGGTAAGGAAGTAACTTGCCCAAGAGCCACACAGATAACAACGAACAGAGGAAGTTCTGCCTGATAATAAATCTCCTGCTTTTCCTATTATCAGACACTTTCTGTCCAGCAGGAATCACAGAGCACACAAAAAGGAACATTCTGAGGAAGAAATTAATTCCTCTGCATTTCCCCTGAACACTTTTGAAAAGTTCTGTATTCTCTGGCATCTCTCCTGTGCTTAATGAATCCTGTTTTCTATATGCTGTGCTCATTCATACTGCCCTCAGCTAGGGTAACCTTATGGCCCTGTTTGCCCCAGACAATCCCGACTTAACTCCTGTTGACTCTGCAAAATTATCAACAACATCCTTTTCACTCTCAAAAACGTCCGCGGGTAGAGGATAAACTACATGGTCACTCTGCCTAAACCCCTCACTACAGCTTCCCCCATCCAGGCTTGCCTGACCTCAAAGAAGCTCAGGTACCTGCCTTCCCACTCTTTCAAAGCATAATAAATGTCCTGTCCATCAAAGCAGGGATTCTCACGTCAGTAAAAACTGAGAAAAGATATATGGTTAGGTAATTCTAAACAGGCTTCTAAAGTGCAGGACATTTTAATATGCAGACAATCTCTAATTATTAGAATTTCAAGCAGTGTAACAACTTTATATGAAGATAATATTCTGGCAGAACGGAGGTTGATAATTTTATGCAGATGAGATCTATCAAGCAAACCCGCCCCATTTAGAGGTTGATCCAAAGTCGGGCTCCCTAAACCGTCCTTGCTTTTCTGCTCTACCTCACTTCTAAATCTAACAGTTCATCTGAAGGCTCCTGTGGCAGGCACGGTGTGGGCTTCTAAGGGAACATTAAAGGCAGATTACTGGTGTCAATGGACAAATGTGAGAGCCACATGTCACCTCAATGCACCAAGATCAAATCCAGGTGCCAATCTGAGTTTGTTCTAAATGTTCAATATCAAAGTTGACTTTTGCTAGGGTAATTATTTTTTAAATTTCAGGCCTACAAAAGAACTCAGCTATCAGAAAAGCCTCATTTTATAAAAGAGAAAACTATGTCCTATAGAAGAGAAAACACTGGCCCAAAATCACATAGCCAAGACTAGAAAGCAGGTCTCCTCATTCTTTCCACCATATAGGCGATTCTCAGCTTCCATACATCATATATTTTCATGCTTCATACATGGAGACCCAATACTTCTCTGCTGCCAGATTTGAACTTTCTTGGAACAGCTGCTATGTAAACATTTCAAGCTGTCACACTTTGGGGCCTTTAACCAACACTTCAGCTTCAGCAACATCACAGGCTTTGTACAACAGTGTTAACACTTTCAGTGTCTTCTTAGTATTTCAGACTTGTTTTACAAAAATGAGTAGAAAAAAGAAAAATAAAAGTGCTACTACTAGTAAAGACAAGAATGAAAATAATAAGAGCTACCAAAAATGGCAAAAATATTTAGCCTCATAGACTGCAACTGTGGCAGAAAAAAAGCATACAAAATGCTGAAAAATAATTCATCACTATGCATAAAACACAAGTTTAATAATGAGGAAAAACTGTTCAAAGATTTTGAAAAAAAACTGAAATAACAGAGATTAGTAAACTAAATGTCACTTTGGATAAGGTGGGCAAATGAAAACTTAAGGTTTGAAATTTAGTTTTATTATATAATATTCTATGTGTTTAATGTTTTTAAAAACTTTTAAAGTTTTTTAAGGATATTTAAAAACTAAGCAGTTATATAATTAGGAATGTAAGAATATTTTTTAATTCTACAAGAATTGAATCTCCTTATAACATATCTAATGTTCAACTTTTCAACATTACTGCTCACGTTTCCAGGAACCTTATACAAATGCTAGGGATATTTGTATCCCACACTGATGCTCTTACTTACTTACATTGTTACTGTATTATTTTGAGGGTATTTCACATAAATTAAAACTAGATATGAAGCATCCTATAGCTAACTTTAGCTTCCTTTCTGTATAAATGTTCATTGCCTAGGACCACTCATTACGTATTAAAATAATGAAAATTCACTCCTGTTCATTCATTCCTGAATTGGTAAGCAGTGAAACTACAGTGTTTCAAAAGGATTTTTTCTGGCAAAAATAATAATAATAATGATAATAATAATTTCCTTAATCCTTAAGGAATTTATTTCCTTAGGCTAACAGAAAAATGTTCAACATTGACAGCCCTTGCCTTTCTGCACTATGTAACTTAAAAATTCATTTGCACATCCTCCTACTGCTCACTTTTTTCATGTTTCACAACGCAAATAATCTACTATTTAACTGCTCTGTCAGCCATCTGAAATGGCACCTCCATTCCCTTCCCAGCTACCCCGAAAGAGCCCACTCACACATCTATCTTTAAAATGGCTGTGTTTACAGCCACCCATATGTCACCATTCATGAAGCAACTGCTACCATCCTCTTGACTAGGCATTGGCAGACATATACGTGACAAAAGGATTGCAGAGCCACAAAAAAGGGTGCCTGGGGCTCTGAATTTTTCTTTTCAAGGTTACTACCTTCAGAAGAAACTAAAAATTAAAAATTTTTAAAGAGCAGAAGATACATGTACTCTTTATAATAAAAGCTTTGGGAGGATGAGGGAGTTGAAGTTTCTAAATGAGGGAGCCTTACCAGCAAGGCAGCCTCCAAGCATAATATTTCTATCATATGTACACCTCACTATACTATGTTGCTATGTAAATGAGTCTTGCCAGCTATCTTGAGTTCCTCACTATCCATACTACGTCGCTATGTGTAATATTTCTATCACAAGTACATCTCACTATAATATTTGTGCTAGGTTGCTACAGTATTGTGGATCCTTAGAAAGCATCTGCCACAGAATGAATTACAAAGTCACTTGCCTTTTGACCTTAAAATTTTAAAGTCTTTTTACATATTGTCTTGGGTTTGCTTAAACCACATTAAGCAATCTACTAGAGAGGGGATAGATAAATAAATGGAGTGAACGTCTGACCAGAGAGGAAAAAAGCAGGCATTCTTCCCAACAGAGTGAGTTAAGGAATGGAGGTGTGCAAAGGAGAGCTGGGGGCTCATGGAATGCTGAGAAAAGACCACAGGCAACAGAAAAAGGCAGGGGCTTGAACTGACATACTGCACCTACCCACACGCCTTTTTTGAGCCTCTGGTTTTATTCTTTTCCTTTTCTGAGACCAGAGACTAACTATGGGGCAAAACAAAGCATTTTGAGAAGACAACCCAGAGAAGCAGTTTTAGGAAGGCAATGGAGTAGGACTGCTTTCCTGCTCCCCCTGTCTGTTGACTGTCTCCCCACTGCGCCTCTTTTGGCCACTTGGAAAGTACAGACCACAGTTGCAGGAGAGGGCAGTGCAAGGTGCTGCAAGGCAGAGAAGTTAACAGTCAACACAGGTTCTATAGCAGCTGATGCAAAAGCCAGGGATGAAGTGCTAAAGTCAGAGAGCCAGGGCAGAGGTGGAACTTTTCAAAAGAACCTCAAGAACAAGAAGGACCTCCAGCTAAAGTGAAACTAGATTTTATCTCTTTCCTCCCTTTCCCTCAGATTTTCCTTTTCCCTGCCCAGCCAGCAATAACAGAATAATCATTTCTCTCCTTCAGTCACCCAAAAGAGAAATATAAATAAATAAATAAGGACTGGAGCAATAGTGATAATAAATGAAGGAAACTGGGAGAGGAGGGGGTTCGGGGTTGCCAAAGAGGTCTGCATCAGGCCACTTTTCACACGTAGGAAACCAAAATAACTGAGTTCATGTCTGTATTTTATGTAGCTCTGCATCCAAACATTACATCCACTTTATAATCTTTTCTATATCTTTTCAATAACTTTGGTTCTCATCATCCCAAATAGAAATGACATTAAATATACAGTTAAGAATCCCTAGAGAGATTGGTATTCGCTTCACTCACTTATTCACTCATTTATTCCACAAACCTCTTGTGAGTGTGTACTCTGTGCCAGACACTACAAAGGGCTCTGAAGAGTCAAAGATGAACCAAACCCAGCCCCATCACCACCACCATTCCCACAACCACTCTGCATAGAGCTTAGGTCCCTATGGCTCCACATCTTTGAGCTGAAGAAATGAAGCCCAGAGAAACCCCACAGTCAGCTGATGGCAGTGTCGGAATCAGAGGCCACAACTTCTAACCTCCAAACCACACTCTTCCCCATACATCAAGCTAAGGAGAGTCTGCTTTCCTGGTTCACTGTCATTGTAAAGGAGCTTTATTTGTCCTCTTTTTGTCAAAACAAAACAGGAAGCAAGGGCAGTGAGGAAAGAATAACCTCTTACAGTTGCAACTGAGAAGAGATTCCCCTGCTAAAAGCAACACCAGGGAAAATGTTTGCCACTTAAGTCAACTGCAGGCAAGGGAAGGAAGCATTTGGGATCAGAAATTGGACAAGTTATTTAAAGTCTTTCAGCCACCCCTCCTACATCCATGAAATAAGAGTAATAATGTATAGTGAGCCGTAAACACGCCAACTGCACTCCAACCTGGGCAGGAGTGAGACCGTCTGAAAAAAAAAAAAAAAAGAAGACATAATACCTTCTCATAGACCAATGTGAGTAGATATGGAAGCTATCTGAGTTTGTTTTTTTGTTTTTTTGTTTTTTTGAGATGGAGTCTCGCTCTGTCGCCCAGGCTGGAGTGCCGTGGCACGGTCTCGGCTCACTGCAACCTCCGCCTCCCGGCTTCACGCCATTCTCCTGCGTCAGTCTCTTGAGTAGCTGGGACTACAGAAGCTATCCAAGTTTTATCATTAAATTAAAAACTTCAAATTGCAGAACTGCATATACAATGTGATTCCATTTCTACTCAATTTTGTGTCTGAAAGAAAACACAAAAAATCTCCAACAGTGGTTACCCCTAGAGATTAGGAACAAAGGACAAAGGAATAGAGATTGGAAGCCTTTATTTGCTCCTGTACATCATCTTCTACTATTACATTTCTTACCATGAGCATGTATTATTTTTAATTTTTAAAACAGAAAATACTGTGAGTATTTTTCTTATGAGTATTTTTAAACAGAAAGAAAAATACTATGAGAAAAATACTATGAAGAAAAATTCCATGAGTGAAAATACTACGAGAAAAATACTATGAAAAATTCAGGGAGTGGCACACATAATTAGTACACTTTTCTAAATGTATATTATACATCAATAAAGAGTCTTTTCAAAAACTGGAGTAGGTCTATGTGCTTAAACATGAAAAAATTTCATAGATATAGTAAACGAATCAGCAAATCATTGAATATCCAGAGCACGAAATTCTAGTTCTGCAAAAAATCAAGAAACTATATGCATACACATGTAAATGTATATGAAAAGATCTGCAAGTATATACACACTTAATAACATATTCTTCTATATTGTTGAATATTTTTTACAACCAGAATACTTTTACATACACTTTGAAATCTACATTCTTTTTCATTTTTAAAATGATAACACTTAGGCTTGGCGCCACACCTCACGCCTGTAGTCCCAACACTTTGGGGGGCTAAGGTGGGTGGATCACTTGAGGTCAGGAGTTGGAGACCAGTCTGGTCAACATGACAAAACCCCACCTCTACTAAAAGTACAAAAATTAGCCAGGTGTGGTGGCAGGCGCCTGTAATCCCAGCTACTCCAGAGGCTGAGGTGGGAGAATTGCCTGAATCCGGGAGGCAGAGGTTGCAGTGAGCTGAGATCTCACCATCACCCTCCAGCCTGGGGACAGGGTGAGACTCCATCTCAAAAAAATAAATAAACGATAACACTTGACCCCAGAAAGCTGTTGTGAGGTTTACATGATTATGGTTACATGACACTTTATGTGATATAAGAAAGAATCATTATATCTTTAAAAAATTATCAATTAGTATGCACCACAGACTCCCTTTCCCATACCTGCTTTCTACCCCGTTCAAGATCTCATCGCTGAGCCTTACCATTAAGCCTAGCTCAGGAATGAAGTAAAGGTCAGGGACGGGGCAGACATGAAGCCCGGAGTAAGGACCAAGGATGAAACAATGGATGAAATAAGAGGTCAAGAATGCAACAAACATGGTTTAGCCAAAACAAACAAACAAAACCCACCTTTTCCATTACAATTCAATCATTCTGAAACACACAGAAACATTTCCCTCACCCAAACCACCACATTAAATGTCTTGCTTGGGTCTGGTATGAGTTAACACACATCCTCTTCCCCATCTGTGCGGAGACAACAGTTCCTTTATCAGTCGTGTTTGTAGCAAACCTTATACACCAGGGGAGCATGTCCCACCCACACTTGGTATTCTCTGACCATGCACTTAATCTAAGGACCACAAACTACAAACAAGAACCCCATCATAAATAGAGACTTATTCTATTATCTTATCCCACCCCCTGGTGCTTCACTATATGCTGCCTTATTTGTTGTTTCTTATGTGTTACCTCCCCCAAATGTAAACTTTTTCAACAGAAACATGCATTAATGTCATCTTTGACCTAGTATAGATTATTGAACATAACTGGACCTGAAAGAAGCTCTGTACAGATGCTTGTTCACAGACAGATGTCAAAGATGTCCCACAGCACAGTTCACAGCTGGCAGTTGCTTTCCACACCAAACCTGGAGCAACTCAATTGTCCTAACTTTCTCCCACTACTTCCTTCAATTCTTTCTGTCAATGCCATTCCTTGGAATAAAGCCTAGGATGCCTTATTAGGGTGCTACTTAGTCCTGGAAAGCACCAAGTAAGGATCTGTATCTGGTTTGTCCATCATTACCTATCCCTTGAGTAATGCCTTAGGTACTACTGAGTCCTGGAAAGCACCCTCTCCAGACTCCAGTTACAGATCAATCCAACTTGTCAGAGATAAGAAAGTAGTAGTTTTCCCCCTCTCAATATTTCCTTCATTTCCTCCAGAACTTTCTGTGCATCTGGTATATTGTCACATAAACTTCAACTTCCTTATACATGCCTATGTTACAAAATTATGCCAGGCAATGTGGGTAGCTGAGAGGGTAGGGAGGGGCCGAACAACTTCTCAAGGGTATTCCACAGCAGAACACAGAAGGCTGGACCACTGCCAGTTTCTGGGGAAACCAGGACTGAGGGATTGGCAGTGGACTGAGAGGCCACTCAAGGGGCTGACCTTTAGGAGTATGCCTACAGTCAGAGTACAAGTTGGCTAGGGCTACCACATCCAAGTGCACAGACTGGGTGGCTTAAACAACAAAAATGTATTTCCTCAGTTCTGGAGGCTGGAAGTCCAAGATCAAGGTGTCAGTGGGGTTGGCTTCCTTTGAAAGCAACTCTCCTTGGTTGGTAAGTGGCATCTCCTCCGTGTGTCTTCACATGGTCTTCCCTGTGTGTCTGCATCCTCATCTCCTCTTCTCAGAAGAACTCCAGTCTTAGTGGATTAGGGCCCATGCATGTGACCTCATTTTACCTGAACCCTCTCTTTAAAGGTCCTATCCCCGAATATCGCCACATTGTGAGGAACCAGGAGTTAGAACTTCAACCTAGCAACGTAGGGGGAAATAATTCAGCCCCTAACAGTCAGCAATAGAGAAAGAGGGAGAAAGGAGGTATGACTGTGCTACGGAGAAATGAAAGCAGACTCAGCATTTACAGGGGAAATAAATTTCATCCATGTTCCCTCATATCTAGAATTCCCTACCTTTCTTTCCCAGTCTCTCCATTCTTTGACACGAGCTCCAATACCGTATGTGTTCTGAAGCCCTGCTAATGGTCTCAGTCCCAATGGTCCCTCTTTCTCATCCCAAATGCAGAGCACTTTCTATCGATCCTACCCATCTGGCCCTTCACCCTACGTGGCCCTTGGGGCAGTTCTTGATGCCTTCCACATTATCGAATATGAGGCCTCATCTTACACCATCCCTGTGGCTTGCCTAGTTCACACTCACCTTCTGTCAGTTCTTCCTAGGAGGCACACCCCTTCCTGTGTAGGTCAGTGCCTTTGAAATATTCTTCCCCTCTGCCTCGTCCCTGCCCAGCGCCCATTCCCTAATTAATATCATTTCACCCTTAAGATCTCAGCTCAGATGCCTCTTCCTCAGGAAGCTTTTGAAGATCACACACACAATTCACCCTCACACTAAATGCAGGTCTTTCTTCTATCCTCTCCCCTAGTTTTGTGTCTTAGAACTTTTTAATTACATGCCTGCATTGTTATTATTTTATTAATGTGTCTCTCCCACAAGATGGACCACACATTCAAAAGCTAAGAATCTATATCGGGTTTGTCTACCATTACCTATCCAGCAGCTAGTGTAGTGCCTGGTACCTAACAAGTGCTTAAGAAGTATTCATTACATAAAACAACGAATAAACAAAGTATAAATTTGTATAAATCAGGGGGTCTGATGTGATCTATTTTTTGGATGAATATATTTGCTGTGAAGTACAGACATCATGAAACCATTAAGTAATGATACCTAAAGAGAAACATGCACAGATATTAAGAGAACTTAGTGTTAAGAGATATTAAGAGAACTTTAGAGATTTTTTTTTTTTTTTTTGAGACGGAGTCTCGCTCTGTTGCCCAGGCTGGAGCGCAGTGGCACGATCTCGGCTCACTGCAAGGTCCACCGCCTCCCGGGTTCACTCCATTCTCCTGCCTCAGCCTCCCAAGAAGCTGGGACTACAGGTGCCCGCCACCAAGCCTGGCTAATTTTTTGTATTTTTAGTAGAGACGGGGTTTCACCATGTTGGCCAGGGTGGTCTGGAACTCCTGACCTCAAGTGATTCACCTACCTCCTCAGCCTCCCAAAGAGCTGGGATTATAGGCGTGAGCCACCACATAAGAGAATATCTATGCATCTGTCTGTTTAGATATCATTACTTAATGATTCCTTAAATCACTGGAACTGCACATAGAAGGTAGAAACTATTAAGTCTAAATTCTATAGGGGATGGGGAACTACTTAAAAACCATGCTTTCCTTATCTAATTTATATATATGCATTTTAACTTCTGCAGCTGTATTTCTTAGGCCATTGACTGGTATCAGCAGTGTCCCTCTCCCTATGGCTCATTCCACTGCTTGACTTTGGCCTAAAACCAACAGGAATTCTTTACTTAGAGGTAAAAAACTGACAGATTCCCATGGTGACTCCAACCCCACACTCTTTCCTTTTCTCCCTCATATTAGGCAGGAAACACTAAAATTTTGGGAACAAGATATGCGTCACACATTGGAAATGTTCAAATCTGTTGATAACATTCAATATACCTCGGCTAAATGCATGAGGAGGCCACATGGTCACAGTCTAATGGAACACAGAACATAACTAATAAACTGAAGCAACATTCCACGTTATCACTTTCAGCTTTGCACAACATATGGAAACAGGCTCACGGCACCGCTTGGTTGTGTCAGAACACTTAAGGGAGGAGGATGCACATTTGGGATTTATTACAGGCACTCACCTAAGAGAAGTGTCCAAAGAAGTGCCTTATAATATCCATGTGGCTTCATGTTACAGAATTCTCACTTTTGTGTGTGTGTGTGTGTGAGATGGAGTCTCGCTCTGTCCCTCAGGCTGGAGTGCAGTGGCCGGATCTCAGCTCACTGCAAGCTCCGCCCCCCAGGTTCAAGCCATTCTCCTGCCTCAGCCTCCCGAGTAGCTGGGACTACAGGAGCCCACCACCTCGCCCGGCTAGTTTTTTGTATTTTTAGTAGAGACGGGGTTTCACCGTGTTGGCCAGGATGGTCTCGATCTCCTGACCTCGTGATCCGCCCGTCTTGGCCTCCCAAAGTGCTGGGATTACAGGCTTGAGCCACCGCGCCCGGCAGAATTCTCACTCTTAAAAGGAGTATTTTCTAGAAATGTATTTATCTTTCAGGTGTTTGAACTATACGTATGGCCCTGACTGTTCTGTATATTTGAAAGCAAAAGGTAGTAGTAACTTATTGAGAAATCTTTTTTTAAAAAGGGGTGGGGGGCAGGGGATGGGGGAGGGGTAACAGGGGAGGGGTCTTGCTATGTTGTCTAGGCTGGACTTGAACTCCTGGGCTCAAGTGATCCTCCCACCCCAGCCTCTGGAGTAGCTAGGACTACTGATTCAAGTAGCTAGAGACTAGAGGTAAATACCACAGTACCTGGCTCGAAAAACTATTTTAAACTAGAAAAAAGGCTGTTCTTTTTCTAAGTATTGCATCAATTGCATCAACTCGGACTACTGAATAGGTTTGTTTTTGTCCTCCATCCTCCCCCAGCAAAGTAACAGACATATTTCCTGTTCCATCCACCTCAACTATTTTGTCCCAGTTATAAGGCTCAAGTTTAGTTGAGTTTCTTGGTAAGTAATTTTTCTCATGCTAAAGAAGAAACATGAAGTAAATTAGGAAAAGCTTATAAACCAGAAAAATAATACTAACATGATCAAAATCTCCAAATAATTTACCTAAGAAGTTCAATTTTGGGAACTCAGCAGTTCAGATAAATGAGAATTACATAGTCAATTTCCATGTTAGCAAGAAAACTTAAAATTCAAAAGACATTGAGTGTTTGAGCCTCTCCTTAAATTCCTCTTTATCGATGATCAAACATTCAGTGCATTCCTCACAATAAGTAAGGCAGTGTCAATAACTAAGATACAGTATTCTGGGAAGCCATGCCTTCCCTAGTCTAATTAACAGGGAAACAAAACCTTTCCAAAGATGCAAATCTACCCCTTTATTAAGCTAAACAGACCTATATCAGGTGTCTCAGAAATTATCAACTTGATCACTGGTTCTGGGATTAAAATATTCAAGTCTAAATAAGTAAATTCCATAAAATAAAGGAAATCTAAGAAAAGCACTGTAAGCGGATCACTTTCACAACATGTGGGTTCCAAATAAGGAAAGAAAACCTCCCTAGCCCAAAGTTCTCACTATCTTTAAATAAATAAATATGTCAAAAGAAACCTGACAGCCTTAATGAAACTGTTTTCCGATCAGGTTTTCTCATGATTAAAATGGTCTCTATACTTTACATCTAGTGATGTAAATACTTCCTATCATTTACAAAAGATGAGCCTGAGAAAGAAGTAGGAAAACTATTCTGTTAAAACTGCCTGGTATCCACATCTATGATTTATGGGATCTAACGCCATCCCAATGGGCAGTTCCTGTGTTAAATGAAAGAAGTCACTTTTGAGTGCTTACTGGGGACATTTGAAAAAAAATACTCTCATCTAGATTAATTTTTCTTTAAAAGCAGATTTTACCAGTTTGGCCAATAATTTAGAATTCCTTCTTCTTACAGAAACGGAGTTGTTTTAATTACTGATGCTCTTGATTACTTTTTATTTTTGCAAATATGAGAAAAGCACATTTTATCACGAATCCATCACCTGCAACATAATTTATATTTATTAGAAATACCTATATTTCTAATAAATATAGATTATTAATATAGGTATTTCTAATAAATACAGAAATTGTGTGACAGTTGTAGCTGTCCAAATAATTAGCTTCATCTAAAATCATTTCAGCCCAAACTCAAATCCCAGGAAAAATCATTTTGATGAAACATTTCATTTCATTCACTATAAAGCTAGATGTTTTAGTGTAGTCCTAAGTGACATTTTGTTGCTACAGCAACGAAACTCTGCTACCTGTAGCCATGATTTGTTAAGAATTCCACCAACGAGTAAATTCTGTGCTGTGTATTCATAAAACCAATAGAATGATTCTAAGCAACATAAAAATTAAGGCTTGATTTCCTATTTATGATTTACCCATGCACATATTTACAATATATATACACATATGTACTACATACATGTAATTATGACTCTCAGCCCCACCAACATGATAAAATACCAAATTTCCATTTTAAAATGGGCACAGAACAAAAGCTGGTTTAGATTTCATTCACTAATTGCTACTTGTTTCCCAAAATTTATCTTAAAAGATAATAGAGACTATCTAGAGATAATTTTCAAAACAATAAAATTTATTATTTATATCCAATCTCATTCCAAGATGGGGGGAAAAAATATTCAGAGGTATAATCTATCTGTTCCAGTATGTGTAGTTTCCTAAGCAATGAGTTGACTTGGAAAACACCAAGCTAAAGAATAAAGAAAAAATGTGGACATCACCACCTTTATTCACCAAACTACCTTTGTAGGCTACTTACCCTCACTGGGGGGCTCCAGGCTTGCACCCGAGGCTGCTGTCCACCCTGGGAACTCTGCAGATCTTTTGAGCTACAATTAGCCACAGTGCTGCTCTGAGACCTTAATGCATTTGTGCAGCTGGTCCCACTTCCCCCACCAGGACCAGGTTTCCAAGGCCTCTGCTTGATGCCATCCAGAAGTCTGACCAGCAAGATGTTACTGGGAAGCTCCTCGACACCCGAGCCAACGAGAGTCCTGCACTCGGGACATCTGAGTTCATTTCGAGAACCTACGATCCCCAGCAAACATCGCTTGCAAAATGTATGCTGGCAAGGCAAGACCTTCGCAGAAGCATCAAGGCGCTCTAGACACACAGGACACTCCAAAAGATCCAACAAGGCTGATTCATCCATCTTTATCTACTTTACTGAGAAAAAAGCTTCAGAAATGTTCATAGTAGTGTGCATCCCTTAAAATGACTCATGTAACATCCATTTCAGACTTTGCTCTAGAGTCATGGGGAAAAAGGGGGAAAAGAGAATATGAGTGTTGTTATCTAGGGAAAAAGCTCACAAAGGAGCCAAGAATCAAAAAGTACCCAAAAGTACACTATTCCCTGTCTGAATAGTGTAGCTTTGCTTTGGAATGTGGGTTCCTAAACTCCAAAGTCAACAACTGAAAACAAAATAGGCTTTCTAAACAACGCACAATTAACCCCTAAAGATATCCAGGGGTTCACTGGGCAAAACAGACACAGAGTATTATACATAATTCCTGCAGGATTTATGAAATGCAATAAGGAACATAATTTCTTAAGCTCTGAAAGTGGTATCAGCTGCCTTAATAAAGTCTTCAACTCATAAGAGAAGCTGACAGAGACCATTGAAAGTTTCCTCTACCTGAAATTTACTTTTAAATCCAACTAAATTCCCTTTTTTAAGCCACTTTAGCGTTTAAGAAACCATGCCTCATGTGATCGCTCGTGGTAAATGATCCCAATATTAAATACATATGTTTCTTCGCTGTTCTTAAAAATAGAACTGTTTAATCTTGCCCAACCAAAAAGAGCTGAAGGTTGACAATTCTAAAAGACACAGATTTGATTGAAAGCAGCTAAAACAGAAAAGCGCCTTTCAGGGCAGTGGTTGATAAACTCTGAAACACATTTCTGAACGGCCTGTCCTAATCCCATTCAGAAAATCTGGCAAAATTACCACCAAAAGAATTCGACAACGGAATGTTGGACTGGAAACTGTGGGCATATGAAAATGAGGCCATTCAGGAAAAAGCAAGCCACTTACTGCGCCGCTCTCCCCCCTACAGCCAAAATAAATGTAAATGTGAATGCCCAGGAGAAAGAGGGTAAAAAGATTTGGCTGGTAGCATTAACAGCTGTTCTTGACAAAGTCGGAGCGGGGGAGCCCCAGGGCTGCGCCCCCGCTCCCACTGCGCAGAGCACAGGTACTCCCGAGCCCGCAGGGAGGCGCGGCGGCCGTTCGCCGCAGACACACCCCGGGGCCAGGTGTCGGCGGCACCCGGCAGGAGCCAGTCCCTGCCTGGGGCACTCACCCTACAGCCTCCCTCATCTCCGCCCCGCTTTAGGTCAGGCCGGGGACACATATCCCCCTACACGACTGCGGGAAGTTTTCAAGGACTTAAAAATAAATGCGCAGGCTTAAGTTGCGAAACTCAGCCCCACAGAGTGCCACGGGGAAGCAGCTTTCTAGCCCAGCCGAGATAAGGCGACAGTCTCCAGAGAGACCGCGCCATCCGGGAAGCAGGGGGTGCTGGGCTGCGCCCGGGGAGACCGCGGCACGGAGCCCTGGCAGCTTCCTGCCCGGAGAAGGCAGAGGCCGCGGGCTGCTCCGCTTCCGCAGGTCCTGATTCCCGGCCCAGGGGGACCCGACGGCGAGGGGAGAGAGAGACCGACCCAGGGCGGGGATGGGGAAACGCCGAGACCACCGCCTTCTCCGCAGCTAGGGGTCCGCCAACGCTGGGGGCCCGCCGGCCCCGCGCCGGCCGCGCGCCCTACCTCGCGCCTCGGCTCCTCCTCTTTGTTCGCGGCCCCGCAGCAGCGGCGGCAGCTGATGCAGATGCGGCCCCGCCGCGCTCGCCGCTCGCAGTGTCTCTGACGCCGCGGCGGCACCGAGAGACTCCTCTCTGCTGCCCCCCTCACGCGCGCACACACACCACGCCGCCGCCGCCGCCTCCCACTTTCCCAGCCAAGGAGGGCGGAGGAAGAGGAGGAGGCCGGGCCGCAGCCGGCGCCCGGGGCGCAAGGGGGCGGCCCCGCGCCACAGCGCCTTCCCCTGGAGCGGGCGCGGCACCTCCCGGAGCCGCCAGCCCCGGCGCCGGCCTCCCGCGCAGAGGTGACCAGCGCCCCGTACCCCGCCGGAGCCCGGGGTCAGGATGGGTGCGGCAGCCTGAGGGGGCGCTGGGAGAGCGGAGAAACTAGGGAGCCGGGCCCCCATGGGGCAACAAGGGGAAGGCTCGGGGACTGACGCCGTCTCCCACAGGAGAACGCGCCTGAAAAATGGAGCCACCGGAGTGGGAGGCGGCGGGAGTGGAGGCTGGGGGAAGCAGGAAGGAGCCCCGGGGCAGAGTCCCGCCGCGTCCTCCTTCGCCCGGCAGGGCTGGGCGCCCGGGACGGACTCTTCCTCCCCGGGCTGGGCGAGTCGCGACGCGGGAGGGGCTGGGTCCGCGGAGGCGGCTGGAGCAGTCCTGGCGGGAACCGATCCCGCTGCACTTTGCGTCTGGTTGCCCACCCTGGATACTTACTTGGTAGAGTCGGTGCGAAGTGTTGCCCCTTAGGGCCGAGAGCGGCGTGGTGAATCGATGGGGACAGTGCCGCGTCCACCTGCCCGCACCCAGCCATCAGTCACCCCAGGACCCAAACTGGAGCAAGCCTGGAGGACCGCTGACCCCAAAGCCCAAGGCTAGGAAAACGGTAGTATGGGCTTCCAGCCCAGCCGCGGGGGCTCTGTTATCCCTGCCCTAAGTGGGGAGAATTGAGTCTGACCTCAGGTGAGCTGGCACCGTAAAGCACGCTAAGAGGCGCCTCTTTCATCTGAGCCTGGGCTGCTGCCATCATCGTCGCAGTAATCTTTGTTTTGGTTGCCCCAGGCACACACCTGTAAACCGAAGTGGAGTTTTGAAAAACATCTTGTCCACAGGTTTTGAGGTTTTTCCGTCTCGATTTAGTGGAGAAACAAGTTAAAATTTTGTCACTGATCTAAAGTAGATATTATTGTATTGGCATTTACCATCAATTTACAAAAAGTTATCCCAAATACCCTTCCTCAAAGGTGGGCAGAAACTAGGTGGTTATAAGAAGAAAGGGTTACAACAGATGCAAGAATCTCTGCCCGGCCACCAACTAGGTTTATGATTTGAAGAGGAGTCTCAGTTTATCCTCTAGTCTCCAGTTAGGGCCACAGCTGAACCATTGAAGACATAAGGATCACATAAGCATGAAAAAATTATAACAGCTAACGATCACTCACTGTAAACCAGGCACTGTGTGGAACATTTTTCATGCATCAGTTCAATTCTCACAGCAACCCTCTATGTCATCTTTTCTCAGCCTTGTTCTAAATAGATTCATATGCTGAGAGTCATCATGTATGAACACCAAAAATCATAGCCCACTTCCCCTTCCATTAGAAGTGAGCAAATGCACGGGTATTTGGGCATTTGAGCTGAGAAAGGCTACGGAAGGAATGAATGGAATGGAGAATTTCTAGTCCAGTTTGCAAACTGAAAGTGACTACTTAGTTCTGCATGTGGAACTGGGCAGATGGATGAAGATGAGGCTGACCAGAAGATTACAGTCAATAAACAGATAAGGATTCTTTGCAGTTATTAAAACTGAAGCTCAAATGGGTTCATTTTCCCCTAGTCACACAGTAGGTCATGTTGAACCAAGACTCAATCCCAGCTCTCTGGATTCCAAGTCCAGTTCTTTCCACCATTCCAAGGCCCTGTCTTTTGCACGTCACTGTCATATCCCCACCCCAGGCAAAGCGAAGCACAGTGTGTCTCTTCCCAAGGGAAAGAAGAAACTGTTAATCATATAATTACTCGAAAGCAAGGGAAAATTTTTATTGTATTCTTATTTTGGTTTGGTGTTTGATTTTAGAGAGAGCAGCGCACAAGGTCGTAGGTAGAATTGTGCAGCTCTTGAAACTCCCGACAAAAAAAAAAAAAAAAAAAAAGTCAATAATCACACCCATTTTCTTGGTTTTGTTTTTTTGTTTGTTTGTTTGTTTTTTGGTTTTTGGTTTTGTTTTTTTTGTTTGTTCGTTTTTTTGAGACGGAGTTTCACTCTTGTTGCCCAGGCTGGAGTGCAATGGCACGATTTCGGCTCACAACAACCTCCGCCTCCCAGGCTCAAGCGATTCTCCCACCTCAGCCTCCCGAGTAACTGGGATTACAGGCGCCCACCACCATGCCTGGCTAATTTTGTATTTTTAGTAGAGACAGGGTTTCTCTATGTTGGTCAGGCTGGTCTCAAACTCCCGATCTCAGGTGATCTGCCCACCTCGGCCTCCCAAAGTGCTGGGATTACAGGCGTGAGCCACCGTGCCTGGCCACACCCATTTTCAAAGAACTGAAGACAATGTGTCCCAAGACAGCAGTGATCAAAGAATCTGGCATACATCTCATGAATATTATCCACGATGTGGCTGTAGTTCTTTTAATGCCCCAGTGCATGTTATATAGTTTTTAGAACACAACACTTTTGTTAGCTTTAGTTACTCCAGCTGTAAAATGAAGTCTTAGGCAAGTTACTTTAATCTCCTGAGCCATTTTCTGTCAAATGGTGAAAAAAAAAATCTCTCAGAGTGTTGTGGGACGACTAGATGAGACAACATGCTGGTTCTTTGTAATCTGTACATCTCTATTAAAATCAGATAGCATCATTATCATAATCTGCCAAGAATCACCCAAGCAGAGTTATTCTGGGCAAAGTCCTTTCTTCCCAGGGTCTTAAAAAAGTTTGGGACAGGCCAGGCATGGTCGCTCACACCTGCAATCCCAGCACTTTGGTAGGCTGAGGCAGGTGGATCACCTAAGGTCAGGAGTTCGAGACCAGCCTGGCCAACATGGTGAAACCCTGTCTCTAGTAAGAATACAAAAAAAAAGAAAAATAGCTGAGCATGGTGGTGGGCACCTGTAATCGCAGCTACTTGGGAGGCTGAGGCAGGAGAATTGCTTGAACCTAGGAGGTGGCGGTTGCAGTGAGCCAAGATTGCGCCACTGCACTCCAGCCTGGGTGACAGAGTGAGACTCTGTCTCAAATAAGTTTGGTATAATGCTAGTAATTGCAAAGTCCTGTCAATACTATAGGGAAAGGGGCAGTTGGGGAAGAGAAGCATGTTCACCTTTTCACGTCTGGGAACTGAACATGAAGGAAGGGATGTAAGCATGTTGTGCTTAAGATCCCTGTGACTTTGAGTAGAACCATGAAAAACATAAATATACCCTGTGACCTAATAATGATAGCTTGGGTTTACACAGTTCTTATCCTCCCAAGACTTCAAAGGACATTCATTTATATTATCTCATCTGTCTTCTCAACATCCCTCAGAAGCAGTAAAGACAGACATGATTATTTCCATGTAGATGGGAAAAAACAAGATGTAGAGAAATTATTGCTCTAAGTGGTGACAAAAATCAGGCACTTAAATATCCAGTCCAGAGCACTCTTTGGTAAACTTTGGTACTGTGCTTTCACATGAATATATATATACACGTGTCTGATTATCATTTTCCTTCAAACCTTGTTTCTTCTGCAGTTGCCATGATATTGGTAAATGATAGCACTCTTCATTCAGTTGTTCAAACTAGAAACCTAGGGATCGTCTTTGATTTCCCTTTTCCTCTCCATCAATTCTGCTAGCTTCTCCGAAAATATGTTTCAATTTCTACCCACTTTCCTTTGCCTCCAGTGCAAGTTTATTTAAGCCACCATCACCCTTTGTCTCTGGCCCTCCTAAACCAGTCTGTCTGTTTCCACTCTTGTCCCCATAATCCTGCCCAGAATATAGTAACATTCAGAGTGAGCAACAAAAAATGCATAACATACCAGTTACTACGTTGCTCCAAACTCATCAATTTCTTCCCATCATGCCTGAAATTTAAAGTCAAACATAGTCTTTCTCTTACAAGACTCACTGTCACTTGGACCCTCCACCACTGCATCTCAGCATAGTACTCTCTTTATCTTCTTTGCAGCACTTTTTGCTGTCTAATTTTTTGCTTCATTATTTATTGCCTATCTTCTTTACCTGAATATAAGTTCCCTGAAGGCAGTGACTCGGTCTGTCTTCTTTACCATTATGTCCTTCACAGCCAACACACAGTGATTCCAGTGACTAATTCTCAAATAAGGAGTTAATCAAGTATACAGTTATATTTCTTGCTATCCTAAAACTATATAGATACTTAGTACCTCACTGCCCTACAGATGGGAAATCAGGCAGACAATGTTCCAAGTTCCATTGAGAGTCTTTCTTATAATCTATCAATCAGTGAGTTTGATGTAGAAGATGAGGACACATGATTCTTGATTCTTCCTTTTATATTTCACAGTTAAGCTACAGAAACAGCTAAACACCAGCTCTGTAACACAGAACATAAACGCAATGCCAGTTTATCTTTATTCAAGGTCTTAGTTAATGACGTCACCATCCCTTTAGTTCCCCAGATAAGCAAGAAAATGCAGATTATCTTCAGCTTCCCCTTCTCCCCCTGATCCCTCCCCCTCCTACCATCCAGATGGATGATCCAGAGAGCATCAGAAGTGCTTCTTACATCTCTCTTTTCCTCCCAATCCTTATTTCAGCCCTGCCTATCTCCTACTTGGACAATAAGTACCTGCTTCCATTTCTCTCTAGTGTACCTGATTATGGAGAGAGCTTTGGAGTCAAAGTTTCTACCAGCTAGTAACTGGGTGACGTTGGGCAAGTTTCCAATCTTCTGTGCCTGAGTTCCACCTGTAAAATGGGCATAACAATACTACCTACCTTAGAGTTTTTGTGGTGATTTTATATACATTAATAAAAATGAAATGTTTAAAACTATGCCTGACACATGGTAAGTACTTAAATAATGACAGTATTATTTTTATAGATCCACTACCTAACTGAATGACTTTGCAAATTTCTTTAATTTTTTTGAGTTTCAACTTCCTTATCTATACAAATGGATATAATATTATATACTTCAAAAGCCTGATGTAAAAAAACTAGGGACAAAATGAAAAACCTAGTATAGCACCTTCCTGGCACATAGTAGGGACCCAATAAAATGTTTGTTTCTTGCCTTTTTGACTATGTATCTGTCTGCATCTGTTTCCATATAATTAGGAAGTGGACTGGATTCTATCTAAGGTTCCTTCCAGCATTAATTATTTCCATCCCAACTGCACAAAGGACATCTAAGGGCAATGGAATCCCCTCGTATAAAGCCAAGTGGTCATGAGGCACCATAGTTGTCAGGAAACCGAGCACTTAGAATCAGGCAAGCCCAGAGAGGCTATTTTGGTCTGCAGTAGTGGGAAGGTGGTGCAAACTCCACTGTCTGGCAAAAAATCGGAGCAGATGGAATATTTATAGGCACTCCCCGAGGATTTCAGTTCAATCAGGAAGGATGCTAGGAAGAAAGTTAGACTGATGAGTAGGAGGTAACTGAACTGCATCTTCCTCCAGCCTTCTTGAAACAGGTCTGAACATTTGAGAAGCTGTTTTTTGGGTAGTTTTGTTTTGTTTAAGACAGGGTCTTGCTCTGTCACCCAGGCTACAGTGCAGTGGCACAATATCACTGCAACCTCCACCTCCTGGCTCAAGCGATCCTCCCACCTCAGCCTCCCGAGTAGCTAGGACTACAGGCACGCACCACCATGCCCAGCTAATTTTTTGTATTTTTTGTAGAGATGGGGTTTTGCCATGTTGGCTAGGCTGGTCTCGAACTCCTGAGCTCAAGCAATCCACCCGCCTTGGCCTCCCACAGTGCTGGGATTACGCCACTCCGGCTAGAGAAGCTGTGTCTGACAATGAAATACCTGGGGAAAGTCAGAGTTCTCTATACAGACTAATTCTAACCCAGCCTTCAGGGAGAGATTCTTGAGGTTTAATGCAATCAGAACCATCTGCAACACTGGTTTAAAATTCAGACGCCCTCCCCTCATCCCTGGAGAGTTAGTAGGTCCAGCCTGGGTTCAAGAATCAGGTGATTCTCATGTACGTGATGCTGGGACCACAAACTGAGAAACACAAAGGTAGGCTTGTCCAGAGGCACATTTAAAGGGAAATAACCCAGGCACTGACAAAGGAAGCTAATTTTAAAAGGGCACTCTAGGGCTTTGTTTTTGTTGAGAAGGATGTGGGATCTTGGAACCAGAGCTAGTTTGCTAGGGACAATAGGAGAGGGATTGAGTGTGCCCACCTCCGTTCATTCCAGTCTGTGCCCCTCTTCCCTGCCCACCTTCCATACAGCGCTCAGCCTCTCCTCTTAATAAATGCTGGACAGATTTTTAAAGGATATCAGTTTAAAAGGGAGCTAGAATATTAGCCTGCCCAGAGAAACACACATGCTGGCCCAGCTCACTCCAGGACCCCAAATGTGAACAGAAGTCACCCATATCAAGCCTCAGAAAGTCCTGTTGTTTAATACTGTTAAATTTCAACAAAAATTGGCCCGGCGCGGTGGCTCAAGCCTGTAATCCCAGCACTTTGGGAGGCCGAGACGGGTGGATCACGAGGTCAGGAGATCGAGACCATCCTGGTCTACACGGTGAAACCCCGTCTCTACTAAAAATACAAAAAACTAGCCGGGCGAGATGGCGGGTGCCTGTAGTCCCAGCTACTCGGGAGGCTGAGGCAGGAGAATGGCGTGAACCCGGGAGGCGGAGCTTGTAGTGAGCTGAGATCGGGCCACTGCACTCCAGCCTGGGCGACAGAGCGAGACTCCATCTCAAAAAAAAAAAAATTTCAACAAAAACATGCCTGAAAATTAGATGCCTCTAATCTATATCTGACCAAAGTTCAAAGATAAATTTAACCTATATGAGGAAAAAAATAATAAGAGTTGTTCCTTTCTATTAAAACTAATTTTTCCTGTCAAATGCCATTATTATTTTAAAAGTTCAAACCTTGAAGTGGTCTTTTTGCGCACAAGCAAACTTTACCTAAACCAAAGTATTAGGGAGAGACTAGATAAATAGCCATCACTTTATTTAACCATCTTCGGGAAATGAAATTCCATAATCTTCCTTGGTAACCATCTTTATATATATTAAAAATTATTTATCAATTTTCAGACTTCTTTCTTTCTGATCAAATTTAAAGATAATGGTAAACTTTTCTAATGCATCTAACTAGGCCAGCTTAAAAATACACACAAAAAGAAAACGTGCATGGATTCACTAGAGACTCAAAAATTATGACGCAGGTTTCTTTTTAAATTATAGTGTTAGACTAAGGATGTTGGCCGCCTTTATCAGTTTATCCACTAAACTGTGTAATTCATATGTGTAATCAAATACAAGCCTATATTCTGTGATTCCATAGTAGAAATGATCCTGTCATAACATTTTCTTCTGTTTATAGCTAACTCTTTTATTTATTTATTTATTTATTTATTTATTTATTTATTTATTTATTTTTATTTTTTGAGACAAAGCCTCACTCTGTCTGGAGTGCAGTGGCACGATCTCAGCTCACAGCAACCTCTGCCTCCCGGGCTCAAGTGATTCTCCTGCCTCAGCCTCCCGAGTACCTGGGATTATAGGCACATGCCACCATGCCCGGCTAATTTTTGTATTTTTAGTAGAGACGAGGTTTCACCATGTTGGTCAGTCTGGTCTCAAACTCCTGACCTCAAGTGATCCACCTGCCTCAGCCTCCCAAAGTGTTGGGATTACAGGCATAAGCCACCACACCCGGCCAACATAACTTTAAAAATTAAATTCCATCATCTTTTTATGCCATATAAATTAATCTGATAGAGTATCTGATACATTTATTACAAAGCTTTCCCCATGTAAATTACACATATAATAAAAGTACTGAGTAATTCATCAAAAAAATTTAGTAATGATTGATGTTACTGAATTAAACCTAAGTGTAGCAATATAGAAAATAATGTTTTAAATAATCTTTCTCAAAATAATCTTTCCCCTATAATTCAAATAAAAGGCTGTAGAGTGTTTAAAAAAATATGAACCCAAGATGATATCAGTCCAGTTGATATTCTTTCTCTTTGACAAGATTGTGGAAGACTAAAGATTAAGATAATCTCCTTGTTTTCCATAATGCTTTTATGCAAAAATGATGATTTGCATAATTTCTTTTCAGTCTCAATTGAATTTCTGAAGCTATTTTTCAAGCAAACTTCCACATGTCTCCAGTGTACACCATCTGTCTCATCTCTCTTTCTCTCCTTTTTTAAAGTATTACAATTATCTTGTAACAGGAGCTGTCAAATCTTTATTCCCCAAGGATTCTTTCTTTTGATAAATGAAAAGGAACTGTATATATTGTTATGTGTAGTTGTATGAATGTGACGGGGGTTAAGGAAAGGTTAGATGTTCAAAGCTGTTATGGCTAAGTTGACATATTAGAGGAAATGTGATCAGGTAAGTTGGCCAGAGTTTTAAAATAAGATCCTTCACTATAGGAAAATGAAGAAATATTTAGTCAAAAGGTCAGGGGGAGGGAGGATCTTAAAGCAAAGAAGAATTTGAAAATAGTCTGTGGCCCATACTACAAACTATTAAAGAAAATATGGGGAAAAAAGAGGAATGGCTTTACTCACAAGCTGCAAATTGCTTATAAAGCCTATTGGCATTTGGAAATGGTTGATGCTTTTACTAGGAGAATCAAGTTTTATGTTTACATAGTAAGTATATACTCAGCAGTAACTTCCAGGAAATCACATGGATTGCCAAGAAAAAGTCCTTATTGAAGTATTATTTAAAAAAAAAAATCCTGCCAAAAACATTAAAGAGGCTTTTTAAAAATTGAAGTTCACAAGGAAATGCAATAGATAAAATTTATGTAGTACTCAGAATTTACAACTAATATATTTTATAGCATTTCATAAAACTTTTATTTGCAACTCAATTTCAATCAATTGTAAAGTTCCAATTACTAAAAAGTATAGTTAAAGTTTCAGCTATCCAGAATTATTAAAGAACGGTTCGCTCTAAAAAAACAACTTTTATTTGGAGGAAAACATTTAAAATATAGTAGGTATCAGCTGGGCACAGTGGCTCATACCTGTAGTCCCAGCACTTTGGAAGGCTGAGGCAGGCAGATCAGTTGAGGTCAAGAGTTTGAGACCAGCCTTGTCAACATAATGAAATTCCCTCTCTACTGAAAATACAAAAAAAATTAAGCAGGCCTGGTGGTGCATGCCTGTAATCCCAGCTACTCAGGAGGCTGAGGCAAGAGAATCATTGGAATCCGGGAGGCAGAGTTTGCAGTGAACTGAGATTGCACCACTGTACTCCAGCCTGGGCAACAGAGCAAGACTCTGTCTCAAAAAACATAAATAAATAAGTAAATAAATAAAATTATATGTATAATATATATAGTCTGTATCACTGACTTTTGAAATAGAGGACATTGAAAAAATTAACATTTACAGATGACTGTGAGCCATCATTATAAACATCAGTTACCGTACAAAGGGAGTAGTTAAGACTATAGAGTCAGACAGACTTGGGTTTGAGTCCTGGCTCAAAATTTCTACTTATGTGACTTTAAGAAAGATATTTAACCGCTGGGTGCGTGGCTCACACCTGTAATCTCAGCACTTTGGGAGGCCGAGGTGGGTGGATCACCTGAGGTCGGGAGTTCGAGACCAACCTGGCCAACATGGAGAAACCCCGTCTCTACTAAAAATACAAAATTAGCTGGGTGTGATGGCACATACCTGTAAACCCAACTACTGGAGAGGCTGAGGCAGGAGAATTACTTGAACCTGGGAGGCAGAGATTGCGGTGAGCTGAGATCGTGCCACTGCACTCCAGCCTGGACGACAAGTGTGAAACCCTGTCTCAAAAAAAAAAAAAAAGATATTTAACCTATGTAAGCCTTAGTTTCACTGTCTGTAAAATGGAGATAGTGGTACCTACCTCAGGTTGTCGTGAAGCTTAAAAGAGATAATACATTTGTTTGTTTATTTTTTTCTAATTTTATGTATTTATTTATTTATTTTGAGACAGAGTCTTGCTCTGTCACCCAGGCTGGAGTGCAGTGGCACAATCTTGGTTCACTGCAACTTCCGCCTCCTAGGTTCAAGCAATTCTCCTGCCTCAACCTCTTGAGTTGCTAGGATTACAGGTGTGCACCACAACACCTGGCTAGTTTTTGTATCTTTAGTAGAGATTGGGTTTCACCATGTTGGCCAGGCTGGTCTCGAACTCCTGACCTCGAGTGATCTGCCCGCCTCTGCCTCCCAAAGTGCTGGGATTACAGGCGTGAGGCACCGCACCCAGCCAAAAGAGGTAATACATTCGAAGTGCTTAGTGTATTTACATGGGACTTAGAACTCAGTAAAGCTTAACCAGTCCTAGTATTATTAGTATTAGTGTTGGTATTGCCATGATTATTTTGCATTGAGGCATTTAGTAGCAGTTTTCTCTTGCTAACACTAGAATTCTATATTTTTAAATCTTGTACAGTTGAGTGACTTTTCCAACAATAACACACTGCATATATGATGGGGGCCTCATAGAATTATAATGGAGCTGTAAAATTCCTGTTGCCTAGTGAAGTGGTAGCCATCATAAAGTCATAGTGTAATGTGTTAATCACATGTTTCTGGTGATGATGGTGGAAACAAGCCTGCTGTGCTGCCAGTGGTGTGACAGCGTAGCATATACAGTTATGTATGGTACATAATACTTGCTAATGGTAATAAATGACTGTGTTCCTGGATTATGTATTTCCTCTACTATACTTTTTAATCATTATTTTAGAATGTACTCCTACTTATTAAAAACAAAACTAACTGTGAAACAGCTTCAGGCAGGCCCTTCAGGAGGCATTCCAGACATTGTTATCCTAGGAGATGACAGCTCCATGTGTGCTATTGCCCCGAAAACCTTCCAGTAAGACAAGATATGGAGGTGAAAGATAGTGAAATTGATGATCCTGACACCTTTGTAGGCCTAGGCTGATGTGTGTGCTTATGTCTTTTTTTTTTTTTTTTTTGAGACAGAGTCTCGCTCTGTCGCCCAGGCTGGAGTGCAGTGGTGCGATCTCGGCTCACTGCAAGCTCCGCCTCCTGGGTTCACGCCATTCTTCTGCCTCAGCCTCTGGAGTAGCTGGGACTACAGGCGCCCGCCACCATGCCCGGCTAATTTTTTGTATTTTTAGTAGAGACGGGGTTTCACCGTGTTAGTCAGGATGGTCTCGTTCTCCTGATCTCGCGATACACCCTCCTCGGCCTCCCAACGTGCTAGGATTACAGGTCTGAGCCACCGCGCCCGTTTTTGTTGTTGTTGTTGTTTTTGAGACGGAGTCTCGCTGTCTGGTCAGGCTGAAGCGCAGTGGCGCGATCTCGGCTCACTGCAACCTCCGCCTCCCTGGTTCAAGCCATTCTCCTGCCTCAGCCTGCTGAGTAGCTGGGACTGCAGGCGCCCGCCACCACGCCCAGCTAATTTTTGTATTTTTAGTAGAGATGGAGTTTCACCATGTTGGCCAGGATGGTCTTCATCTCTTGACTTCGTGATCCACCTGCCTCGGCCTCCCAAAGTGCTGGGATTACAGGCGTGAGCCACCGTGCCCGGCCTATGTCTTCATTTTTAACAAAGAAGTTTAAAATGAAAAACAAAATTACAGAATGAAATAATGTCTTTTGCAGCAACATGGATGGAGCTTGAGGCCATTCACAGAGGTGAACTCAGAAACAGAAAACCAAATGCCACATTTTCTCATTCATAAGTGGGAGCTAAACAATAAGCACACATGGAAATAAAGGTGGAAATTATAGACACTGGGGACTCCAAAAAGAGGGAAGGTGGATGAGGAGCAGGGATTGAAAAAGTACCTATTGAGTACAATGCTCATAATTTGGGTAACAGGTACTCTAGAAGTTTAAATTGCACCAGTACACATATACCCATATAACAAGCATAGGCAGGTACTCCCTGAATCTATAATAAAATTAAAAAATGTAATAGAAAAAAGCTTGTAGAGTAGGATATAAATAAAGAAAATATTTTTGTATAGCTGTACAATGTGTTTGTGTGTTAAGCTGTATTATTGCAAAGGAGTAAAGAGATTTTTAAAGTGTTTATAAAGTACAAAAGTTTCAGTAAGCTAAGATTAATATAGTATTGGAGAAAGAAAATTTTTTTTATAAATTTAGTGCAGCCTAAGTGTACAATGTTTATAAAGTCTACAGTGGTGTATAGTAATGTCCTAGGCCTTCATACTCACTCATCACTCACTCACTGACTCACTCAGAGCAGCTTCCAATCCTGCAAGCTCCAATCACGGTAATTGCCCTAGAGAGGTGTACCACTTTAAAAATCTTTTATACCATATTTTTACTGTGTCTTTTCTGTTTGGATATGTTTAGATACACAGATATTTACCATTGTGTTACAATTGCCTGCAGTATTGAGTATAGTACCATGCTGTACAGATTTGTAGCCTAGGAGCAATAGGCTAAACCATGTAACCTAGATGTGTAGTAGGCTATAGCTTCTACATTTGTGTAAGGGTACTCTATGATGTTTGCACAAAGATGAAATCGCCTAATGACACATTTCCCAGAACATATCACTGTTGTTGAGCTATGTATGACTGTACTTAGAAACTTCTCTTTTGTTTTCTCTTTCTTCTCTTTTTACAGCCATCAGAAGCCGCCCAAACCTTTAATGGTGAGGGTTTAGAAGTGCCATACAAGAGGAAGAGTTTTAGAGGGCCCACTCCCGCCATACTGCTTTGCCAGCACCTTTACTTCTCTGATATTGCTGAGCTCCAGACCCAGCTTTCATTGATGCGATTCTCATTGTAAGAACCTGATCCTAAATCTTTACACATTCTTGGCCTGTGCCATCCTCTGATGCTTGACTCTTATGTTTGGAATCCTTCTCTCCTACTCACCACCTCTTCACCCACTTTTGATAAATAATCTTTCCAGGTAGATTTTATCTTTAACTCATCTTGGACCTCCATTCTCACATTTTTTCCTGAGCATGTTAGTCACTTGTCTTGCTTCCAACTGCCGGTTTTCTCAGATCCAGCCTTCTTACTTGAGGCTTGGCAGCAGATGATTTTTTCTCACTATTTCCACAGTAGCAGTCTTTCTCACTTAGTTTATCCACACTGCTAGCATCTCAGTAATCAATCAACCTATATTGTAACACCTGTGTGTAGAGTGATAGAAATTAGTCAAAATGCAACGATACCATCAAAGTTATTCATCTCCTTTTTCTTTTTTTCTTTTCTTTTCTTTTTCTTTTTTTTGAAACAGAGTCTCACTCTGTCACCCAGGCTGGAGTGCAGTGGCGCCATCTTGGCTCACTGCAAGCTCTGCCTCCCAGGTTCATGCCTTTCTCCTGCCTCAGCCTCCCGAGTAGCTGGGACTACAGGCGCCCACCACCAAACCCGGCTAATTTTTTTATATTTTTAGTAGAGACGGTGTTTCACTGTGTTAGCCAGGATGGTCTCAATCTCCTGACCTCGTGATCCGCCTGCCTTGGCCTCCCAAAGTGTTGGGATTACAGGCGTGAGCCACTGTGCCTGGCCTTCATATCCTTTTTCTTACCTGTATCCATCATTCCCTCCTAACCAATGTAATGGCTATGTGGCTTGCTTTCCTGTCTTTCTACATGCTCATGTAACCATTTATAAAACATATGTGCATATATACAGGAATTGAGTTTTTTTTAAAAAAGGATTCAGCTAGGCACAATGACTCACATCTATAATTCCCAGTGTTTTTGGAGGCTGAGGCAGGAGGATTGCTTGAGATCAGGAGTCTGAGACCAGCCTGGGCAACATAGCAAGAGACTCCATCTCTACAAAAAAAATTTTTTTTAATTAGCCAGACATAGTGGTGTGCACCAGTAGTCCCAGCTACTCAGGAGGCTGAGGTGGGAGGATTGCTTGAGCCCAGGAGTTTGAGACTGCAGTGAGCTATGATCACACCACTGCACTCCAGCCTAGATGACACAATGAGACCCTATCTCTAAAAAGGAAAAAAAAAAAAGGATTCTATTTTATACATATACATTTTTCTGCATCTTGCTTTTTCTCTCTATAAATACATATTATAAGAATCCTATTCAGTCAACTGCCATAGAGCTAACTTATTCTAATGGCTGCATAGTTTTCCATGAAATGATCATATCCCAATCATTTTTCTTTCTTTCTTTTTTTTTTTCTTTTTTTTTTTCTTTCTCATTCTGTCTCCCGGGCTGGAGTGCAGTGGCACTATCACAACTCATTGGCTCACTGCAGCCCTGATCTCCCAGGCTCAAGCAACCTTCCCACCTCAGCCTTTCCACCATGGGAGGCACACACCACTGTGCCCAGCTTTTTTTTTTTTTCTTGGTAGAGATGGAGTCTCACTATGTTGCCCAGGCTGGTCTTAAACTCCTGGGATCAAGCATCCTCCTGCCACAATCTCCCAAAGTGCTGGGATTACAGGCATGAGCCACACCCCCAGCCCCCAATCATTTCATTTTTTGTTATTCATTATTCATTAGTAGTCATTCATTATTAGTCATTAATGTTTCACTAATGTTATTCATTAGTAGTCATTCATTATTTTGTTTTTTGTTATGAAAAACAAAGCTGCAATAAACATTCTTGTTTCTATATCCTTATGCAGAGAATGGATTCCTCAGGATGGATTCTCCTGATCAAGGGGAATGCATATTTCTAATGGATGTTGCTACATTTCATACCACAAAATGGAACATTCAACTATCTATCATGAAAGCATGAAAATATCCATTCCACATTCCCAAATCACCCTTGCTGGCTGTTGTGCTTTTACATTTGTATTATTTTGGTAGGTGCCTTATGATATCTGATATACATATATGTATGTATATATGTATGTGTGTATATACATGTATGTGTGTGTGTGTGTGTGTGTATATATATATATATATATATATATTTTATTTTTTATTTTTTTTGAGGCAGAGTTTTGCTCTTGCTGCCCAGGCTGGAGTGCAATGGCGCAATCTTGGCTCACTGCAACCTTTGCCTCTCAGGTTCAACTGATTCTCCTACCTCAGCCTCCCGAGTAGCTGGGATTATAGGCACGTGCCACCATGCCCAGCTAATTTTGTATTTTTAGTAGATACGGGGTTTCACCATGTTGGCCAGGCTGGTCAAACTCCTGACCTCAGGTGATCTGCCTGCCTCAGCCTCCCAAAGTGTTGGGATTACAGGTGTGAGCCACTGCGCCCAGCCTATATATATATATAATATATATATATAATATATATATATAATATATATATTATATATATTATATATTTTATATATTATACATGTATGATATATATTATATTATACATGTATGATATATAATATATGTATAATATAGAATATATAATATATGTATGATATAGAGAATATATAATATATGTATGATATAGAGAATATATATAACATATGTATGATATAGAGAATATATATTATATATGTATGATATAGAGAATATATATAACACATGTATGATATAGAGAATATATATTATATATGTATGATATATTATATATGTATGATATAGAGAATTATATATGTATGATATAGAGAATATATATTATATATGTATGATATAGAGAATATATATATATAATTTTTTTTTGAGGCAGAGTCTTGCTCTGTCACCCAAGCTGGAGTCCAATGGCATGATCTCTGCTCACTGCAATCTCCTGGGTTCAAGCAATTCTCCTGCCTCAGCCTCCCAAGTAGCTGGAATTACAGGTATGCGCTATGGCCTGGCTAATTTTTGTAATCTTAGTAGAGACGTGGTTTCACCATGTTGCCCATGCTGGTCTCAACTCCTGGCCTCCAGCGATCTGCCCATTTCAGCCTCCTAAAGTGCTGGAACTACAGGCATGAGCCACCATGCTTGGTCAGTATTTCAAATTGCATTTTTTTCCTGACTGCTAGTAATCTCTTTTAATTAGTTTATTTGTCAGTTTGATTTTCTCTTAGTTGAATTGATTAGTCTTTTTTAGTCTTTTTTTTTTTTTTTTTTTTTTTTGACAGGGTCTCGTTCTGTCACCCAGGCTGGAGTACAGTGTCATGATCTCAGTTCACTACACCCTCCGCCTCCCGGGCTCAAGCTATCCTCTGACCTCAGCCTCCCAAGTAGCTGGGACCACAGTCCACACTACCATGATGCCTGGCTAATTTTGTGTGTGTGTATTTTTGGTAGAGACGGGGGTTGCCATGTTGCCCAGGTTGGTCTGGAACTCCTGCTCTGCCCACCTCGGCCTCCCAAAGTGCTGGGATTATAGGCATGAGCCACTGTGCCCAGCTGTGAATTGATTAGTGTTTGTCTCCTCAGTTTAATAAGAGCTCTTCGTATGTTAAAAATTTAACCACTCATCTGATATTTGCATTGCTAATATTTTCCCCAGTTGGTAATTAGTCTTTTCACTTTCTCTATAAATTTTTAATTTTAAACAATTTTGAAACACTTTTAAACTTACAGAAAAGTTGCTAGTACAATATAAAGAACTTTTATTTTCCTGAACCATCTGAGAATAATTTGCCAATGTGATGCCCTGGCATCTCACAGACATTCTCCTACATAACCACAATACAACCACCAAAATTGGGACATTAACATTCATATATTGCCATCAGTAAATTTTGCTAATAATAATAATAATCCCCAATAATATCCTCTAGATTAGTGGTCCCCAAACTTTTTGGCACCAAGGACTGGTTTCATGGAAAACAATTTTGCCACAGACCAGGGGTGAAGGGGTGGTTTCAGGATGATTCAAGTGCATTATATTTATCATGCACTTGATTTCTATTATTATTACGTTGTAATATATGATGAAATATTTATGCAACTCACCATCATGTAGAATCAGTGGGAGCCCTGAACTTGTTTTCCTGCAACTGGACAGTTCCATCTGTGGGTGATGGGAGATAGTGACAGATCATCAGGCATTAGATTCTCATAAGCAGTGCACAACCTAGATCCTTCCCATGCACAGTTCACAATAGGGTTCATGCTCCTGTGAGAATCTAATGCCACTGCTGATCTGGCAGGAGGTGGAGCTCAGGAGGTAATGCGAGTGATGGGGAGCAGCTGTAAATACAGAAGAAGTTTAGCTCACTTGCCCACCACTCACCTCCTGCTGTGTGGCACAGTACCAGTGATAGCCCCCAGGGATTGGGACCCCTGCTTTCAGAACAGAAAAGCCATCCCATTCAGAAGCAGACATTGCATTTCACTCTCATGTGTCTTTAATCTTCTTCAACTTGGAAATTATTTCTCATTCTTGAATTCTTGTTAAGTTTATAGGCCAGATATATTGTAGAATTTGGGTTTGAAAATATTCCTCATTATTAGATTCAAGTTATGCACCTTTGGAAAAAAATTCAATGAAGCAAGAAGCAACGTTGTATTCCTCGTGTCAGATGGCACATGCCTTGGATTCGTTGTTGTCCAGTTTGATAGCTTATTTAAGATGATGTCTTTTCTTCTTCTCCACCATGAATTTATGTTTTCTTTCTCTAGTATTCTCTCAGGAAGTACTTTGAGACTAAGTAAATACTCTTATCAAACTTTTAATTTATTCATATATTTATGTGTATCAATATGTACTCATGGTTCTTAATTTCCTTCAAAGGATTATATGTGTTACTATCATTAATTCATTATTTTGATGCGTAATTTCTCCCAGTCCAATGAAGGAAAATGATAGCCAGAAACACAAGTGTAACAACAGGATTATTGACTTAGTCGGACTTCATAGGGTGTAGTCAGGAAACACCTTTGTTTTCTTCCACTCTTGCCTCAAGCATTTTTTGTCAGAAACATTTTCCTTGCTCTTGTTGACTTTTCCAGTAGATCCCGTGAGTTTTTCAGCCACTTCAGATTCTAACAACACTACCATTTTTAGATTATGTAGTTCCATCCAACCTCAACTAAAACCTCAGTATCTCATCCAATTCAAAGTTTTTCCTCTCTCCCCAGCTCGGGCCTGATTCACTGCCTTCCATACCAGTGGTTAGGAGGGGTCTGATTGCTCCTGTTACCTACCTGCCCTCCCTGTATTGGTCTGTTTCCATACTGCTGTAAGGATACTACCAGAAACTGGGTAATTTATAAAGGAAAGACATTTAATTGACTCACAGTTCTGCATGGCTGGGGAGGCCTCAGGAACCTTACAATCATGGTGGAAGGGCAAGCAGACACCTTCTTTACAAGGTGGCAGGAGAGGGAAAGCGAAGGGGGAGGAGCCCCTGTGAAACCACCAGATCACATGACAACTCACTCACTACCATGAGAATAGCATGGGGAAACCGCCCCCCTGTTCCAGTCACCTCCCTCCCTCCACACATGGGGATTACAATTAGAGATGAGATTTGGGTTGGGACACAGAGCCAAACCGTATCACCCCTATAGGCTCCTCCAGAGTTGGGGTGGGCAGTGTGTGGGAGGGAAGAAGGCACGCCAGCAGCGCTGTTTGCACTTTTCCCTTGCCTGTCATACGACCTCTCTCATGTTACATTTTCAAATTCTAGTTCTTTCTTGGTGTGCGGCAGTTGAGCCTTTGGAGATTTCCCTGAAATTTTATCTCTTTGGGGGAGTCTTACATAAGAATCAGCTTTTAGATTTACCCTTTATACTTTGTTTTCTGTTCATTAATTTTCATCTTTATTCTCTCTTCCAATTTTATGTTTTGTGTATTTTGGTGTTCTTGTTCTAAATTTTTTAATTGGACCTTAAATATTTTTTAAATTTTTTTCCTCTTTTTTTGAGACAGAGTCTCACTCCGTCACCCAGGCTGGAGTGCAGTGGCACAATTTCGGCTCACTGCAACCTCTGACTCCTGGTTCAACCATCATGCCTGGCTAATTTTTGTATTTTTTGAAGAGACAGGGCTTCACCATACTGGCCAAGCTGGTCTCAAATTCCTGACCTCAAGTGATCTTCCCGCCTTGGCCTCACAAAGTGCTGGAATGACACTGTGTCTGGCCTAAATTTTTTCCTTAATAATAAAACATTTAAGGCTATGAATTCCCATAGGAATAATTTGAACTATGTTGTGTATATTTGGGTACGAACTTTTTCCTCACTGCTTTGTATATGGTTTGTAATTTCAGTTTTGTTTACATTTTGATGAGTTATTTAGAATATTGTTTCTTTCTTTCTTTCTTTTGTTTTTTTTTTTTTTGAGACAGAGTCTCGCTCTGTCACCCAGGTTGGAGTACAGTGGCACAATCTCAGCTCACTGCAACCTCTGCCTCCTGGGTTCCAGCTATTCTCACGCCTCAGCCTCCCAAGTAGCTGGGACTGCAAGCACACACTACCACACACAGCTAATTTTTTTCTTTTTGTATTAGTAAAGATGGGGTTTCACCATGTTGCCCAGGCTGGTCTCAAACTCCTGGCTTCAAGTGATCCATCCACCTCAGCCTCCCAAAGTACTGGGATTATAGGCCTGAGCCACCACACCCAGCCTAGAATATTGTTTCTTAATTCCAGGTAATTAGAGGATTTTTTGAGGAGTATCCCTTTTCATTATTTACTCCTTTTATTTTCTCTTTTGTATTATAATCAGGGAATGTGGCCTATAAAATCTCTACTCCTGTATATTGATGTAGATATCCTTTGGAAACAAAAACAAGATTAACTTTTGTAAATGTTCCATTAAAACACAAAAGAAATATAGTTATGACATGTAATATTTCATACATGTTTTAGGTCAAATTTGTTGGTTGTTTTATTCTATTCCTCTGTTTCTATTTATTTTGTCTGTTAGATATGTGAGTCTGAAAAAGGTGTGTTAAAATCTCCTAACATAAAGATTATGCTTTGTATGTTTAGCTACTATAATGATGCATGAACATGATTTATGATTGTTCTACCTCTGTTATCAATTTGCCTTTCATCATTACATATTAATATGTATGCTATTTGGTCCAATAATAGGACCACTAGTCTTGACTTCTTTTGATTTATATTTACCTGGTGGATCTTTTTGGTTTGTTTGTTTGTTTGTTTTGAGATGGAGTCTCACTCTATTGCCCAGGCTGGAGTGCAGTGGCACGATCTCAGCTCACTGAAACCTCTGCCTTCAGCGATTCTCCTGCTTCAGCCTCCCAAGTAGCTAGGATTACAGGCGCCTGCCACCATGCCAGGATAATTTTTTTGTATTTTTAGTAGAGCGGGGGTTTCACTACATTGGCCAGGCTGATTTCGAAATCCTGACCTCAAGTGATCCACCCGCTTCGGTCTCCCAAAGTGCTAGGATTACAGGCATGAGCCACCGCGCTGGCAGTATCTTATTACATATCCTCTGAAGTTTAACTTTTCTTTCTCACTTTGTTTAAAGTGAGTTTCTTTTGTTTGTTTGTTTGTTCGTTTATTTGTTTGTTTGTTTGTTTGAGGTGGCATCTCCCTCTATCACCCAGGCTGGAGTACAATGACATGATCTGGGCTCACTGCAGCATCTGCCTCCTGGGTTCAAGTGATTCTCCTGCCTCAGCCTCCTGAGTAGCCGGGATTACAGGCATGTGCCACCACGCCCGGCTAATTTTTGTATTTTTCGTAGAGACAGGGTTTTGCCATGTTGGCCAGGCTGGTCTTGAACTCCTGATCTCCAGTGATCTACCCGCCTCAGCCTCCCAAAATGCTAGGATTACAGGTATGAGCCACAGTGCCTGGTCTAACATGGGTTTCTTAAGTAATATGTGTTTGGGTTTTGATTTTTAAACCACACTGTCAGTTGCCAGTAGTTATTATCCTACTACTTTCTGATATTAAAGTTGCAGTTAGAAATCTAAAGCCAGTCTTAATCTTTTTCTACATAAACAATTTGTTCTTTCTATCTAGAAGACTGTAGAACTTTATCATTATCCTTGGAATTACAACACTGTAATGGAATCTCTAGTGTGTTCCAGTTTTCATCCCCCATTCCTTGAAACTCAAAGAATTCTGAAGATAAAACTCTTTCTATAGCTCTGTAAAATTTTCGTCACCTGTTTGTTTAAATATTGTCTCTCCTCCTTCGATTGCTTTACTCTTCTTCTGAAATTCCTATTTATTTACAAGTTACAATTTCTAGATCCATCTTCTGGTTCTTTTATATTTGCTTATTTGATGTCTGGCTTTAAATGTTTGCTTTTTTTAAGAGATTTATTTCCTTTGTACTTCCAGACCTCTGTTCACTGCTCAATAGTTACCGTACACTTTTTCAGTACTTCTGCTATATTTTTAAACTTAAAAAATCATGTTCTTGAGTTCCAGTTACAGCAGTTTAATGTTCTAATTGAAGCTCCTCAATTGCACTAATTACTTTTTCTGTTCAAGTTGCCATGCCCTTTTTCAGCAGTTCTATTTTGTTGGCAACCACCATTTCTGGATGCTCTGCTCACTCTTCCCCATTCTGGCTTTGTTGTTCCTTTGCCTACCTGCGGCGTTATTCACCTAGGGCCAGGTCTTCAGCAGCAGCTATCTCTTGAGTAGTGGAGGCTCCATGGTCTCCCATCCTGTAGATAGACAAGGCTTCAGCTGGAAAATGCTTACCTTATATTCTCTGCTCCCTGGTTTCCTTAGCTACAAAGGTTAATTTTCTCTTAGTTGTAAAGGTACAGAGTCTTTTTTTTTTTTTTTTTTTTTTGAGGCGGAGTCTCGCTCTGTCGCCCGGACTGGAGTGCAGTGGCCGGATCTCAGCTCACTGCAAGCTCCGCCTCCTGGGTTTAGGCCATTCTCCTGCCTCAGCCTCCCGAGTAGCTGGGACTACAGGCACCTGCCACCTCGCCCGGCTAGTTTTTGTATTTTTAGTAGAGACGGGGTTTCACCATGTTAGCCAGGATGGTCTCGATTTCCTGCCCTCGTGATCCGCCCGTCTCGGCCTCCCAAAGTGCTGGGATTACAGGCTTGAGCCACCGCGTCTGGCCAGAGTCTTTTTTTTAAATTTAAATTTTAAAAATAATTGAGATGGAGTTTCGCCATGTTGCCCAGGCTGGTCTCAAACTCCCGAGCTCAAGCAATCTACCCGCCTCAGCCTCCTAAAGTGCTGGGATTACAGGTGTGAGCCACCAAGTTTGGCCAAAGATACAAAGTCTTATTTCATTAGCCACTCCTTGAGGGCCAGAGAGACCAGCAGGTCCTTCTAGGGACAGTTGTGTCAGCTGTAGCCTGGGTTGCTGGGTAGAATATATTACATGGGACAGACTTACATAAAAAGAATTATTCATTATTGATCTAAAATTCAATTTTCGTTTTCTTTTTGAGACAGGGTCTCACTCTGTTACCCAGGCTGCAGTGCTGTAGTGCAATCAGAGCTCACAGCAGCCTCTACCTCTTGGGCTCAGCAATCCTCTATCCTCAGCTCCCTGGAGTAGCTGGGATTATAGGTATGCACGACCATGCCTGGCTAATTTTTGTATTTTTTGTGGAGACGGGGTTTCCCAATGTTGCCCAGGCTGGTGAAGTTGGAATTTAGCCATGTGTCCTTTCTTTCTCTCTTTTGGATAAATTTGGCTGCCCTAAGGCCAGGCGCATTGGCTCACACCTGTAATCCTAGCAATTTGAGCAACTGAGGTGGGCGGATCACTTGAGGTCAGGAATTCAAGACCATCTTGGCCAACATTGTGAAACCCTGTCTCTACTAAAAATACAAAAATTAGCCGGGTTTGGTGGCAGGTGCCTGTAACCCCAGCTACTTGGGAGGCTGAGGCATGAGAATCGCTTGAACCCTGGAGGCAGAGGATCAGTGAGCCCGAGATCACACCACTGCACTCCAGCCTGGTCAACCCAGAGAGACTCTGTCTCAAAAAAAAAAAAAAAGAAAAGAAAAGAAAAAAACAAAAAAAATGGGCTGCCGTGATCAGCTGGGTTGTTCTCCTTCTTGTCTTTTCTCTTGTCTGTGGATCCCGTGGGCCAAGCTCTCTTCAGTAACCTCAGAGCTCTGACCCTTGCCTCAAGGTACCTCTCAGGCCCCAAGCTCTCTCTGGCCTGAAGGATGCCCCGGCCCAGGTCCAGTAGAGGCCCTCTCTGTACTGGATCCCCACAGCACCTAAAACCCTGCATGCCCTTCCTTCCGCCTCCTAGGCTTCATTTGAGAAGGAGTTACAGTTACACGAAGCTGGGAGAGGAAAAAGAGACACAGAGGTGCAAGTTAGGTAGCTGTGGTAGCATATGTGAGGAAAATGATTCTTAGAGCCAGCTAACCTATCATTTCAGTAGAAAGACGGGCAAAAAGATTTCCAGACCTGAAAACCCCCAGAAATCCTCTTTCTCAAGTGTTTTTATGAATAGGTAATGTGAAGATGTCCTCAACCAAACGAGAGAGTAAAACAAGAAAGAAGAAAATGTGAGCGCTAACAAAAAGGGTATCCCGGCAGGGAGCACAGCGCGGGCGTTCGGTGCCCGAGCCGTGCAGCGGGCCTGGAGAGGAGCCAGGCCAACGGGAGCACACGCACAGAACTCCAGGAGGGAGGGGGCCGCACATGAAACAGCGCCCCGGAGAAAATGGAAGAACCTAAGGATGGGATCAAAGAGAGACAATCTGAGTCCTTCCAGTCAACTTTTATTTGAGACGTGATAGGCTCATTCGGGGCCAATCACATCAGGGATCTCACTCAAAATGTACCATATTTGGATTCATATCCCCAGGGCCAAGTTGAAATCAAACCAGTCTCTGAATAACGATATAGGATATATATAAAAGGCCAATGAATGCGATACACTCTGCTCAAATTCAGACTTCTGAGGTCTCAAAATAACTCTTTGCAAAACTTGGATTCCCGCTTTTGTCCAGCCTCCATTCATTCTACCTAAAGAAAACCAAACTGAAAAATAGGATTGTGGTTCTAGTCTAGCTTATAAGAAGTTGCTACTCTTTCCCAACAACAAATAAAATGCAGAACAAACTGAAAAAATCAACAATTCTTAGATCCATATGAGAAGTGAAGTCACAGGGCAAACTGCTGCCCCCATATTGGAGCAACTGAGCCGAAACCCGCCAGCTGAAACCTCTCAGGAACCTGTGTTAGGGAAGGGAAACCTGAATTGCAATTGATGAATTGCTGGAGGCTCAGTGTGGACAAGTTTGAGAGATATTAGTAAATATTCCAGGAGACTGAGTCCCCCCTCCAGGAGCTCAAACAGTTCCTCACAGTGAATATTGGAGAAGAACCCCCTCCTTCTGGCATGGGGAGGAGAAAGGGAACCATTTTGAAATACACCAGAAAACTGTGTTCTTAACAACGCCTGCCCTCAGGAGAAATTATTTAACCAGAGCCTAACAACCTGCTGGGGTTTCGTCAGAGCTTAACTGACCCAGGGAAAATAAATGCCCAACGCCAACCCACTCTAGCCATTCAGTCCACCTGTGTGGGTTGGGAACTGAGACACATTTGTGAAGTTCACAGTCCAGAGGCACTGGCTCCCTAAAGGACAGATACCTAATCACGAAATTATAGAACACTTCCGCACCCCGACACCATACCACCACATTACTAAAGGCTAATTGACAGCAGTTCCTTTTACCCAGTGCCTCATGTCCAGCTATCAAGAAAAAATTACGAGACATATTGAAAGACAAAAATGTAGTTTGAAGAGACAGAGAAAGCCTGAGAACCAGCCTAAAATATGTCAGGGATGGTGGAATTATTAGGCTGGGAATTTAAAACAACTATTATTAACATGCTCAGGGCTGTAATGGATAAAGTAGACAGCATGCAAGAACAGATGGGCAATGTAAGCAGAGGGATGGAAATCCCAAGAAAGAACCAAAAATAAATGCTAGAGATCAAAATCAGTGTAATCAGAATGAAGAATGCCTTTGATGTCTTATTAGCAGACTGCATATAGCTGAAGAAAGAATCTGTAAACTTGAAGATATCTCAGTAGAAACCTCCCAGACTAAAGAGCAAACAGAAAAAAAAACTGAAAAAAAAAAAAAGAAGAAACAGAACAGAATATCCAAAAAAGAGTGGGACATACACATAATGGAAACACTAGAAGGAAAAGAATGAGAGAAAGGAACAGAAGAAATATTTGAACAGTAATGACTAAGAATTTCCCTCAAATTGTCTTCAGTCACCAAACTATAGATTGAAAAAGCTCAGAGAACACAAAACAAGGCAAATTCCAAAACAACAAAAGAAAACTCTACCTAGGCATATCATTTTCAGACTTTAGAAAATCAGAGGTAAAGATAACATATCTTGAAAGAAACCAGAGAGAAAAAAACTTTACCTATAAAGGAGCAAAGATGAGAATTACATGTGACTTCTCAGAAACCATGCAGGCAAGTAGAAAGTGGAATGATATATTCAGTGTGGACAGAAAAAACACCAAAAACCTAGAATTCTGTGCCCTGTGAAATTATCCTTCAAAAGGTGAGGAGAAATTAAGACTTTCTCAGACAGACAGAAATTGAGGGAAATTGTTGCCAGTACACATCCTTGGCAAGAAATGTTAAAAGAAGATCTTCAGAGAGAAGAAAAATGATATAGGTCTGAAACTACCATCTACATAAGTAAAGGAAGAGCATCAAGGAAGGAATAAGTAAGGGAAGAAAACCTTTTATTTTTCTTGTTCTTAATTATCTAACAACAGTTTGTTCAACGTAATAATAACAACAATGTATTCAATTATATATACATGCAGATTCCAGAGAAATTGAAAGAATAATCAAGCAATACTTTGAATAACTCTTGTGTCCACAGATTTGATAACTTAGATGAAATGGGAATAATTCCTTCAAAGATCCAGTCTGCCAAAAGTCATACAAGAAGAAATAATCTTAATAGGCCTATACCTATTGAAGAAATTGAATGAATTAATTAATAACTTTTCAAAATAGAAAGTACCAGTGCTAGATGGGTTTATGAGTGAATTCTACCAAACATTTAAGGAGGAAATTATATCACTTCTCTACCATCTCTTTCAAAAGATAGAAGCAGAGGGATTACTTCTTAACTCATTTTGTAAGGCCTGCATTACTCTAGTACCAAAACCAGACAAAGGTATTAGAAGAAAACTACAGACCACTATTTCTCAAGAATGTGGTTGCAAAAATCCTAAAATATTAGCAAATCAAATCCAATGTTACATTAAAAGAATTATATACCACAACGAAATCAGAGCTATCCCCAAGGCTGGTTCAACATTTGAAAATCAATTAGTGCAATCCATCGCATCAACAATCAAAGAAGAAGAATCATATGATCATATTAACAGATGCAGAAGAAACATTGGATAAAATGCAAGACTATTTCATGATAAAAACTCTCAATAAAGTAGAAAAGAGTGAAACTTCCTCAACTTGATAAAGAATACCTACAAAAGACCTACAGCTAATATCATACTAAGTGGTGAGAAACAAGAAGCTTTCCCACTAAGATCAGCAACAAGGCAAGGATGTCTTCTCTCTCACTACTGCTTTTCAGCATCATAATGGAAGTCCCAGCTAATGCAGTAAGTCAGGAAAAGGAAATAAAAATATACAAATTGGAAAAAAAGAAATAGAACTGTCTTTGTTCACAGAGGACATGATTGTCTATGTAGAAAATCCAAAAAAAAAAAAAAAAAAAAACCAAAAAAACTCCCCACAAAACCCTGGGACTACTAAGTCATTATAGCAAGGTTGAAGAACACAAATTAATGCAAAGTTCAATCACTTTCCTATTTACTGGCAATAAAAAAGTGGAATTTCAACTAAAAAATGCAATATCATTTACATTAGGACCCCTAAAAATGAAATACTTAGTTACAAATCTAACAAAATATGTTCAAGACCTATATGAGGAAAACTAGAAACCACAAATGAAAAAAACAAGACCAACTGAATACATGGAGAGACATTTCATGCTCATGGACAGGAAAACTCAATATTGTCAAGATGTCAGTTCTTTACAACTTGATCTATAAATTCAACATAATCCCAATCAAAATCCAAATAAGTTGTTTTGTGGATATCCAACAAACTTATTCTAAAGTTTATATGGAGAGGCAAAAGCCCCAGAATAACCAACATAATATTGAAGTAGAACAAAGTTGGAGAACTGACATTATGTAAGTTTAAGACGTACTATAAGCTACGGTAACCAAGACAGTGTGGTATTTGTGAAAGAATAAACAAATAGATCAATGGAACAGAAAAGTCCTAAAATATACGCACATAAATATAGTCAAGTGATCTTTGACAAAGGAGCAAAGATAATACAATGGAGAAAAGACAGGCTTTTCAACAAATGCTGCTGGAACAAGTAGACATACGCATGCCAAAAAAAAAAAAAAAAAAAAAAAAAAAAAAAAAAAAAAAAAAAAAAACCCAGCAGGGTGTGGTGGCTCATACTTGTAATCCCACCACTTTGGGAGGCTGGGGGAGGTGGATCACAAGGTCAGGAGTTCAAGACCACCCTGACCAACATGGCAAAACCCTGTCTCTACTAAAAATACAAAAATTAGCTGGGCCTGGTGGCATGCACCTGTAATCCCAGCTACTCAGGAGGCAGAAGCAAGAGAATCGCTTGAACCTGGGAGGGGGAGGTTGCAGTGAGCCAAGATCATGCCATTGCACTCCAGCCTAAGTGACAGAGCAAGACTCCATCTCAAAAAAAAAAAACCAAAAACAAACAAAAAACCTAGACACAGGCCTTATACCCTTTACAAAAATTGGTTCAAACTACATCACAGATCTAAATATAAAACACAGAAATGAGTGGCTGAATGGATTTAAAAAAGAAGAAAAAAACCCAACAATCTTTGCCTACAAGAAACACACTTCACCTATAAACACACTCAAAGACTGAAAATAAAGGGATGGAAAAAGATATTCCATGCAAGTGTAAACCAAAAAAGAACAGAAGCAGCTATGCTTATGTGAGACAAAATAGATTTCAAGACAAAAACTATAAAAAGAGACAAAAGTCATTCTATAATCATAAAGGGGTAAATTCAGCAAAAGGATATAACAATTTTAAATATGTATACACCCAACACTGGAGCACCTAGATATATAAAAACAAATACTATTAGAGCTAAAAAGACAAATAGACCTCAATACAATAATATCTAGACACTTCAGCATCCCACTTTCAGCATTGAATAGATCATCCAGACAGAAAATCAACAAAGAAACATCTGACTTAATCTTCAGTATAGACCAAATCGACCTAATCAATATCTACAGAACACTTTATCCAATGGCTGCAGAATACACATTCTTCTCCTCAGCACATGGATCATTCTCAAGGATATACCAGATATTAGACCACAAAACAAGTCTTTAAAAATTAAAAAAAAAATTGACTGGGTGTGGTGGCTCATGCCTGTAATCCCAGCACTTTGGGAGCCCAAGGTGGGTGGATAACGAGGTTGGGAGTTTGAGATCAGCCTGATAAACATGGTGAAACCCCGTCTCTACTAAAAATACAAAAATTAGCAGGGCATGGTGGCATGTGCCTGTAATCCCAGCTACTCAGGAAGCTGAGGTAGGAGAATCGCTTGAACCCAGGAGGCGGAGGTTGCAGTAAGCCAAGATTGCGCCATTGCATTCCAGCCTGGGTGACAAAGCGAGACTCCGTCTCAAAAAAACATTTTTTGTAATCGAAATTATATCAAGTATCTTTTCTGACTACAATGGAATAAGACTAGAAATAAATAACAAGAGGAATTCTGGAAACTATACAAATACATGGAAATTAAACAATATGCTCCTGAATGACCAGTGAGTCAATGAAGAAATTCAGAAAGGAATTAAAAAATTTTTTAAAACAAATGATAATGGAAATACAACGTGCCAAAACCTATGGGATACAGCAAAAGCAGTACTAAGGAAAAGTTTATAGTGATAAGCACCTATATCAGAAAAGTAGAAAAAAATTAAGTAACCTAATGGTGTATCTTGAAGAACTATAAAAGCACAAGCAAACCAAACCCAAACTTAGTAGAAGAAATAATAAAGATAAGAACAGAAGTTTACAAAACTGAAGTGAAGAAAACAACACAAAAAATCAATGAAGTGAAAAGTTGGCTTTTTAAAAAGATGAACAAAATCAACAAACCATTTTTCAGCCTAAGAAAAAAGAGTAGAAATCTAAATAAGTTAAGTCAGATGAAAAAGGAGACATTACAACTGATCCACAGAAATTGCAAAGATTATTAGAGGCTACTGTGAGCAACTATATACCAATAAATTGGAAAACCTAGAAGAAATGGATAAATTCCTAGACACTTACAAACCACCATGATTGAACCATGAAAAATCCAAAACCTGAACAGATTAATAACAAGCAACAAGATTGAAGCTGTAATAAAAAATCTCCCAGCAAAGAAAAGCCCTGGACCAGATGACGTCACTGCTGAATTTTACCAAACATTTAAAGAAGAACTAATACCAGTTCTACTCAACTATTCCAGAAAACAGAGGATGAGGGAATACTTCCAAACTCATTCTATGAGGCCAGTTTTACCCTGATACCAAAACCAGACACAGACACATCAAAAAAAGAAAACTGCAGGCCAAAATTCCTGATGAACATTGATCCAAACAGCCTTAACAAAATACTAGGAAACCAAATTTGACAATACATTAAAAAGATCATTCATCATGATCAAGTGGGATTTATTCCATAGATGCAAGGGTGTAACTAAAGTAATATATCAAAAGAATGAAGGACAAAAACCATATAATTATTTAAATTAGTGCTGAAAAAGAATTTGATAAAATTTAACATCTCTTCATAATAAAAATCCTCAAAAAGTTGGATATAGAAGGAACATACCTCCACACAATAAAAGCCATATATGACAGACCCACAACTAGTATCATACTGAACAGGGAAAAACTGAAAGGCTTTCCTCTAAGATCTGCAACATGAAAAGGATGCTCACCTTCACTACTGTTACTGAACATAATACTGGAAGTTCTAGCTAGAGCAATTCAATAAGAAAAAGAAATAAAGAACATCCAACTTGGAAAGGAAGAAGACAAATGATCCTTATTTGCAGATGATATTATCCTATATTGGAAAACACTCAAAGTCTCCACCAAAAAATGATTAGAACTGATAAATTTAGTAAAGTTGCAGGATACAAAATCAACATACAAAAATGAGTAGTATTTCTGCATGGCAACAGCAAACAATCTGAAAAAGCAATCAAGAAAGGAATTCCATTTACGATAGTTACAAATAAAATAAAACACCTAGGAATTAACCAAAGAAATGAAAGATATCTACAATAAAAACTGTAAAACACTGATGAAATAAATTGAAGAGGACATGCAAAAGAAGGAAAGGTATTCAGTGTTCATAGATTGGAAGAATCAATATTGTTAAAATGTCCATACTACCTAAGCAATCTAGATATTCAATGCAATCCTTATCAAAATACCAATGACATTCTTCACAGAAATACAAAAAATTATCCTAAAATTTATGTAGAGCCACAACAGATTCAGAACAGCCAAAACTATCCTCGGCAAAAAGAACAAAACTGGAGGAATCACGTTACTTGATTTCAAATTATACAACAGAGTTATACTAACCAAAATAACATGGTACTGTCATAAAAGCAGACATTCAGACCAGTGGAATACAAGAGGGAACCCAGAAGCAAATTCATACATCTACAGTTAACTCATTTTTATCAAAGGTGCCAAGAACATACATTGAGGGAAAGTACAGTCTCTTCTGTAAATGGTGCAGGGAAAACTGGATATCCTTATGCAGAAGAATGAAATCAGACCCCTATCTCTTGCCGTATACAAAAATAAAACCAGAATGGATCAAAAACTTAAATCTAAAACTTCCAACTATGAAACTACTTAAAGAAAACATTAGAGAAAATCCCTAGGACATTGGTCGGGGCAGGTATTTCTTCAGTAATACCCCACAAGCACAGGTAACCAAAGCAAAAATGGACCAGTGGGATCACATTAAGTTAGAAAGCTTCTGCACAACAAAGAAAACAATCAACAAGGTGAAAAACCAACCCACAAAATGGGAGAAAATATTTGCAAACTTTCCATCTGACAAGTGATTAATAACCAGACATATAAGGAGCTCAAACCACTCAATAGGAAAAAAATCTGATAACCCAATTTTTTAAATGAGCAAAAGATCTGAACAGATATTCTCAAAAGAAGATACATAAATGGCAAACAGGTATATGAAAAGGTACTCAACATTATTGATCATCAGAGAAATGCCAATCAAAATGACAGTGAGATATCATCTCACTACCGTTAAAATGGCTTTTATTGAACAGACAGGCAATAAAAATGTTGGCAAGGATGTGGAGAAAAGGGAACCCTCATACACTGTTGGTGGGAATGTAAATTAGTACAACCACGATGGAGAACAGTGTGAACATTCCTCAAAAAACTATAAATAGAACTACAATATGATCCAGCAATCCCACTGCTCGGCATATACCCAAAAGAAAGGAAATTGGTATATTGAAGAGGTATCTGCACTTCCACGTTTATTGCAGTACTATTTACAATAACCAACATTTGGAAGCACCCAAGTGTCCATCAACAGACAAATGGATGAGGAAAATGCGAGACATATACACAATGGAATACTATTCAACCATAAAAAACAATGAGATCCAGTCAGGCATGGTGGCTCACACCTGTAATCCCAGCACTTTGGGAGGCTGAGATGGGTGGATCATGAGGTCAGGAGTTCAAGACCAGCCTGGTCAAGATGCTGAAACCCTGTCTCTACTAAAAATACAATTAGCCAGGCATGGTGGCATGCGCCTGTAATCCCAGCTACTCGGGAGGCTGAGGCAGGAGAATCACTTGAACCCAGGTGGCAGAGGTTGCAGTGAGTTGAGATCATGCCATTGCACTCTAGCCTGGGCAACAGAGCAAGACTCCATCTCAAAAAAAAAAAAAAAAAAAAGAATGAGATCCTGTCATTTGCAACAACATGGATGGAACTGGAGGTCATTATGTTAAGTGAAATAAGTTGAGGCACAGAAAGACAAAATTTGCATGTTATTACTTATTTGTGGGAGCTAAAAATATTAAAGCAAATTGAACTCATGGAGATAGAGAGTAGAAAAATGATTACCAGCAGTTGGGAGGGGTAGTCAGGGGATAGAGGGGAAGTGGGGATAGTTAATGGGTAGACAAATGTAGTTAGTAAGAATGAATAAGATCAAGTATTTGATAGCACAGTAGGGTGACTACAGTCAACAATAATTTAGTGTACATTTTAAAATAAGGAAAATTGTTTAATAGGATGGTTTATAATACAAAGAAAGGACTAATTATTGAGGTGCTAGATACCCCATTTCCCCTGATGCGATTAGTATGTATTGTATGCCTATACCAAAATATCTCATGCACCTCCGCAATATATACACCTACTGCATACCTACAGAAAGTTTTTAAATATTAAAAAAATTAGAAAAACTCCACAAAACTATAGAACTCCTACAAGATAACATAGGAGAAAATCTAGATGACTTTGAGTTTAATGATGAATTTTAGATATAAAACCAAAGACATAACCCAGGAAAAAAAAAAATTGATTAGTTGTACTTTCTTAAAATAAAAAATTTCTGCCCTGTGAAAAACACATTTTTTTTTTTTTTGAGACAGAATCTTGCTGTCACCCAGGCCGAAGTGCAGTAGCATGATCTTAGCTCACTACAGCCTCCACCTCCTGGGTTCAAACGATTCTCCTGCCTCAGCCTCCCGAGTAGCTGGGATTACAGGCATGCATCATCACACCTGGCTAATTTTTGTATTTTTAATAGAGACAGGGTTTCACCATGTTGGCCAGGCTGGTCTCAAACTCCTGGCCTCAAGTGTTCCACCCGCCTCGGCCTCCCAAAGTGCTGGGATTACAGGCATGAGCCACTGTGCCTGGCTGAAAGACACTTTCAAGAGAGTGAAAGACAAGCTACAGACTGAAAGAAAATATTTTCAAAAGATATATCTGATAAAGGACTGTTATACAAATATACAAAGTACTCTTAAAACTCAACAATAAGAAAACAGTCAACCCAATTTAAAAAACAGACACAGAACATAGCAGACACTTCCAAAGAAGATATACAGATGACAAATAAGCTTATGAAGATACGCTCATCATATGTCATTAGGAAACGCAGCAAGCGCAACTTAAAACAACGAGATACCACTACACACCTATTAGAATGGCCAAAATCCACAACTCTGACAACGCCAAATGCTGCATCTGTGTTAGTCAGGGTTTTGCAGAGAAATAGAACCAATAGATGTAAAAGATTTACTATGTGGACTTGGCTCACACGATTATGGAGGCTGAGAAGTTCCACAATCTGTTGTCTGCAGGCTGGAGACCCAGGAAAGCCAGTGGTGTAATTTACTCTGAGTTTGAAGGCCTGAGAACAAGGGGAACTACTGATGTAAATCCCAGTCTGAAGATGATATGAGATGTCCTAGATCCAGCAGTGAGGAAGGTAAAAAAGAGGAGGGGGGGAGCAAATTCCTTCCTCCTCCACCTTTGTTCTACTGAGGCCCTCAATGGATTGGTTGATTGCTGTTGTGGATGACAGCCACAAAGGGGAGGGTAATCAACTAAATCCATGGATATTCAAATGGTAATCTCATCTGGAAACACCCTGACAGACGCACTCAGAAACAGTGTTTCATTCAGGTGCCGCTAAGCCCACTCAAATTGACACATAGAATTAACCTTCACAACAGGGGAAGCAGCAGAGGCCTGTGCAGATGCGAACGACTCTGTCTGACAGCTTTGAAGAGAGCAGTGGATCTCCCAACATGGAGGTTGAGATCTGAGAAGGGACAGACTGCCTGCTCAAGTGGGTCCCTGACCCCTGAGTAGCCTAACTGGGAGACATCCCCCACTAGGGGCAGTCTGACACCCCACACCTCACAGGGTGGAGTACACCCCTGAGAGGAAGCTTCCAAAGTAAGAATCAGACAGGTATACTCGCTGTTCAGCAATATTCTATCTTCTGCAACCTCTGCTGCTGATACCCAGGCAAACAGGGTCTGGAGTGGACCTCAAGCAATCTCCAACAGACCTACAGCTGAAGGTCCTGACTATTAGAAGGAAAACTATCAAACAGGAAGAACACCTATACCAAAACCCCATCAGTACGTCACCATCATCAAAGACAAGAGGCAGATAAAACCACGAAGATGGGGAAGAAGCAGGGCAGAAAATCTGGAAATTCAAAAAATAAGAGCGCATCTCCCCCTGCAAAGGAGCGCAGCTCATCGCCAGCAACAGATCAAAGCTGGCCAGAGAATGACTTTGATGAAATGAGAGAAGAAGGCTTCAGTCCATCAAACTTCTCAGAGCTAAAGGAGGAATTACGTACCCAGCGCAAAGAAACTAAAAATCTTAAAAAAAGAGTGGAAGAATTGACAGCTAGACTAATTAATGCAGAGAAGGTCATAAACGAAATGACAGAGATGAAAACCATGACACGAGAAATATGTGACAAATGCCCAAGCTTCAGTAACCGACTCGATCAACTGGAAGAAAGAGTATCAGCGATTGAGGATCAAATGAATGAAATGAAGTGAGAAGAGAAACCAAAAGAAAAAAGAAGAAAAAGAAATGAACAAAGTCTGCAAGAAGTATGGGATTATGTAAAAAGACCAAATCTACATCTGATTGGGGTGCCTGAAAGTGAGGGGGAGAATGGAAACAAGTTGGAAAACACTCTTCAGGATATCATCCAGGAGAACTTCCCCAACCTAGTAGGGCAGGCCAACATTCAAATTCAGGAAGTACAGAGAACGCCACAAAGATACTCCTCCAGAAAAGCAACTCCAAGACACATAATTGCCAGATTCACCAAAGTTGAAATGAAGGAAAAAATCTTAAGGGCAGCCAGAGAGAAAGGTCGGGTTACCCACAAAGGGAAGCCCATCAGACTAAGAGCAGATCTCTCAGCAGAAACTCTACAAGCCAGAAGAGAGTGGGGGCCAATATTCAACGTTCTTAAAGAAAAGAATTTTAAACCCAGAATTTCATATCCAGCCAAACTAAGTTTCATAAGTGAAGGAGAAATAAAATCCTTTACAGATAAGCAAATGCTTAGAGATTTTGTCACCACCAGGCCTGCCTTACAAGAGACCCTGAAGGAAGCCCTAAACATGGAAAGGAACAACAGGTACCAGCCATTGCAAAAACATGCCAAAATGTAAAGACCATTGAGGCTAGGAGGAAACTGCATCAACTAATGAGCAAAATAACCAGTTAATATCATAATGGCAGGATCAAGTTCACACATAACAATATTAACCTTAAATGTTAATGGACTAAATGCTCCAATTAAAAGACACAGACTGGCAAACTGGATAAAGAGTCACGACCCATCAATCTGCTGTATCCAGGAGACCCATCTCACATGCAGAGACATACATAGGCTCAAAATAAAGGGATGGAGGAAGATCTACCAAGCAAATGGAGAACAAGAAAAAGCAGGGGTTGCAATCCTAGTCTCTGATAAAACAGACTTTAAACCATCAAAGATCAAAAGAGACAAAGAAGGCCATTACATAATGGTAAAGTGATCAATTTAACAGGAAGAGCTAACTATCCTAAATATATATGCACCCAATACAGGAGCACCCAGATTCATAAAGCAAGTCCTTAGAGACTTACAAAGAGACTTAGACTCCGATACAATAATAATGGGAGACTTCAACACTCCACTGTCAACATTAGACAGATCAACGAGACAGAACGTTAACAAGGATATCCAGGAATTGAACTCATCTCTGCACCAAGCAGACCTAATAGACATCTATAGAACTCTCCACCCCAAATCAACAGAATATACATTCTTCTCAGCACCATATCGCACTTATTCCAAAATTGACCACATAATTGGAAGTAAAGCACTCCTCAGCAAATGTAAAAGAACAGAAATTATAACAAACTGTCTCTCAGACCACAGTGCAATCAAACTAGAACTCAGGACTAAGAAACTCAATCAAAACCGCTCAACTACATGGAAACTGAACAACCTGCTCCTGAATGACTACTGGGTACATAACGAAATGAAGGCAGAAATAAAGATGTTCTTTGAAACCAATGAGAACAAAGACACAACATACCAGAATCTCTGGGACACATTTAAAGCAGTGTGTAGTGGGAAATTTATAGCACTAAATGCCCACAAGAGAAAGCAGGAAAGATCTAAAATTGACACGCTAACATCACAATTAAAAGAACTAGAGAGGCAAGAGCAAACACACTCAAAAGCTAGCAGAAGGCAAGAAATAACTAAGATCAGAGCAGAGCTGAAGGAGATAGAGATACAAAAAACCCTCCAAAAAATCAATGAATCCAGGAGTTGGTTTTTTGAAAAGATCAACAAAATTGACAGACCGCTAGCAAGACTAATAAAGAAGAAAAGAGAGAGGAATCAAATAGATGCAATAAAAAATGATAAAGGGGATATCACCACCGACCCCACAGAAATACAAACTACCATCAGAGAATACTATAAACACCTCTA